>NC_058132.1:340085579-340174146 GCF_016433145.1 Gracilinanus agilis | reverse complement strand
GGTCGGGGGGGGGGGGGGGGGGGGGGGGGGGGGGGGGGGGGGGGGGGGGGGGGGGGGGGGGGGGGGGGGGGGGGGGGGGGGGAGAGGAAAGGAAAGGAGACAATTTGGATGGAAGGAAGGAAGGGAGGGAGGAAGGGAGGGAGGGAAGAAAGAAGAAAGTGAGGAAAGGAGGAAAAATTAGCTATTTTTCAGCTCTCAAGCAACAGTCCATATATCAATCAAAAGGCCTTTTAAAAGTGCCTACTATGAGGGACAGTGGTGGCTGAGTCACTCAGTGAATAAAGGGTTAGGTCTAGAGACAGGAGGTCTTGGGTTCACATCTATCCTCAGGAGGGAAGGAGGGAAAAGAAGGGAGGAAGGAAGGAAGGAAGACAAAGCAAAAGAAAAGTCCCTGTTCTTGAAGAGCTAATCTTCTAGAGGGATATAAATAAGCAAAATCATGGTCCTTCTGTCTCTGCTCTAGACTCCAAAATATTCTTCCCCATTATATTTGTTTCTTTCTTCCAATTTATAAAGCAACTAGCATTTCTTATTATGTTTTCAGCAGTCATTTCTACTTATCTCCTATTTTCCATAGGTTTCTAGGTTTCCCTGACTGCACCTGCTTCTTTACACAGATTTTAAGGAACTCTGCCTTTCGAACAATTTAAAATGAATACACAACATAAATACAAAAATTTTATACAACAGTATCCTGTTCTCTAAAGCATCCATCACCTGTAGTCTAGTGACAGAGGTCTCAAAGAGAAAGTCTTGGCATTTTCTGCTCCATTTCCTAATGCACCCCCGGAATTCCAATGGACTTAGGGGAGTGTTAGGAAGGAAATAAATCTAAGGTAATAAATCTGAAGTTTCCAACCAGTCATGGTCCAATTTGGGGAGGAGATGCAACATAAATCATGATATTAAATTTGGATTCTGTCACCTGCTCTTTGGTTAGCCCAGAGCTATTCTTCCAGCATATAGTACAAAGGCATAAATTAGCTATTTTTCAGCTCTCAAGCAACAATCCATATATCAATTAACAGGCTTTTTAAAAGTGCCTACTATGAGGGGCAGTGGTGGCTGAGTCGCTCAGTGGATAGAGAGTCAGGTCTGGAGACAGGAGGTCCTGATTTCAAATCTGTCCTCAGACACATCCTAATTGTGTAATCCAGGGCAAACTGCTTACCCTCCATTGCCTAACCCTTATAACTCTTCTGCCTTGGAATGGATACTTAGTAGAGATGCTAAGACAGAAGTTAAGAGTTGGGTTTTTTTCCAAGTGCATACTATGTTACAGGCAAACTTTCCTAACTAGGAGAAACAACTGAAGAAGCTAAGGTGCCTTTACTTAGAGATTATAGGGTCATATACTTTAAGATGGAAGGAACCTCAGAAGTCATCTGTTCCAACCTCCTTATTTTACAGATAAGGAAACTGAGGCCTAAAACCGTTAAACAACTCACCCAAGGACATCTAGGTAGTAAGTCCTAGTGTAGGATTTGATCCCAGGTCCTTTGGTTCTGGAGACAGTGCTCTGAATAAAGGAGATTCTAGAGACTCCCCTTATATCTGGGCTGACACGGGATTTGTCCTGCCTGACGTATGGGATGGAAGAACTGGCTGGGCCCTGCCTCCTGGGGTATGTGAAGACTCTCTCTACCTGGCCTGATGTCACAGCTCCACATCTCTCTGGAGCTACTCTACTATCCAAACACTTGCTCGGAACATCCGCCCCAAACCTAGGTTACCGGTGAATTTTGGGGCCTTTTGAGGAAAAGAATTCCCTGCTGGACAACACATGTGCATTCTGCCTGTAGATTCATGGGTCGCAAAAGAAAGCTGAAGCTGTAGAAGCCACAGTTCCTTTGATACCACCTGCACAAATACTATGCTCAAGAATGGGTCTGAGGCTCTCGAGCATCTGGCACTCCTTGGCTTGCGCTATTGTCACTGATGGCATGTGGCAAGCAGATGGGGATCCTGTTCTGAAGGAGAATTGGTAGAGAATTGGTAAATGAAGACCCAGGAGAACCAGTTTTCTTCACCTCTCCCTCTGTGACATCCATCCAATGGTGGCTTCAGCCTTGAGTGCTAGGAAAATCATTAACTTGCACCTATTAGGAGCCCTCTAGTCCAAAGGAGAAGTCAAAGGTTGCTCTCCATGATACCATGGCACTTACCTAATTTTGCCAAGGACTATGGAAAAACATTTATTTCTACCCCCTGAAGCTTCATCGCGCTTTCAGAAAATTTCTCTTTCCTCTACTTAAAAATCATCAGGGATGCTTCTTTTGATGTCATTTTTATATACTTGGTTCAGGATATTCAGTCATTTTTCAATCTTGTCCAATTCCTTGGAACCCCATTAGGAGTTTTCTTGGCAAAGATATTGCAGCACTTTGTCATTTCCTTCTCCAGCTCATTTTATAGATGAGGAAACTGGGGTGAACTGGGTTAAGTGACTTTGCCCAAGGTCACGTGGCTAATAAATGTCTGAGGCTGGATTTGAACTCAAGTCTTTATGACTCCAGTCCCAGTACTCTATTCACTATGCTACCTAGCTGCCCCTTTTATATTCTTTACTTTCAATTATCTATCACATGTGGATTATTAAGTTTGGGTACCTGTCCATATAAAACTTATGTGTTATCTCTTCTCATAGTCAAGAGGTAGGGAACTAGGGGATACACTGGATAGAGCTCATCACTTAAAACCAGGGAAACCTGAATTTCTCCACTCCCTCTGACACCCCCTAGCTGTATGACCCTGGGTAAGTCACTTAGCAGATGTTTGCCTCAATTTCCTCATCTATATATGGGATCTTACTACCACCTACCTCCTAGGGTTGCTATGAGTGTCAAATGAATTAACATATGTAAAGAGTCATTTTGAAACCTTAAAGTGCTATAGAAATTCTGGTCTCATTATGAATTAATTCTCTTTACTATTAACCCTAATCAAAATGAAATTTTGAAAGAGGCATTGGTTGGGAAGAATCACCTGCAACCCCCAAAAATCATTTCTGGACTACCCTTATCAGTTCTCTCCTCTTTATATTAGTACTCTAATGGATCTGTGGTCTTACCAATGTGGGCACTCCCTCCAGTGATGTAGACTGCAGTATATTCATGCCTGCCCATCCCAGGAGAGTCATGCCAACCAATCAATCAACATTTAGTAAGTGCCTATTATGTGTCAGGCATTGTACCAAGCAATGGACACACTAAGTATGCTCATGAGTGTGTCCATCCATCATGCAGGGGGTCTTCTTTTGGAGATCTTGATAGGAATAACACTAACCATGAAAATTATCTATTAGTTATTCCACATTTTTCGTACATAACCAACCTACCTTCACTTCTAGCCATGAGTTTTCTCTAATCAAATGATAAGTATCAATTTAATTAAAATATCTAAACAATCAGTTAATACCCAATATTCTCATATAATTCTTCATTGCTAATGGGTTGCAGCTTACTGATGCCCACCATAAACTTCTCTTTCCTGTTATTAGGGGACAATTATGGTGTTAGGTATAATGCAACACTTTGTTTATCTAAAACTAGTCATCTCATTTCAAAACCTTTTGAATCTATTCATTCATTTAACAAGTTTTTATTCGGTACCTCTGGTGTGTGGGATGTTGTGTTGGGCAATATGGAGAACACAGATGAATATAATTAATAATAATTATTATAATGAGAATAACAATAATATTCCACGATTACATTGGCATAGAGAACTCCCCTGGTGAGGAAAATCCCATCATCATCCAATTTATAACATCAGACTAGAAATTCAGGGACCAGATTGCCACTAGTCTCATCTATGTAGAGCTTTGGATCTGCACAGGATCACATAGTAGGGTCACACGGTCAACAGGTGCCAAAAACGGGACTTGAGACCACTTCTTCCTGGCTTCAAGACTAGCACTTTATCTATTACTCCATGATGCCTTTGCAAGAACTAACCAAATACTGATTTGTATTTTTTCCTTACTTCCCTTCCCTTCTACTTTCTTTCCTTCCTTCTCTTTTCCCTTTCTTTTTTCCTTCCTTTCTCTCTTCCTTCATTCTTTCTTCCCTCCCTTTTCTTTCCTCCTTCTTCCTCCTTCCCTCTCTCTCTCTCTCAACAAAATTTAATGTTATAAAGGATGCTTTCTGTAAGGGAAGAATGAGGAAAGATATAGGAGAGACTCAAGATTGTATACATAAAAGATAACAATAAAAATCCATTTTAATACTATGACCCAGGACAATTCTGAAGGACTTATGACAAAGAATGCTATCCATCTCCAGAGGAAGAACTGTTGGAGTCAGAATGCGGATGAAAACATATGAGTTATCACTTGTTTATTTGGGTTTATGTTCTGGGGTTTTGGTTTTATAAGATTATTCGCTTACAAAAATGAACAATGAGGAAATGTGTTTTGCATGGTAATACATGTATAATCCAAATCAAATCACCTGCCAGCACCAGGAAAGAGAAGGAAAGGGAAGGAGGGAGATAAGTTTGATCATATAACTTAGTAAAACTTGTGTGGAAATTTGTTATTACATGTAATTGGTAAGTAAGATAAAATAAAGATAAACTACAGAAAAACAAAATATACTAATTGAATAGATTTTTTAAAAATCTATTTTTAAAATAATTGACCATTAGACAAATTCTTTAGATTTTGTCATTATCTCATGATAATACAATAATTCTACGAGGTGGGCAATTCAGATTAATTGAACATTTCAACTACATGGTTTCCCAGGTCCCTGGTCCCTTCCAGCTCTCAATCTTCTGTTCCCAATAGTTACTTCTATCATACAGATAGAGAAGCTGAACCTCTCAGAGAATAAATGATTTGCCCAGGACAACTTTGTTAATAAGTTGGCGGACCTGCAATTTGGATCCAAGGTTGCCTGACATCAAATTCAGTTCCCTTTTGACTACAACATAGTTTCCTCTAAGTTGATCTCTCAGACTGCGAAGATAATGCCAGAAATATAATGTGATTCCAGTCTCTTCTATGCTTGAACTGTGCCCACCTGGAAAAAAGGCATGATCTTACTTGGGCTTCCCTCCTGGGTAGGTATTTAATAAATAATTAGAAGAATGAATTCCAGACTTTTCAGGAGTTGCCCTAGCCTGCCTTTAAAAAAATTTTTGGGGGTGGGGGGAACACCTTCTCTTCCTCAAAGGAGTATAGAAATTGTCCTTAAAGAGAAATAAGTGAAAAACAATTTATTTTTGACAATTAGATAACAGTCTTATAAATAAATGGATACACATGGGGGAGAGGGGCAAAGGGGAGGGGAAGATCAAGAACGGAGCCTAAGATAAAGCTCAATAGTGTAGGCAACAGCAGATGCTCTGATTGGAATAATCTCCAAAAGAGAGATGAATATAATTTCCCAAAGAAAACAGATTGTCAGCCTGAAAGCAAAGGGCATCTGATGGTTATCTCCTGTCTCCTTTCTACTAATTATTTGGCCACTTATTCTCAATTTTCCAGTGAGTCCAGAGTCAGGGCACGCACTAATTTCAGCTCTACCATTTATGTGAATTGAGACTTCTACTCCAGGGTGACTTCCTGGACTATCCCCTTCACACCTAATCATATAGTCTTGCTTTTTTTCTCAGTGTTTCAATCTCTCTCTCTCTCTCTCTCTCTCTCAATTTACTTGAATTGATTACATTTGTGATTATCAGGTTCTGCTTTATGGATCTGGTCTGTGTCTACATCTGTGTTTATCTTGTATCTTTCCCTTATGGCAGGGTCCATGTTTCTGCCAATAGACTAAATCTTCCCAGAGAGAGTGGAACTCCTGATCTTTCAGTTCTTTTTCTGTCTCTTTCCAGGACAGCATATGGCTATGATGGTGAACCTATGGCAGACATGCCAAAGATGGAACACAGAGACCTCTCTGTGGGCACATGTACTGTCCCTGGGAGAGTTAGTTACTAGAAAGGCAGAGGGACTCTGGCAGAGCTGCTCACTTCCCCCTTTCCACCATGCCTCCCCATCCCCTGTGTTTACTCCAACCCCTAAGCAGAGAGCTTAAGGCCACTCCTTTTCCCTTTCTCCCTCCCTTGTCTGGGTCTAAGGGCTATAGTGGGGCAGGAGGGGGGTGTCTCCTCTCCTGCCACCAGCCCAGACTAGCCTCACTCCCTAAAAGATCTCCACTTTTGTTCCTTCCTTCCCTACCAGCTGCCAGTCTGGGGGGTGGCCTACTCCCTAAAGGCTAACTATACTCCCTCCATCCACTGTTCCCACCTTCATGTAAACTGCAGCCCCATAGGCAGCCCCACTCCCAGCACAATGGTCAAATCAGGGGTGCATCATTGTTATGTATATATATATAAGCAACCTAAAGGTACCAAGGTTACATCTCAGTGACAGCCTAGCAGAGGCTGTGTGGGGCTATATTTGAATAGGATTGGACAAGGACATGCATTCCATCTAGTAATAAGAAGCCAAGTCACCCACCCCACTTCTTCCCTCACCTTTCCCGTCTTCCTAGTCTTCTCCAGCTAAGCAAAGCCCACCATCAGCCCACTTGCTTGGCCCACTGTGGCTGGATGCAGCAGTGGGTACTATGGTGGCAGGAGGTGGTTTCCCCACCCAGGAAGCCAGGTGAGAGCCTGGGCCCCACCAGTGAATGCAGGGGGGTGGCACTTGGTCTGGGGAGGGGTGGGGAGCAGAGCATTGTATGCAGTCTGGGGGTGGGGCACGGCACACAGCCTCTAAAAGGTTCACTGTTACTGGCATATGGCATACAAGAACTGTTCAAGATAGGAGCCAAAGGTGGTTGTGGCAGAGGTGGTATTCTACCCATGAGCAAAAACGTAGGCCACAAAGCCCCAAAGCAAAGCAAAGCTTTTATAGCCTTAAACAATTCCAGCAAGGAGCCAGTTGCCCTTGTGTCTAGGACTGTTCATCCTCACCAATGAGAAGTGAAAGTGCTGACGTTTGAAAGAGCATTCTAGCTTGATACATCTCAAGGGAACCAGAACTACCCTAGACGGGTCAGAGAAAAGTCTCCACTAGGCTTGCCATGTGCCCAGTTCTTTCCTCCTTCACAGGAAAGCTTTAGTCAATCCAGGGCTGTTCTTCCCAGCTGGGCATCTCTACTTGAATTACTGTTTTTTTCCAGTTTGTTTTTTTTTCCAAACTTTTGTTCAAAAATGTTAGATTGTGCCCCCAGGGGCAATAGAAGAAGGGGCATAAACTAATGTCCCTCTAATAAGGGTTTATTATCTCTGCGTATGCATGGAGTGGTTTCTTTTGGAGGGGAGAGTAGAAGGGAGTGTATGTGTATGTGTGTGTTTGGGTGGGTGGGTGGAAACATGGTCAGATTGGACCTTTCCAACAACACATTTAAAGCAGATTCTCTGACTTCAAGTACAAGCCACTAAAAATGTCTTTCTAAAACAGCATCTGGAAACAAAGAGAGAGAAGCTGCCCAGTTATTTGGTAAAAAACAAAACTCAAATTTTCCTTTTTTCCTCGTGCCAATGTCCCATTTAACTATGTGATCCTCTGGGAGGCAGATGCCTTGGGGCAGAAATGACAAGTACAGAGGAATGCTAGCCCAGGGAGCTCTCAAGTTGCCTAGGGGGATGTCAGAAGCAAGTGGCAAGAAACCAGCCTCAGGGGGGCCAATGCATTTTTAAGAGATCTCCATGTCTCTAGTCTGTGCATAGATATTGCATAGCCACAATCAAAAATAGATGGGGGTGATGATAAAGTGGGGAGAATAGGTCAATTGTTCTCTACTTCCCTAGGGCTCCAAAACATGGTTGGGGGATACCAGACTGGCCAGATTAATTAATGGCAGATGGATAGGATATAAATCCTGTTCCTATTTTCTAGGGTGATGGAAATTTGATTAGGGATTTTTTGTGCACTCTGGGGCAAAGGGCCTTGAGCTTTGAATGCCAAAAACATAGGATCTAAAGTCAGAAGTGGTGGTTATACAGTTGCTTCAGTCACATCCATCTCTTTGTGACCCCATTTGGGGGTTTTCTTGGCAAAAATACTGGAGTGGCTTCCCATTTCCATCTCCATGGGATTTTAGAGACGAGGAAACAGAGAAACAGTCCCAAGACCAGTTTTCAAATCCTGTCAGTTTTAAATCTAATGATCCCCAAAGCTCTCCCCTAAGCTCTTAAAAATATACTGAATCAATTGAATTAATTGATCCATCAACAAGTCTTAAGCACCTTTTAAACTCTGGCTGCTATGGATAAAAAGACAAAAATTAAAATTCTTCCCTTCAAAGAGTTGACAACCTATTGAGGGAAACCACCTTTACATCCCAAAACATAAACATGATAAATACAGTCATTTTAAAAGTGAAGGAAAGGAACTAGCAGCTGGGGTGGTCAGGAAAGGTCTCATGTAGAAAACAGGAACACTTGAGCTGAGCATTAATGACAATAGTAGTAGAAGTAGTGCTAGCTTTAAGGTATACAAAGAACAAATGAGATATCTATAAAGTTTTTAGCACAGTGCGTAGAACAAAATTGGTGCTTAATAAATGCTTATTCCCCATTGTGACAAAGCTCTTTCCATACATTATATATCATGTGATCATCATAACGTCCAGACCCAGAGATCCTGCCTACGCCAATAGCAGTGCAAACCCATGCATACCCTGCAAAGTTCCAAGCCCCAGCCAATGTGCAGTAAGGTCCAGAAGCCCAGCCCAGAGGGAGACCGGGAGCCCTGGCACAAAACAGAGGTAGCCCCTACCAATGTTCAAGGGGAAGTTACAAAATCCCCAGGGCAAGGCAGCCCACAGTGTGCCTGACCTGATCAAGCCCAGAATGAGACCTTGAGCCCTAGCACATGGGAGCTCACAGTTCTCTGAGCTCTGCAAGCCATCAATAGTCTCAGGGGGTCATCAAAGCAGCAGTGGGAAGTGGCTTTCAGAGTTCCCAGCCCATAGCAGCTTGGAAGAACTGAAACTTGCAGAAACCCAGAAACAGAGTTCAGTGTAGAATCAAAGAGAAACTGAAGTTTAAGAGAGTGCCTTCTCTATCCTGAGAAAAGAGCCCATCTTGAAGATGAAAGTGAAAGTCAAGAAAAAGGCTGGGGAAATGAGGAAATATCCAAAAAAAAAAAAAAACCCCACCCAGCCATAGAACATTTTTATAGAGTAAAAAAGGGCAACAAACAGACACAGAAGGGAACATTGAAAGCAAAACAAACACACACAAAGATTCAAAGAAAAATATGAATTGGTTTCATGATTGGTTATACGATTATCCTAACAGATGCAGAAAAAGCCTTTAACAAAATACAACACCCACTCCTATTAAACACACTAGAAAGCATAGGAATACATGGGTCCTTCCTTAAAATGAGAAGTAGTATCTACCTAAAACCATCAGCAAGTAATATCTGTAATGAGAATAAGTTAGGAGCCTTCCCAAAAAGATCGGGAGTGAAGCAAGGATACCCATTATCACCTCTATTATTTAATATTGTATAAAAGTGCTAGCTTTAGCAATAAGGAAAGAAAAAGAAATTGAAGGATTTAAAGTAGGCAAGGAGGAAACTAAACTATTACTCTTTACAGATGACATGATGGTAAACTTAGAGAATCAACTAAAAAAACTAGTTTAAATTATGAATAACTTTAGTAAAGTTGTAGGATACCAAAAAATCCACATAAATTATTAGCACTTCTACATATTACCAACAGAGTCCAGTAGCAAGAGAAAGAGAAATTTCATTTAAAATAACTGTAGACAATATAAAATACCTGGGAGTCTATTTTGCCAAGACAAACACAGGAATTATACAAACACAATTACAAAGCATGTTTTACACAAATAAAGCCAGATGTAAATAACTAGAAAAATACTCATTACTACTCAATGGGTAGGCAAACCTCATGTAATAAAAATGAAAATTCTACATAAATTAATTTACTTATTCAGTGTCATGCCAATCAAACTGTCAAATAGCTGTTTTATAGAACTAGAAAAAAATAATAACAAAATTCATGTGGAAGAACAAAAAGTCAAGAATATAAAGGGAATTAATGAAAAAAAAATGTGAAGGAAGGTGGACTAGCAGTACCAGATCTCAATCTGTACTATAAAGCAGTAATCATCAAAACAGTCTGGTACAGGCTAATAAAGAGAATGGTAGATGAATGGAATATATCAGATATACATTATACACGGGTCAATTACCTTAGCAACCTAGTGTTTGATAAACCCAAAGACCCCAGCTTTGGGAATAAGAGCTCACTGTTAAACAAAAACTGCTGGAAAAATTGGAAAGCAGTATGGCAGAAATTAGGTATAGAGAGAGCACTATCCCATACTTTATACCAAGATAAGGTCAAAATGAGTATATGATTTAGATGTAAAGCATGATACCTTAACTAAATTAGAGGAACATAGAATAGTTTACTTGGCAGATCTATGGAGAAGGAAGAATTTGTGAGTAAACGAGAAAAGACATTCATTGTAAGATGTAAAATGAGTAATTTTGATCATATTAAATAAAAAAAAAACCATTTGTACAAACAAAACTAATATAACCAAAATTAGAAGGGAAACGACAAACTGGAGAAAAATTTGTAACGTGATGTTAAGATGAAGGTCTCATTTCTTAAATATATAGAGAGAAACAAGTCGTGAAGGGATATGAACAAGCAATTTTCAGAGGAAGAAATCAAAACTATCAATTATCATATGAAAAGATGTTCTTAATCACTGTGGATTAGAGAAATGAAAATAGGTAAAGGATGATGAATACAAAGTATGCTCCTCCAAAAATATTGTCAGAAACTCAATAGCCCAGAATGAGCTGAGGCTTGTGGTGATGGATGCTGAGGACAACCAGAAGCTATATTGAGGGTAAGAGAATCCAAAACTGGATCTCAGGATGGATGGGATGGTAATAACAATAGGGAAAAGGCAGAACTGTTCAATTTTTACTTCTTTTTTTTTCTTGACAGAATTATCTTTGGACTGAAGATAGAGCAAAAAAAAAAATAGTTAAGAGGGAGTTGAAACTCAAGAGAAGTAATGATAGAGAAAAACAGTTAGTGCCTGTAAAATGGGTTTAAATAACCAGACTTGAATGATCTACATTCAAGTGCCAGGAGAGACATAACAAATCCAATTTCTTTCTCTCTCTCCCTCTCCCTCTCTTCCCCTCTCCCCCTCTCCCTCTCTCCCTCTCTCCCTCTCCCTCTCTTCCCCTCTCCCCCTCTCCCTCTCTCCCTCTCTCCCTCTCTTCCCCTCTCCCCCTCTCCCTCTCTCCCTCTCTCCCNACTGACTCAGTTCTCCTTCCCTTCCCTCTTCCCCCTCCCTAGCTGCTTGTGAAGTCTCCTTCCTCCCAGCTGCAGAGGACTTGGGGAGATCCTCTCCCGGGCCCTTCTTTCATTCTTACCTTCTCTTCATCCACATATATCTGCCATTATGGAGGTAGCATGAGACAAAGGAGAGAGAATTAAACTTTGAGTGCTTGGAGTCAGTGGACCTCAGTCAAATTACCTGGGTCATCCCTTGGCTTCAAGACCTCTTTTAAAAAAATAATGAATGCGACTCATTTTATAAGAAAAAAATTGTCTGTAATTCACCTCTCTCTCTCTCTCTCTCTCTCTCTCTCTCTCTCTCTCTCTCTCTTCTCTCTCTCTCTCTCTCTCTCCCTCCCTCTCTCTCTCTCCCTCCCTCCTTCCCTCTCTCTCTCTGCTTCCATCCCCCCCTCTCTTCCTCCCTTCTATCATCCTTCTACTCCCCACACCCTGAGAGAGTCTGCAATCTGATATAGACTAAAGCTGGTGTTTTAAGCCAGGTAGATTCTAGTCCCAAGATCAGGGTCAAGATCCACAGATGAATAATAACTGCAGTCAGCACAAGAATAAAAACTGTCAGGTCTGAGGACAGCAACCAGGAATGGAAAGCCAGCCATCAGAACCAGAAGGTGTCAAAGGATGTCTCTGTTCCAAAACATCTGCAAAATAATATCTTGAAGCAAAAGCAAAGTGTTTATAATCTCCTTGCTTGCAACTTGTCCCTTGGCTTAAGATAGCTCCCTTCTGCTTGTTCTGTCCTTATTCCCTGTTGTATTTATTAATCTCTTGGCAATTGTCGATGCCAATGGATTTTGCCAAATAGGAGATAGATTCTGATCCCAAGAGAAATGCCAAGATTCTCAGATTAGGGGGCAGTTCTGTGGTTCAGAGGGTTGAGAGCCAGATTTAGAGATAGGAGATTGTGGGATCCATATTGCTGAGAGGGGTTCAAACTGCAGCACAGAATTCCATAGTGACCCCCCGGAACTCTAAGAGAGTGGTACCCCTCTCAACAACATGGATCCTACAAGATCCTGGGTTCAAATCTGATCTCAGACACTTCCTTGCTGTGTGACCCTGGTCAAACCATTTAATCCCCATTGCCTAGCCCTTACTGCTCTTTTGCCTTGGAACCAATACACAGTAGTGATTCTAAGATGAAAAGTAAGGGTTTAAAGAAAAAAAAATTCTCTGAACAATAACTATAAAAGCCAGCACAAGAATAAAAAATGTCAGGTCTGAGCATAGCAACCAAGAACAGAAGGTCAGTCACCATTCCTACTTGAATGCAACTATATTTTATGACCCAGAGTGAAATAATCCTAAAATTCCTTTAGGGATTCTACTATCCATCTGTTGACTTTTTACCCATTGACTAGGTATGTGCTCGGCATACAATAATTTATTTATTTATAAATATTTTTCCATGATTCCATGATTCATGTTCTCTCCCTCCCCCCTTCCAGAGCTGACAAGCAATTCCACTGTCAAACAACTTTGAAAGATTTAAGAATTCTTATCAATACAATGCCCAGAAATTCCAGAGGACTCAATGTGATACATGCTACTTACCTCCTAACAGAAAAGTGATAGATATGTAGCACATATTTTTTTGGACATGGCCAATGTGGAAATTTGGTTTGTCTGACCACATATTTATTACAAGAAATTTGTTTTTTTCCCCTTCGTCAGTGGGTAGAGTGGAGGAGGAGAAAGGGTGTTTGGAGGGAGATAAAATGGATTTTTCTTAATTGAAAAAACAAAATAGCTCTTGATCAATGATACATGTAAAACCCAGTGGAATTGCATGTTGGCTATGTGGTGGGTGGGAGATTTGGGGGGAGGGAAAGAACATGAATCATGTAACCATGGAAAAATATTCTTAAAAAGAAAAAATATATAAAAATTAAAAAGAAAAAACAAAATAATTCATTTTTAAAAATTTGTTTCTACTTTATTTTTAGGTCCATGTTCTCTTCCCCCCCCCCCACTTTCCTCTCTCCCATTGAGAAAGCAAGAAGAAAATTAGTTATAAACATTCATAGTCGAGAGAAACAAATGATTACATTAACCATGTCATATATTTACACATACATGTCTGTTTACTTGAATACACATGTACACACACACATATACTTCTCAATCTGCACTGTAGGCATTCTATCTGGAGATGGGTAGCATGCTTCATTATGAGTCCTCTGGAATTGTGGTTGGTCATTATGGTTCAGGGTTCCTAAGTCTTTCAAAGCTGTCTTTACAATATTGTTGTTATTACATAATTTCCTCTCCTGGCCTGCTTACCTCACTTTGTATCAGTTCATGGAAGTCCTCTCAGGTTTCTCATAGCACAATTGTATTCCATCACATTCATATGCCATAACTTGTTCAACCATTTCCCAACTGAATTGGCATCCAACTCCTCAATTTCAAGTTCTTTGATACCATTAAAAAGACCTGCTACAAATATCTTTGTGCATATGAGTCCTTCTCCTCTTTCTCTGATCTCTAGATAGTATCAAGTAATGGTATTTCTAGGTCAAAGAATATGTATGATTTAATAACTATTATAGTTAGGTCTATAGTTTCATATATAGGTCAATAGTTTCAAAATACTTTCCAGAATGGCTGGACCATTTCATATCTCCACCAAAAGCATATTTATGTGCTTTTTTCCACAGCCCCTCCAGTTTTTGTCAAAAAATAAAATAAGAGGAAAAATAAAATAAAATAAAATAAGAGGGCAGCTGAGTGGCTCAATGGATTGAGAGCTAGTTCTAGAGAGAGGAGGTCCAGGGAAATTTGGCCTCAGATACTTCCTACCTATATGACCCTGGGCAAGTCACTTAACCCCCATTGCTATCCCTTACCATTCTTCTGCCTTGGAACCAATATACAGTATTGATTCTAAGACAGAAGGTAAAGGTTTATTTAAAAATGTTTAAATATAAATTTAAAAGATAGTCCACCTTTGCATAAACAACTACATCTCCTTTCCTTGTGATTCCCACATTACTCACAAATTTCCTGGAAATTATTGCTAAAATTTCCAAACCTTTCAACCACCAAAATGCTTGCTAAGATAGGTCCTCCATTACAAGCCTAGGTGGAGAAATTTTTTAACACAGGAACCAGAGGGACAGAAGAAAATCCTTGAGATTCATCAGATTAACATTTTTCTCCCTAATTCAGAGGCCCCTCCATCTTGCTGGTGGAAGTATGGGGGTGTGTGAATTGTTTACTTCAAAGTCTTTTGCTTTGGGCTTTATGACCTTTACAGCTGGTTCCAGGGTCCGGGTATCCTTTTCAAATATAGTGATTCTCCCCCACACCCTGCCTTCTTTTATTTGAAGAAAAGAGTGAAAAAGCAGCTGTACTATCCTGGCATTCAACTTTCCCTGAACTCATGGCTGCCTCTGCTGAATCTGCCAGAAGAGATGTTGGGCATGCCAGGAAAGAGGGGATGGGTGAGGTTAAAAGTCCAAACACACTTTAGTGTAGACCAGCTTAGTAGCATAACCCCCCTACTTGTAGCCTTCAGCTGCTTAAGGAGACAAGGCAATGGGCAGCTAGGTGCCACAGTGGAGAGAGCACCAGACCTGGAGTCAGGATTCAAATTTGGCCTCTGAATCTTCCTAGCTAAGTGACACCGGGCAAGTCACTTAATCCAATTGCCCAGATCTTGATGCTGTATAAATGGAGATTTTGAACCTTGGACTTCATCCCCCATAAGTCCCTTAGTTTTCCCAAAATTCCCTTTAATTTCTCCTGAGCCTCTACTTTTGGGTGGTCACGTTATTGTTTTATATTTGGCTGTGATGACTCCCTCTTCCTCTTTTGTTCCTGGGAGCGGGCTGGTTAGTAACCTTTTAGTTAGGTCTCTGTTTATAATTAATAAAATATTCATAAATATAATATTTATTATTTTGCATATTAATTTTAATCTCCACACTGCTCTTTTGCCTTAGAATGGATACTCGGTAACAATTCTAAGGCAAAAGGTAAGGGTTTAAAAAAGGAAGAAGACAAGGCAGGCAGTGATTCATGGTCTCTTGCCCAGTGCAATTAAAACATATCAAGCCTAGCATCAACAAATTTCTTCCTTGGATTTTTCCTTAGAAAAGTTAGGTGAGAACAAACCCCTAAAATAAGCTGTGTATATCTCAAAAAACACAATCACTAGGCAGGATCTATAAACTGAGGACACTGCAGCTCCTTTCACCCCAGACATCACAAAGTTTGAACAAAATATATGCCCCACTAGCTCCCAGCACATGGGTAGGCGCTAATATCTCCCCATAAACATGTCTTTATTTTTAAGGCCAATGAAAAGATCTAAAAGACAAAGCTAACTCGATATAAAGAAATGATCTATCATCTCCATCTGAATGTAAGCAAACAATGGTGTGGATCAAAATTCAAATGATAATTCATTGGATCACAGACTTGAGAGCTGAAAGGCACCTTGGAGACGCCCTAGATCAACTCTGTCATTTCACAGATAAAGAAATTGAGGCTTAGATACTTACTTGAGTAGTTTAAGGTTAAAACTGTGCAGTAGTGACAGAGCAGGGATTCAAAGTCAGGTCCCCTAACTTCAAACCTAGCCCTCTTTCCACTGAGCTCTTTGAGAACCTAGATGGCATTTCACCTTTCTTAGTAGTGTTTAGCACAGTGTCTGGCACACAGCAGGTTCTTAATAGATGTTTTTCTGGTTGTTCAGTTGTTTTCAGTCAAGTCAGACTTTTTGCAACCCAATTTTGGGATTTTCTTGGCAAAGATACTAGAGTGGTTTGCCATTTCCTTCCGCAGCTCATTTTACAGATGAGGAAACTGATGCAAAGGTTAAGTGACTTGTCCAGGGTCACACAGGAGTGTTTGAGTTTGGATTTAAACTTATAAAGATGAGTCTTCCTGATTCCAAAGCTAGTGCCCAATCTACTATATCACCTAGCTGCCCTTAAAAATGTTTATTGATAGCTACTTCTCACAATAAACTCATAATCTACTCAGTGTGGAGAGTCATTTCTATGTGTACAAATTGAAACCCATCTACCATTTCATCCTGTCATTTTTTTATTTGAAAATTTTTAATTAATTTAGAAGATTTTTCCATGGTTCCATGATTCATGTTCTTTCCCTCCTCTCCTCCTACCATCCTCCAGTAGCCAACGCATAACTCCACTGAGTTTTACATCTGTCATTGATCAAGACCTATTTCCATATCATTAATATTTGAATTAGGGTGATTGCTTAGAGTCTACATCCCCAATCATATCCGCCTCAACCCATGTGATCAAGCAGTTGTTTTTCTTCTATGTTTCTACTCCCACAGTTCTTCCTTTGAATGTGGGTAACACTCTTTTTCATAAGTCCCTCAGAATTGTCCTGGATTATTGCATTGCTGCTAATAGAGAAGTCCATTACATTCGACTGTGCCACAGTAGTTTCACTTTCTGTGTATACAATGTTCTCCTGGTTCTGCTCATTTCACTCTGCACCAATTCCTGGAGGTCGCTCCAGTTCACATGGAATTTCAGCACAACAGTATTCCATCACCAACAGATACCACAATTTATTCAGCCATTCCCCAATTGAAGGGCATCCCCTCATTTTCCAGTTTTTTGCCACCACAAAGAGCACTGCTATAAATGTTTTTTGTATGTTTTTTTCCTTATGATCTCTTTGGGGTATAAACCCAGCAGTGGTATGGCTTCATCCTGTGATTCCTAACCATATTGTTTCCTAACTTCTCCATAGAATATCTACCCAATATGCCAGAGATCTTCAGTTTAATATTTTGTGGATATCCCTCTAATAATCTGTCCATGCATCTTTTAGTTCTCACTCTTGCTACAAGAACAGCCCATCTAGTTTTCTGGTCATGGTGTATTTTAGGACATTTCTTCCTTTACCCTACTTCTTGCATCCATCTCATTTAAGAAGCAACTTACTTAAGCCTGTCATGATTCTTTCGATCAATTTTGTGTCACTAGTAATATTGATTCTTCAAAGATTGTGATACTCCATAATTTAGATGATAAGGCATACCTGCGTAAATATTGTTTCTTCTTGTTTAAAGGAGGCTCTTTGGTAGGAAGCAGTTTGGTATCCAGTGAGAGAATTTTCCTATTTAATTCTAGGTTCAGCTCACTGTGCATTTGCAAACCTGTCCAAGTTATGCGTATTGGTAAGTTAAGATGATAGACTGGCTATCCAACCTATGTCAGTCTGGGCAACATAATTTCTTCATCCATAGGATTTTTCCTCTCTGGAATAAATGCTTAGTGACTGACTGAATTGTTAGGTTGTTTTCATTCGAGTAACCATGGGAGATAATGTAAAACCATTGGATAATCCAAATGACATTTCTATTTGGCTTTAGAATTAATGTCACAACAGGTTCAATCTCTTAACTACCTTAGAGAATATTAAAATATTGCCACTGGAAGGCAACCAAAGGGTCCAATGCCAAAAAAACTTGATTTATTTTTCTTTTTGAAGTAATACTGTACAGCCTAATGTCTAGGTCTTTCTAGGAATATTAGAATCTGAAGGTACAAGATCAAAACCTAGTTTCACTATTTGCTAGCTGAGATTTCAATCAAATCACTTAACCTCTATGAATCTCAGGTTCCTGTAACATGGAAATTAAGAATTCTTTTTGCAGTATCTACATAGGTCCATCAATCATTCGGAAGGAGCTAACTATGGCACCATGGCATTGGACATATGGGCAAAAGAAAGTTTCTGTTTTCAAGGAGCACACATTCTAATAGCGAAACAATATGTAGAGGATACTGGGAAAGGCCTCCTGAAGAAAGAGGCATTTAAGATGAATCTTGAGGGAAACCAGTGATTACAAAAGTGAGACAAGAAGGAAGAGATTCCCAGGCCAGGAGGATAGACAGTACAAAGTCACAGAGAGGAACAATGGAATTCTTAAAGAAAAAAATCTGGGGGCAGCTGGGTAGTTCAGTGGATTGAGAGCCAGGTCTAGAGACAAGAGGTCCTAGGTTATCTAGTCTGGTCTCAGACACTTCCCAGGTGTGTGACCCTGGGCAAGTTACTTGACCCCCATTGCCTAGCCCTTACCACTCTTCTGCCTTGGAGCCAATACCCAGTATTGACTCCAAGTTGGAAGGTAAGGGTTTTTAAAAAATAAATAAATAAAAATTTAAAAAAATATTACTTGCTATCTAAGTATTAATTCTAAGGCAGAAGAACTAAGTACTGGTAAGGACTAAGCATTTGGGGTTTGGGGTTAAGTGACTTGCTAGGAAAGGTTTGAATTCAGTTCCTTCCAACTCCAAGTCTGGCTCTTAGCCACTGAGCCACCTGATGGAGTTCTAAAGGAGACCTAAAAGGAAGGATGGGGCCAGGATACAATGAGTTTTCTATTACAAAAACATTTATATTTGATTCTAAAGATAATAGGGAGTCACTGGAATTTATTGAAGAGGGAGAAGACAATTTGGGGGGAAATCACTTGGGCAGCTGAGTGGAGAATGGAGCAGGAAGAGATTGAAGGCTCATTATAATAGGCTAGGAAATGAGGGGTGAGAGACTGAACAAAGTTGGTGGCTGTGAGAATGAAGAAAAAAGGATATACACAAAAATGTTGTGCAGGTAGAAATGACAAGATCAGAAAACAGACTTGGATAGGCAGGATGAGTGAAAGTGAGTTGGGGAATGATACAAAAGATGTGAACCTAGATGCCTGGATAGCAATAAGGAAGTTCAGAAAAAAATGAGTTTTAGGGAAAAGAGGATGAATTCCATTTTGTACCTGTTGGGTTTGAGATGCTAAAGGGCATCAAGTTGGAAATGTCCAATAGGTAATTCAGGATGAGGGCCTGAAGAATAATGATCATTTGCTGTTGTTCAGTCTTCTAAGTTGTGTCTAATGCTTTATGACCCCATTTGGGGTTTTCTTGGCAAAGATACTGGAGTGGTTTGCAACTTCCTTCTCCACCTCATTTTAAAGGTGGGGAAACTGAGGCAAACAGGAGTAAGTGACTTGCCTCGGGTCACAAAGTTAGTAGGTGTCTGAGGTTAGATTTGAACTCAGGAAAGTGAGTCTTCCTGACTCTATGCCCAGTCCTCTATCCATTGTGCCACCTAGATGTCCAAATAATGATGATAATATTTATATAGTGTTTTAAGGTTTGCAATATATATCTTATATTTTCTATTTAATTAGAGCAATAGAGATGTACACATACTTGTACATATAATAATTTGATCCTCGCAACTACACTTAGAGTGGGTGCTTTTATTATCCCCATTTTATAGATGAGGAACTGAGGCAGACAGAATTTAAATGATTTACACAGGATAACACAGCTAGTAAGTTTTTGAGATTGGATTATAACCCAGGTCTTCTCGATTCCTGAGCCAGTGCTCTAACCATTATAATGTCTAGCTGCCTCCACATTCCTAATATGGAAGTGTGTCTAATGATCATCTTATGAGGAATCCAAGTTCCACTTAACTTTTAAACTTATCTTCCATTTCTTCCCCTTCTTTGAGCACTTCAATCTTCCTTGACTTCTCCATTACCTCTACTCCTATAGTCCTTAGGGTGTCCCTATCAATCTTTTTGGCATTCATGCATGGACCATCATCCTTTGTTATCTGTTTGATGTAGAGACAACTTGTCTCTTGGAAACTACAGGGAAGCAAGAACAGATAGCATCCTCTTGTACTTTCCTAAGTGTCTATGTAGCACTGATCACATAGCGTGAACTCACTACTTAACTAAATTAATTTATAGGCATCTACACAACCATATCATATATTGATTAAGAAGTGAATTACAAATCAAGGGGATTTGCTTCTATTGCAAGGACAGAAAGGGTCTTATCCCATTTAATACTTATTATGATTAGTTTCTTAGATGAATACAGAGGTGATGTACTCATAAAATGTGCAGATAATCGATCAGTAAATAACCATGTATTTAGTGTTTATTATGTGCCAGGTACTGTGCTAAGTACCAGGGATACAAAGAGAGGCCAAAAAATAGGTCTTGCCCTCAAGGAACTTACAATCTAATGATGCAAGCAAATATGCAGAAATAAAGTACACAAAGGATAAACAGGAAATAATTAACAGGGGAAAGATATTAGAATTAAGAGGGCTTGGGAAAGGTTCCCTGTAGAAGGTGAGATTTCAGTTAGGACTTAAACGAAGCCAAGGAAGTCAGTACTTGGAGTGGTGTAGGGAGAGCATTCCAGGCATGAGGAAAAAGCTGAAGAGTACACCCTGAGCTGAGAGATAGAATGTCTTATTCATGGAACAGCCTGAAGTCCAGTGTCACTGGATTAAAAAGTATTTATCATGGAGTAAGGCATAAGAAGGAGAGAAAAGTAGGGAGAGCTAGGCTTTGCAAGACTCAATGCCAAATAGAACATTTTGTATTTTATCCTGAAAGTGATAGGGAGTCACTGGAGTTTATTGAATAGGAAAATTACTTAAGTGGCTGAGTGAAGAATGTGTTGGAGTGGGGTAAGACTTGAGGCAAGCAGACCTACTAGCAGACTATTATAATAACTCAGGTGTATGGGGAAGAGGGCTTTCACTAGAGTGGCGGTAACTTCAGAGGAGAGAAGAGGACAAATCTGAGAAGCATTTCAGAGTGAAAATGGACATACTTTAGTGACAGATGGAACAAGGAATATGGGAGATAGTGAGAAGTCCAGAGTGACTGAAGGTTATGAACCTGAGGAATGGGAAGATGGTGTTGCTCTCCATAGTACTAGGGAAGGTATGTAGGGGAGGGTTTAGGAGGAAAGATAATGAATTCAGTTTTGGACAAGTTTAGCTTAAGACTATCCAAAGATAAGAGGGACAGATAATACGGAAAATACTATAAAACAGGTATAATCCCCACTTAACAGAGGCAGAACCTGGGATGTTAAATAAGTTTCCCATAGTCAAATGGTGAATGAATTTGAACCCAGGACCTCCTGACGCTAAATCCAACATTTTATCTACTGGTAAGAAGTTAGGTTTTCATCTATTTTTCCCCCTCATGGCTCAATTCAGAATTTTTCATATTGTTCTCAGTCTTGAGAATATCAGAGATTGGAAAAGTTGTGTCTCCCCTGGAAGACTAGGAACTCCCCAATGGAATATTTATTGCGTCCCTATGCCTAGTATTCATTTAGGCACAATGATGTATATTTGTCAGTAAATGACAAGAGAAGACCTAAAGTTTCAAATTAAGGAGCAGGGAGTAGAAAGTAAGGTGCTAATTACATAGGGCAATGGAACTGGAGGGTGGGTGGTAATCTGGAAGCACTGATAAAGAGATCCTTCCACTATGGTAAGATTTGGATTGGCAGAGAGCAGGGAGAGAACAGCATTCTAGGGGAGGAGAAGTGGCTTGAACAAAGGCACACAGGCATACTGGGGGATGCTGGGGTAAGGTTATACAGGTTTCATATATATGTGTGTGTATGTGTGTGTGTGTGTGTGTAAAACTTTTAAAAAGGCCCTCTCTAAGTACAAGACTTGGGTAGCTAGGTAGTACAGTGGATAGAGTGCCAGGTCTGTAGTCAGGAAAACTCATCTTCTGAGTTCAAGTTTGGCCTTAGAAACTTACTAGCTGCGTGACCCTGGGCAAGTCATTTAACCCTGTTTGCCTCAGTTTCCCCATCTGTAAAATGAGGTGGAGATGGCAATGGCAAGCAAACCATTCCAGTATCTTTCCCAAGAAAACCCCAAACAGGGTCATAAAAAGTTGGACACAATGAGATCACTGAACAACAACAATGGCAAAATCTTTTGCATTATGCTAGAAATTCCTTCCATGGCAGGTTCCATGTCTTAGCACATTAAGGGTAGGGAATAGACCTATGATGTCACCAGTATAGAGAACTCCTACATCAGGAAAATCCTTCTACCATTACAAGTTGACACCATCTCTAAAATCCCAAATTCTATAGGGAGCCCTTTCCTAATCTCTTAATTACAATAATTCTCCTATGTTTATTATTTCCTATTTATACTCTATTTGTAGATAGTTCTTTGCATGTTGCCATTAGATTGTCAGAGTAGAGACTGTCTTTTGCCTTTAAAAAAATGTTAACTTTTACTTCTTGCCCTAGTAACAACTCTAAGTGACTTGCCTAGGGTCCTTCAGCAGTATCTGAAGCCAGATTTGAACTCAAGTCCTCTAGACTCCAGTCCTGATGCTCTTTTCACTCTGCCACCTACCTGCCCTACTTTTGCCTTTCTCTGTATGCTCAGAGGCATATGGTAGCCAATGTTTATTAACTGAAAATATGCATGATCCTCATAACATAGATGTAAACTTCTATGTGAATTATCTCTATAATTGAGTTACCTTAGAAAGTTGTCTAGAATACTGAAGAGTTAAATAACTTACTTGCTCACAGTCATGCAGCCTCTATGTGTCAGAGGTAGGACTTGAACTCAGGTTTTCTTGGCTCTAAGAATAGCTTTCTCTCCATCTATCATGATTTCACGTCTCTGTTTCAGCTGAGGTATTGAATTCATGCTTGATGATGAGGAAACAGAGGGAAATTGAAGGGCAAAAGTTCTGGGAAGGTCTTTTGAAAATGCCATCATTTCAAGGTCAAATTCTTTTTCCCCCCTCTCAATCAATCCTCCCTTGCCTCTCTTCCCAACAGATCATCCTATTCTAAGTTCTCTCTCAAATCCTTCCTGCCCGAGAAATACATGAAAAATAGTTCAGGCTACCAAAACTAAGAGGAGGGGGTCCCTCCTCAGAAGGACCTTGGTTCCAGGAAACTGGTGAGGGATCTCTGACCTTGCCTCAGCTCCCTGCGTCTCGTTAGGAAGGGAATGAAGGGAATCGAAAGAAAAGGAATTTCATGGGCAGGACATGAGTTAAGAGAGTATTACTTAATTATAGGTTGGATGGAAAACATTATGTGAGGTTGGTTTAGATCTTTCCAGAGGTCGGCCAGCAACCTCAGAAGGGGAGCTTCATTGGAAACAGCTGGGCAGCCAGCTGACGTTCAGTCTCTGTTTCCTTTTCCATGCCCCAGAGCTGTCTCCTAGACTGTGTCGGTTCTGAGCTCCGCATGACCAGGACCTTGCCGAGGCCTCTGACTGCCTCAGCTGAGGAAGGGAGAGATCACAGGCCAGCCCTGGGCTCCACTCTACTTGAACTCTGGGATTCTAAGGGATTTCAGTCAGAGCCCCAAAGGGATGGTATCTAGCTAGGGTCTGTGACTCGGACCGAACGCCTTCTTTAGGGAACTATTGGAATCTCTGATGTGATCCAGAAGATCTGTGAGATCCTCATTGCACAGGCTGCATAGGAGGGGCTTATAGAGCGTAGGAGTCACAGATCTGTGGACTAGAAGTGACCTAAGAGATCTTTGAGTTCAGTCCTCTCATTTTATAAATGAGAAAACTGAGACCCAGAAAAGCCAAGTCATTTGCCCAAAGCAAGACTAGAATCCGGGTGTCAAAAGAGTTCTCTATCCAATTCCAAACTGCCCCGTGCATCTTCCTTGAAATCATCTCCAAGTCACTTTCATTGGGAATCAGAGAAGTCGTGCTTTCTTTTGTGTTTAAAAAACTGGGAGAAAAGAACACGACAGCTTCCCTGGGAGGTGGCTAGGTGGCTCAGAGGATAGAGAACGGGGCTAAGAATCCAGGTGTCAAAGAGCTCTCTCCAATACCAAAGGAAGACCTGAGCTCAAATCTAGGTTCAGATATGTCCTAGTGGTGTGATCCTGGGTAAATCACATTTTCCTCTCCCTTACTCAGTTTCTTCAGCTGTTGTGGAGTCATTTTCAGTTGTCTCCAACTCTTTGGGACCCCATTTGGGGTTTTCTTGGCAGAGATAGTGGAGTGGTTTGCCATTTCCTTCTCCAGCTCATTTTACAGATGAAGAAACCAAGGCAAATGGGGTTAAGTGACTTGTCCAGGGTCACACAGCTAGTGTCTGAGGACAGATTAAAACTCAGAAAGGTAAGCCTTCCTGACTCCAGGCCAGCACTCTATCCACCCCACCCACCTAGCTGCCCCACCTCAACTGTAAAATGGGGCTAATAATAGGCCCTATCAACTGGAGTTGTTAAAGAAAGGGAGGGAACAAACATTTATATAGGACTGGTTTGTTCCAAGTGCTTTGTTAGGTGCTTTACAAATATCTTACTTGACCCTCTATTTGATTTGAGGATCAAATGAGATAATAGCACTCAAGCACTTAGAGCAGTGTCAGGCACATGATGGGTGTTTATTTAACAAGTGTTTGGCTCCTTCCATACCTCAATCTAATGTCTCATAATTCTTACTTCCATGAAGTTTTTCAGTCCCTCCTTCTGAAACTAAAAGTCCATTTGTCCTATATATTGCTTACAAAACAGAGCTAGATTCTAACACACTCTCCCTCTCTGTCTGTCTGTCTCTTTCTCTCTCTCTTTCCATTCCTTGCTCCCTCCCCTCCCAACTCTGTATAGTCATGCTTGAAAACCAAGGTTTTAAAATGACTACCACGCCCTTGACCTTCTTTTCAAGGCAAGGTTTGGTCATGGGCAATTTCTCCCCAGTTACACCATATTTTATACAGTAAATGTGTTTCTGTAATGTTCTGTGTGAATTTCAATTTTTGTCTGTCAATTAAACTTCAGGTGCATTAGAGGAGCTCTATGAAAGGAGGCCTTCATTCTTCGATTTAAAAAAAGCGAAGAATGTTATTTTGGAAAGCAAATGGTCTTATTGCAATATGCCAAGAATTAGTGATTTCATCGAGATGGGCCCTCTCAAGTAAATGTAGATTGATGGTAAACCATCTATACTTTACTAGGTCGTTGTAAGTTGTTGGCTCATCTACTATATTAGAACTTCCTAGGGGGGCAGCTGGGTGGCTCAGTGGATTGAGAGCCAGGCCTAGAGACGGGAGGTCCTGGGTTCAAATCTGGCCTCAGACACTTCCCAGCTGTGTGACCCTGGGCAAGTCACTTGACCCCCATTGCCTAGCCCTTACCACTCTTCTACCTTGGAGTCAATACATAGGATTGACTCCAAGATGGAAGGTAAGGGTTTAAAAAAAAAAAGAAGTTACTTGAGGGGAGACATTTCATCTAGTTTTATTTTTATATCCTCCCGACCTCTCCCAAGGTGTATTTGGTCTTGATTTTCCTCACCTCCTGGATTCTAAACATTTCCTTTCCTTGATTTTCCAAACAGGGTAATGATTTTCCATCCATCTTCTGACTCCTGAATTTTGTAAGCTCTCTGATTTCTAGATCTCTGACCTAAGCTGAATGCTAAAAAGTGTGGGGGTCCCTAACTGTCCATTAACTTCTCTTCAGCCTAACACTACTATTTAGCATTCTTGATTCCAGCTCCTATCTTGCCATACATGCTTGGCTACCTTTGTTCTTTAGATGTGTGACCCTGGAAAAGTCACTTAACCTCGATGTATCTTGGATTCTTCATTTGAAAATGAGGAGAGGGACTTGATAGCCTCTAAGGTCACTTCTAGATCTAAATCTATATTCTATTATTCCTGATATCATAGCCTTAGTGTAGAATGGCAAAGAAATAGAATTTTTCTTTTTTTTAAACCCTTTACCTTCTTAGTATCAGTTCTAGACAGAAAAGTGGCAAGGGCTCGGCAGTTGGGGTACATGAATTGACAAGGTTCACACAGCTAGGAAGTATCTGAGGCCACATTGGATCCCAGGTCCTCCTCATTCCAGGTCTGGTGCTCTATCCACCTGAACTTATATTTTTTAAAGCAGCTCATTCTAGGCTATACAACTTGTAAGGAAAAAAACACAAACAAAAATTACTATGCCTTATTCCTAAAGAAAGTGAACTTCTTTCTCCTGTGCTACCTTTTACAGTTCAAGACAGGCATAAAGAATCACTCTAATATCCCAGGGCTTTCACTCTTATCTTCATTTTACAGATGAGGAAACTGAGACAGGTAAATGCTTCCTGCTGTCCTTTGGGTTTCTTCTGCATTAAAGTTGAGGTCATTTCCAATGCTTTCCTCTTCTCAAAGTATAGCCCTCTTCCTCTCCATTTCCTATGTTCTCAGCAATCTGACAATGCTCCTTCAATGTGGAGTTCTCATAGACATTCTGTCTCCTGGGTTACCTCCCAGCCTTCCTTTCAGCAGGACTGAGAGGCAAGAGAAGAACTTCATCAATGTTTCAATGAGAAACAGTCACAATAGCACAGAAGAATCCTAGACGGCTTTGTCCCCTATAGCATCTAGCACAACTCGGAGCACATCCTGAGAATTCAATGATTGATCAAATTCTGGTATATTTCATCACAGTTAGCCACATATCAGGAGACAAAATGTGATGTGGTGAACAGAGAACCAACTTTGTAGTTGAAGGAATTAGGTTGGAGTTCCAACTCTGCTCTGAACACGCAGCTAGGTCATGTTGGGGCATCACTCACTCACGCATTCTCTCTGTTTCTCTGTGTGTGTGTCTCTCTCTGTGTGTGTCTCTGTCTCTCTGTTTCTGTCTGTCTGTCTGTCTGTCTGGGTTTTACTTTCTTTTGGGGGGATTTTATTTTAATTATATTTTTATTTTGAATATTTTCCCATAGTTACATGTTTCATGTTCTTTCCCTCTCCCCCAAACCTCCCTAACTCCCCTTAGCCGACGTACAATTCCACTGGGTTTTACATGTATCATTGATTGAGACCTAATTCCATATTTTTTATAGTTGGATATGGATAGAGTTATCTTTTAGTGTCTACATCCCCAATAATATTCCCATCAGCCCATGTGTTCAAGGAGTTGTTTTTCTTCTGTGTTTCTCCTCCTACAGTTCTTCCTCTGAATGTGGCTAGTTTTCTTTCTCATAAGTCCCTCAGCCTTGCTCTGGATTCTTGCATTGCTGCTAGTAGAGAAGTCCATTATGTTCGATTGTACCACAGTGTATCAGTCTCTGTGTATAATGTTCTCCTGGATCTGCTCCTTTCACTCTGCATCAATTCCTGAGGTCATTCTAGTTCACATGGAATTCCTCCAGTTCTTTATTCCTTTGAGCACAATAGTATTCCATCACCAACAGATACCACAATTTGTTTAGCCATTCCCCAATCAAAGGACATTCTCTCATTTTCCAATTTTTTGCAACCACAATGAGTGCAGCTATACATATTTTTGTACATCTTTTTCCTCATTATCCCTTTGGGGTATAAACCAAGCAGTGCTATGGCTAGATCAAAAGGCAGAGAGTCTTTTAAAGCCCTTTGGGCATAGTTCCAAATTGCCATCTGGAATGGTTGGATCAATTCACAACTCCACCAGCAATGCATTAATGTCCCAATTTTGCCACATCCCCTCCAACATTCATTACTCTTCCCAGCTGTCATTTTAGCCAATCTGCTAGGTGTGAGATAATACCTCAGAGTTGTTTTGATTTGCATTTCTCTAATTATTAGAGATTTAGAACACTTTCTCATGTGCTTATTGATACTTTTGATTTCTTTATCTGAAAATTGCCTATTCATGTCCCTCGACCATTTATCGATTGGGGGACGGCTTGATTTTTTGTACAATTGATTTAGCTCCTTGTATGTTTGAGTAATTAGACCTTTGTCTGAGTCTTTTGTTATAAAGATTTTTTTCCTAATTTGTTGCTTCCCTTCTAATTTTGGTAGCATTGGTTTTGTCAGTACAAAAACTTTTGAGTTTAATGTAGTCAAAATTATTTATTTTACATTTTGTGATTTTCTAGCTCTTGCTTGGTTTTAAAAATCTTTCCTTCCCCAGAGATCTGACAGGTATACTATTCTGTGCTCACCTAATTTACTTATAGTTTCCTTCTTTATATTCAAGTCATTCACCCATTCTGAATTTATCTTGGTGTAGGGTGTGAGATGTTGATCTAGACCCAATTTCTCCCATATTGTTTTCCAATTTTCCCAACAGTTTTTGTCAAATAGTGGGGTTTTGTCCCAAAAGCTGGTTTCTTTGGGTTTCTCACAGACTGTCTTGCTGAGGTAGCTTACCCCTAGTCTATTCCACTGATCCTCCCTTCTATCTCTTCGCCAGTACCATACTGTTTTGATGACCACTGCTAGCTATAGAGTACAGTTTAAGATCTGGTACTGCTAGAGGGCTTTACTTTCTTAAAATCAGCAAAAATGGGGGGAGGAGGGCATGTATCTTAGTTGATCACTATAGTCCCTTCTACTTGATAACTCTATGATCTTATGCAAAGGCCAGGACTAAAGTCCAGTGATATCATAGATGTCTGATGGATATCAAGAGTCTGGACCACAAGGGTCAGGAGGACAGTTAGCTTAAGAAGAGTATAGGGGGCAGCTGTAGCTCAGAACGTTTGGAAGTTCTGAGCTACAGTGGGTTATATTCACAGATGCCCATTTGCTACCTAGCACAAATATGGTGTGTGAGCCCCCAGGAACTGGGTGGGGTGGGGAACCCTAAAATGGGTTGAGCTAACTCAGGAAAGAAGCCTAAGCATCCTTGCTCATCAATCATAGTGTCAGGCCCATGACAGACCAGTACCAGAGGAAGAGACAACCAGCCTTAAAAACGAATGAAAGAACAAATAAACAAAATGGGCAAAGTTTGAGCAGAAGAAGAGAAGATGACAAGGTAGTTAGCAGCACCAAAGTGGAAGAAAAGTGAGCATGAACCACAAAGGGGATGTGGAGGGCAGAGTCTTCCCATCTCTTCCCTTCTTTCATTCTCCCAATTAAAACTCACTTTCTTGGGGCAGCTAGGGAGCTCCAGGAATAGAATGGTAGCTCTAGAGTCAGCAAGACCTGAGCTCCAATATGCTCTCAGATGCTTTCTAATGGTGTGACCCTGAACAAGCCACTCAACCCCCATTGCCTAGCCCTTACCACTCTTACTAATACTTGTATTAATTCTAAGACAGAAGCTTAAAGGTTTAGAAATAAACACCCTTTCTCCATAGACCCTTCCTCTAAACTTCTCCCAGCTATGGATAATGCCAGCATCCCTCCCACCTAGGACCCACAGATAGGTTCAGAACAGCTGATACTTATTATGCACACAATATGTTTATGTGTAACTTATATGGGTCATCATGTCTGTTTTCTGTGTGTTTGCACTCTGTCCCAACTAAACGGATACTTTTCAAAGGGCAAGAACACAGCCATACCTTTCTGTATGTTCTTACCCCCAATATGCCACCTTTTCCCCCCAATGCACTGCCAGCAGAATTTTGGCTATAGTGGACTTATGACAACATAAACATTATGTACCAGTCTACATACCACCACCACTACCACCACCACTATTACTACTACTACTACCACCACTGCCACCATTACTACTACCACCATCACCACTACTACTACCACCACCACCACCACCACCACCNGGAAAGGAAATGCTCCTCTGTCAGTCTGTTTCTAAGGCAACTCTTTCAAAGTCTCATTGGATTGTATCCTACTCATTGTATTTATCAGATTAGGAATAATGTCATGAGGCAGGATAGAACATTTCAGGGGGCCACATCTGGCTCATCACTGGACTCTAGTGCATGAAAATGTCAAGTATACTTTCACTACTACTACCACTACTACTACCACCACCACCACCACCACCACCACCACCACCACCACCACCACCACCACCACCACCACCACCACTACTACTACTACTACTACTACTACTACTACTACTACTACTACTATCACCACCACTATCACTACTACTACCACCACCACCACCACCACTACTACCACCACCACTACAACACTGATAACAATGATGATGACTAATACTAGATTAATAGCTAGCATTTATATGACACTTTAAAGGTTTTCAAAGCACTTTATATGTGTTATCTCGTTGGATCCTTACAATATCCCTGTAGAGTAGATGTTATTATTCCCATTTTACAAGTTAGGAAACTCAGGCAAACAGAAGTTAAGAGACTGTCCACATTCAGCCAGGTAGTAACTTTCTAAGATCATATTTAAAGTCAGATCATTCAGGACCAGGATCCAGGTTCAACGCTCTGTTGCTTCCTCCTTATGAAGGAGATGTGCTTCAAAGACACAGATAGCTGCCTGAAATAACATAGAAGGAGTAGAGAAGCATCTCTGGGCCCCTGCCTTCCTGAGGGCTTCCTTTGAGAGAACACCAGAACATTAAGTGCTGCCCAAATAATTACTGCCACCGCTCTCTATCCCCCTCCTCTCCCTATCCATCCCCCCAGTTATGGCTGCATGAGTGTCTTACTCAGACATAGACATGATTATCAACTAAGTGCTGAAGACACTGGAGGGCACCTCCATCAGCACCGCCTTGCAATCAGCCGATCTCCATCCCTGTCTGATTGCTTATCTAGCAACAAATCAGTAAGTGATAAGTGTTGGGGTGAGGGAAGGTGGGGTGGGTGAATGGGTGGGCAAAGCTCTCTTATCAATCTACATCTTGAAGTTGGGTTAGGCTTTTTTTTTGTTTAGTTTGTTGATGTCTTTTGTTTTAACATTACATTCATATCCACATAGGTTTCCTCTCTATTTCTCTTACCCAGCAAATCTTTCTTCCTTTGTAACAGTTTAAAAAAGAAAAAAAAAACTGATTTTAGCTAACAACATCTATAGTATTCTTTTTTTCAACCGTTACCTCCTGTCTTATACAATACTGTGTATTGGTTCCAAGGCAGAAGAGCAGCAAGGACTAGGCAATGGGGGTTAAGTGACTTGCCCAGAGTCACACAGCTAGGAAGTGTCTGAGACCAGATTTGAACCCAGGACCTCCTGTCTCTAGGTCAGACTCTCAATCCACTGAGCCACTTAGCTGCCTCCATCTATAGTATTCATCACCTGTGGTCCCCTGCCTCTCCAGTGAAAGGAGGAAAGTGCATTTTCTCTGAGGCCAAGCTTGGTCATTATAGTTAAACAAAATTCAGTTTAGTTTATTGCTTTTTCCAATAGAAGAGCAGTTCATCAGAGGCGTGAATAATTTTATTTTTATCTGACTTCCTTCCTTCCATTCTTTACCTTCTGTCTGAGAGCAATAAGGGCTAGGTGATGTGGGGTTAAGTGACTTGCCCAGGGCCATATAACTAGGAAGTATCTGAGACCAGGTTTGATCCAAGTTCCTTCCAGCTCCAGGCATGGAGCTCTATCAACTGGGCCATCTAGCTGCCCCTATCTTTCCTGTCTTTGCCTCAGAAAATGTTTGGTATATAATAAGTATTTAATAAATGCTTATTGACTGATTCTTTTTTTACATAAACATTTATTATTTATATTTTAGAAAAGTTAACATGGTTACATGATTATGCTCTTATTTTACCCTTTACCCCCCTTCCCTGGACGATATGCATTTCCACTGGTTTTGACATGTCATTAATCAAGACTGATTGATTCTTAAAAAGAAAATTAAAGGCACTCTTCTCTCAGCTTTCTAGCACCTTCTACCTTCTTGGCCTCCACTGTTGCTTTTGTGGGTTTATAGTTTGTCATTTGATGTTTTAGAAACGAAAAGAGACTCAGAGGGCTCATTAATCAATACTTATAATAACTCGAAGTTCTTTAGGGCTTTATAGTTTGTAAAGCACTTTAAATATACTATCTTATTTGCTCTTTATGCCAATCCTAAGAGATATGAATTTCAGGTATTATTATCCCCATTTTACAGATGAAGATATGGAGATTCAAGGGTCTTGCCCATGGTCACATAACTAATAGGTGCTGGATATAGGATTTGAACCCAGATCTTGCTCATCACAAGTCCAACAATCTTTTCACTGCAGTTTACCGTGCTGTACATTACTCACACTGTGACAGGTGCTAGATTATCATCCCGCTTGTCTCCTCCAGTCCTCTAGAAATAACTTTTACTCCTTCTGCTTCCTGTTCCCTTATTCCCTAGGGAGGTCTCCTATTCCCCTGGCTCTAGACCTGAGATACCAATGCCTCAGCCTCTAGGATGCCCAGCCTGTGGGGCTTCATGATAATAAAGTTGTCTCTCTAGGACTAAGTTTCTCTGCACAAACTATATAGATGATGCAACCCAGCATGACATGCTGTGGAAAGTATGTTCAGGTGCCTGGCTCTCCTCTTTCCTAATGCCTTTTAAATCAGGACCCAGATTTGATTTTCTTTCCCTGCCCGGCTCCAATTCAGAGCCAGGCTCATTTTTCAGATGCCTGTCAGGTTTCCCAGGCATGGAGTAGGGAGGTAGAGATGCCAAGTACTTTGTGTTTAATAGACAGCCACATTCTTCTCCTCCTCCCATCTCCTCCCCATCCTTATCCTTCTGTGACCCTCCATTCTTCTCTACCATCATAACCCTAACTCAAATTGACTGCTTTTGTCTTTCTAAAGCTTTTAAAAAATGGTGTTAGGATATTGGGCATTTCTTAGAGAGAAAGAGCTCAAGAACTCAGATTAGGGAAAGAGAGGGAGAAAGGAAGAGAGGAGGAGAGAGAGGGAGAGAAAGGAGAAAGAGATAGAGACAGAGAGAAAAAAGAGAGAAAGAGAGGAGAGAGGAGGAGAAGGAAGGAGAGGAAGAGAAAGGAGAAAAAGACAGAAAGAGGGAGATAGAGAGAGGAGAGAGGAGAGAGAAGAAATAGAGAAAAGAGGGAAAAAAGAAAAGAGAGGAAGAGAAGAAAAGATAGAAAAGAGAAGAAAGAGGAGAGAAGAGAGAGGAGAAAGAGAAAGGGATAGGGATAGACAGAAGGGAGACCTTAATGGAATTGTTTATCATAATAATTTATTATCATATAGGTATGAATATGCCTTAATTATCATTCATCAACATATATAACATCTTTGTCCCCTACAACCTCTAATTTTAAAAAATTCAAATTTACAAAGTGTTTGTGTCCTTCAAAATGCTTTTATCACAACAACCTGAAAGATTTACAGTTATACAGATGAAGAAACTGAGACTTAGAGATATTAAGTGACTTGCCCAAGGCTACAGGAGATTGAAGTATCATGGATTTAAACGAGAAAGGTAGAGACTACCAAAATGTAACACCTCCCTTAGTTCCCAATGAAGAAAGTGAGGCAAACTGAAATTGTGAATTGCCCAGGTTCACAGAGCCAGTAAGTGTCTGAAGTAGGACTCGAACCAACATCATCCTGACTAAGTCCAGTAAGCTCTGATTCTAATTCAGTAGTCTTTCAACTACAATATTCACATCATACAAGGAAATAGTGAGGGTCAAAGGGAAGGGACGAAAGGGGTGAATTTCAGAATTGTAAGTATAAAACAAGATGCAATCTCAAGATGGTACAAGTCCAACTTCCAGATTTTATAGATGAGGAAAATGAGGTCCAGAGAAGTTAAGTGATATGTTTTAGGCTCTACAGGTAGTAAATAGCAGAGGGAAGATTTGAATTCAAATCTCGGATGATTGGGCAGCTAGGTGGCACAGTGGATAGAACACCACTCTCCCAGACTCATATTACTGGGTTCAAATCTGGCCTTGGGCACTTACTAAATAGGTGAAACTGGGCAAGTCACTTAATCCTGTTTGCCCAGACCTTGCCTTTCTAAGAGTTATTACTAAGATGGAAAGTAAGAGTAAAAAAACTCCCCCAAATGGAGCCTAGGATCACATACTTGGAGATGGGAGGGATCTCAGGGTTGGGTTCAATCTCCTTATTTTATAGCTAGGGAAACTGAGGCCCAGAAAAGCTAAATCGCTTGGTCACACTAATCACCAGAGGCTAAAGCATTATTCTTTTTCAATGGATTTTCAGAGCAAAAGGGTCCTTGTATTTAACCTAATTCAAACATCTACCTAGAGAAAGAATCATGAGGACTATGATACCTGACAGTTGTTGAATTATCCATCACTCCCAGTGATGGGACAGATAGGTAGCACAGAAGATAGAGCACCAGGCCTGAGGACAGAGGTCCTGAGTTCAAATGTGACCACAGACTCTTCCCAGCTGTGTGACCCTGGGCAAGTCACTTAACTCCAATTGCCTAGTCCTTACTGCTCTTCTGCCTTGGAACCAAACTTAGTAATCATTCTAAGGCAGAACATAAGGGTTTTAAAAAAACCGAACAATTGCCAGTGATGAGGAAAATAATCCCTTTCATTTTCAGAAAGCCTGGAGACAGTTTCAGATCAAATTTGACCTCAGTCTCTTCCTAGCTGTGTGTCTGTGGGGCAAGTCATTTAATCCTATTTGCCTAGCCTTTACCATTCTTCTGCCTTAGAATTCATACTTAGTATCAATTCTAAGACAGAAAGTAAGTTTTTTCTAAGTCACAAATTCAATGGAAGTATATAGAGGGCTCCATGAGCAGCTGAGCCTATGAGCCGAGAGGTGAATAACAGATGTAAGTATGCTCCTAGACCTAGGAGAGATAAACCCTTGGGGCAAAATGAGCAGAGCCCTAGAAGGGACACTCCAAGTACAACCCAGGTACTGTCTCACGTCTGGGAACTGAGTCCAAGTTTTCTGACCATACAGCCAGGTTGCTCTCCAGAGCACCAGAAAGACAAAGACCCTTTTTACAAGGACCTGGAAAAATCAAGGGAAACCTGCTTTCAAAGAGAACTTACACTATGATCAACAAGAATAAAAGTATACAAATAACTGTGATAAAAAGGCAAATGCAGTAAGTTCCCCCTTCTATAAAATAAGAGGTGTGGCCCCAATGGCAAAGGTTCTTTCCAGTTCTCAATCATTCCCAAGATCTGAAGGGCAAAGGAGAAGTCCATAAAAGGGGCTCAGAAGAACCTGAGCGACAGAACACTTTTATTGGGGTAGGGAAGGGTGTGAAGGGAAGAGACGCCAAGGAAATCATGTAAGGCTTTACAGAGAAGATAGAATATGAGTTAAGCCTTGAAGAAGAAAGGGGGAGGTAGATAGACCTCAATAGGCATAGATCATAGAACTGGGGAAGGGTCCATTCGAAGGAAAGGAGAGTTTGAGCAATAGAGAACAAGAATACTGGGTCATAGATTTATCCAATTTGACTCTCGAAGGGCTGGGGGTAAGATGTGTGCATCGGGGGAGATCCCTGATTTTTTGGACTAAGGCAACTCTGATGGGTTGGGACTCACCAGTGAGATGAAGTTGGGTCCTGTGACCTGGGACTCATGTCTAAAATGACTGGCCTCCCGATCTAGAAAGAGCCACATGTAGTAGGCTATCAAAAGAGAGGAAAAAAACTGTAATAGAACATGGGAAGAGTAATAGTACAAGATAAAGATGAATAGACAATCTGGAGTTAACATGCTGAAGGGCTGGAAGACCAAACTCAAGAGTAACTTATTCAACCATCTGGAGTATGTTATAAATAAAAGGGTCCAAAGGAGATGTATAGATGCACAATGATGTTGATGATATATATCTGTCTATACTCTCCTTAGCTGCAATTGATGGGAGGGACACCTGCTCCTATTATCCTTGACTGCTGCTGTAAGTTATCCCTTTCTCTCTAACAGCTACCCAGTAAGGACCCTCAAGAGGTTAGATGGATGGGTAACCTTTCCAGGTCCAACCTGGGGTTGGGTAAATTACTATTGGGCTATTGATTTGCCTTAGATAATGTTCCATATCTGACTGCATTTGACTCCCTTCCCAAGAGCCATGATAGATAGACCACTCAGGAAGGTACTTGTTGTTGAACAATCTTTATCTATGAACAGGAAAAGGATAACAAGGACAAGGATTGGGGATTGGAAACCCTATTGATCTATTATCTATAAACTACAATCAGGATTGGAGGCTATTAATCTGGTTGAAGCTGGAGATTTACTTACTCCCTCTATCTCTGGCTGGATCTGGCCACTGCCAAGCCAGAGAATAGGGAAGGCTATTGATACAGAGGTATTGATGATCTTGTTCTCTCAGCTTTCTCACCATCAATGTTGGTGATTCACTAGCTCTCAGTCTATCAGGAAATAGTTTTAGGTTTATTCCTACCCTCTTCTTCATAGACCTCCCTGCCACCCTTCAACCACCCACTCAGTCCAGAGACTCCTGTCTAGAGACCTCCAGAGAGAGACTTCCCTCAAAGTGGCTGTCAGGTGTATTTATACCATGGGGCCAACCGACGTTTGCCCCTGGCTCACGGCACCTGGGAACATTCTGAGTCTCTCAACTGCCATCCCAGTCAGTCAAGGTGACATCCATCACTTCCCAGATTATGAATATAACAAGTAGAAAATGTATATTTGAGGAATATAAACTAAGGAGTTCATGTAGTGGGGTTATAGGAGATGAGATTAAAAAATCATTTGGAGTCAGAACGTGGAGGATGTAAGAAAGCCTGTCTGGAGAGCTTGGCTGTGCCTTGAAAGTTAATAAAAATCAACACAGAGAACCTTGATACTCTTAAGGAAAGAAGCCTGGACTTGGAATCAGAAAATGTGGATTCAAATGATAACTGCACTATTTTAGTTACATCAAATAAAGTTACTGCTGGAAGAGTCTCATAAATCATTTGGTAGTTGTGACCTTGCGTAAACCACAATCTCTCTAAAGCAAGCAATGGTTTCCTCATTTTTAAATGTATATAATAGCGTGCTGCTCCTGAGATTGTTTTGGAATCAAATGAGATAAAGCAAATGGAACTAATAGGAAAATAAGAAAGTGTTACATGAATATAAGATGATATTTCCAAACTTGTTTTAAAATGAGATATATAATTAGATTATTTTTATATAAGTAGAAATATATTAATAATAATAATAATAGTGTTTATTGGATATTTGTGGGGCATCTGGATGACATAGTAGATAGAGCTCTAGGCCTAGAGTCAGGAAGATCTGAGTTCAAATATGACTTCCAACACTTACTAGCTGTGTGACTCTGGACAAGCATTTAAACTTGTTTGCCTCAGTTCTTCATCTGTAAAATGAGCTAGAGAAGGAAATGGTAAACCTTCAGTATCTTTACCAAGAAAATCTCAAATGGGATCATGAAGATTTGGGCATGAATGAAACAACTGAACAACATCAAAATATAATATTAGAAGGTTTGCAGAAATGCTTACATGTGTTATCTCATTTGATACTAGAAATGCTCCTCTACTACTAGTCCCAGAGATAGAGATATTGAGTTTAAAAAGACTAAGTGACAGCCAGAGTCGAACAGTTAAGTAGAGGCTGTATTTGAATCCAAGTCTAAAAACCTAAGTATAATTGTGTTAAGTGATGTGTGGCAACATTTAAAGATTAGTGAAAAAGTTCCCTAATTCTTTTTTTTTTGTAGATTCCAAAAATGTAAATTTAGTTAATAGGGCCATAACATTTAGGCTAGATGATACCTTAGGGTTCATCTAATTCAACCTCCTTATTTTAGAGATGAGGAAAAAAGAAATCCCTTGGGCATAGAGAATTTACCCCAAAATATAAATAGAAGATTCAGAATTAGAATACAATTTGACTCCAAAACCAGAGATCTTTCCACCTTATCACAAAAGGCCTCCTTTAACTTACCTGAACCCTTTAACTTCAAGTAAAAGATTCTTTGGGGGAACTCAATTAGAATTATCAACTTCTACCAGGTATCCAAGTCTTTGTAACCATGAATCAATGAAAAAACATTTGTTAAACATCAAACACTGCTTTAAGCAGAGAGAATACAAATGCAAAAACCAGGACGGTCCCTACTCTCAAGGAGCTTCTATCCTAAAGGGAGAGAAAACATAGAATTTTGCTACAATGGTTTTCCTTCCATGATCTTACATCCATTAGGGGAGGAATGGCAGGTTATATTCTAATGACCAAGTCCATGATGACAATAAAGTATGGAACTAATTTGAATTAATTGAAGTTCAGCAATGGAGAAAATGAACACATCGAAGGATATTGTATCTAACTAATAATAGCTAACACTTATATGTTGCTTTAAGGCTTATAAATACCTTTACATACATTATCACAATTGATGCTCAAAACGATCCAGGGATGAAGGTACTATTATTATACCCATTTTACAGATGAGGAATCTGAGACAAGGGGATGATGACTTGCCTAGGATGAGAAAGAATCTGAATTCAGGTTTTCTTGACTTCAAGTTCAGAACTTTTTCTATGATCTCCACCACTACCTCATAACTCTTGTTTACTCTCCACCTCAATGGAAAAAAATGCAAAATGATGAACTGATGAAGTTATTGTTAAACATTTATTTGATTCCCTTAGGTGACTAGCCCTGAATTAGGCAGAAGAGTAAAATATTAAGCACAGCCTCTGCCCTCAAGGTACTTACAATCTAATGAACATGAAATGGAATAATCAACAGTACACAATTAGTTGCCAAATTGTATCATATAATTACAAGTATTATTGGGCTTTGGAGAGGCTAAAGATAAGTGTGGGCCAAAGGTGTTGGGATTTCAATTTTTAGAATTCTGTTATCAAGACTAATAACTCATTGGTTTATATAAGAGGCTCTTGAAATATGTCTACTTCCCTCCTTTCATTGAAACCATGCTGTATTATGGATATGAAATGTGCCCCGATTTGGTTGCAGTAACCCCTAGTTTTGTTTTTCATTTTTTCTCTAAAAGTGGCAATTCTAAAGGAAGACTGAGGGATAGAATGGAATGGGGAGAGCAGAGGTTATAGTTGGAAATGACTATAAGGTAAAAAAGAAAAAGCATAAATAAAAAATTTTTAAGTAAAAGGCTTTGAGCTTTTAGGAATCAAAAGTTATGTTTCCATTTCACAAGTATTATTATGAATATCAGCATTGATGAAATCCACATCAGGAAAAGTCACATTTTAAAATTTACTTTGTTTTACTTTTAATTTACTTATTACTGGAAGAAAAAAATCTTTTCCTTCTTAAGGGAAGCAAAAAAAGTTATGACTTAAATTTTTTTTGCTGTACACAATATTCCTATGGTTTTAATCCTCATGCAATATATAGATCCAAATCACATGTGTACTACAGGAGCAAAATTTTTGGACAATAAGGAAAAATAAACCAAGTTCAAGCTATATTTCTCTTGCCTATACATGTCTCAACAACAAAAATCCCTTTGTTTTTCATGCTAATCCTCCAGTTACCTTGAATTTGGGGTTATGTCAGAGTTATAGGCTCACTCAGAGTGGGTGAGGCAAAAAGTTGGCAGGAGTCCTTTAAAACATGGCTGCATGGTAGAGCTTTGGACTCATCCTCTAGCAGGGGAAAATTGTCTCTTAGGGTTTCTCTAAGTCAGCCTCCCTGATCCTCCCCTCAGATTTGTTCCCAGTGTTATATCTGACCTTTGTACCCCAACTTCTTTCCCTAAGATTTATTGTTCAAGTAAACAAACATGTATTAAAATGTCTACTATAGAGAGAGCTAGAGGGCTCAGTAGATTGAGAACCAGCCTAGAGATGAGAGGTCCTGGGTCCAAATCTGGCCTCAGATACTTCCTAGCTATGTGACCCTAGAAGTCACTTAACCCCTTTTGCCTAGCCCTTATCTTAAGCTCTTCGGCCTTGGAACCAATACATGGTATTGATTCTAATATGGAAGGTAAGGGTTTTAAAAAACACACATCTATGTCTAAGTGCCATGTTAGGTATTGGGCATACAAAAGCAAAAAATGAAATAGCTCTAGCTCCTGAGGAGTTTACATTCTATTAGGGGATCCATCGTGCACATAAGCAAATTTTGGGTACACATAAACACACTCCCATTTGTATTCACATCTCTGTGATTTCAAGATTCATAGAGTGACAATGGGTATAAATGTACAAGGGATGACACGGGCTAAACCTTGAAAGAAGCAGTGGAATTCCACAAAGCAGAGATAAGCAGGGAATCCTTCGCCCATGGAGGGGCATTTGTGCAAAAGTATGGGCAATGGTGTGTGTGAGTAACTAATAAGAGCATTTGGGCTGGAATGGAAAGTATGGGAAGAACAACAAAATGGAAGTGCTACAACTAGAGATGGGAGCTAAGCCATGGGAAGGCTTTGAATGCTAGACCACAGAGTTTTTATTTTAACCTAGAGGCAATAAAAAGCCATTGAAGACTTTTAAGGAGGGAGTAAGATATGGCCAAGTCTATGTATTAGAAGTAACAATTTGACCGTGATGTAGAGAATGGATTAACGAGATGAAAGACTAGAGGCAAAGACCAATGGAAGGTTATTGCAAGAGTCCCCATAAGAGGGGATGAAGGCCTGAACTAGAGAATAGGCTGTAGGATTAGAGAGAGGCTATGGGGGCAAAGATAAGACAATGGACAGGGAAAGTTATTTTCAGTATTCCCCTTTGAGGTGACTTCTCAGTTGTCCAAGGACTTTTAACTATCAGACTCCATTTCACCTGTTTCAAGTCTATACCTGACAGGGTTTATGCCCTCAGATGAGGTCTCAAATTATAGATCTCTGCTGCCCTCAATGGGCCCCCAGAACCACAGCCCTCCTGGCTGCTTCCCAGGGGTCTAGTTAACCCTTTGAGTCCCATGAGCCTTTGGGCTACAGTGGCATGGTGAAAACTCTACTTAAATTCTTGGACATTTCATTGTACCACTCACCCACAGGGTTTTATTTTATAGATATAATTTATATATATACATATATAATTTATATATTATATTACATATAGAGAATTTATTATATCTACTTAAAGCTAAATAATAAATATGAGTAAAGTGAGTAAAGAACAATGTTTTTGATTTTTAATTTTTTGGTTGGAAAATAGGCCAGATCTATAGACACCAGATGAGAGATACATACACATATAATAGTTATGTTATAGTTATTATATATGTATATATGCACATATATTTATATGATGAATAAAAATATAAAAGGTCAAATAATAAACTGGAGGAATTCCATGTAAACTGGAAAGACCTCCAGGAATTGATGCAGAGCGAAAGGAGCAGAGCCAGAAGAACATTGTTCACAGAGACTGATATACTGTGGTAAAATCGAGTGTAATGGACTTCTGTACTAGCAGCAATGCAATGACCCAGGACAATTCTGAGGGATTTATGGAAAAGAACGATACTCGCATTCAGAGGAAGAACTACAGAAGAAAAACAACTGCTTGAACACATGGGTTGATGCGGACATGATTGGGTATGTAGACTTGAAACGACCACACCAATGTAATTGAGAACTAATTAATTTAAAAAAATAAAAACACAATAAAAATATATATATAAGGTCAGTGGTGCTTCAAAGGTGATAAATGAGAACTTTAAATATCAGAACATTAAATGTTGAGATAATAGAAGGCCAAAGGTCCCAACAGAGTGATAAATGGAGTCTTCTGTCCCAACCAACACTACCTAGCTACCTGGGCTTATCAGAGGAAGGGAGGGAGAGAGAGAGGGAAGAAGGAAGGAAGGAAGGAAGGAAGGAAGGAAGGAAGGAAGGAAGGAAGGAAGGAAGGAAGGAAGGATGAATTTGGCATCTAAATTTCTGATATGAACTCCTCCAAAATCAGCCAAAAGACACGTATATTGCTTTTTCTATTGGCTTAGTAGTTGGGATAATAGGGTCATTTCTATACCACTATGAATTAGAGTAGTACTTTAGCAGAGGTACATTAATAATAACCACAAAAAGGATAAGACGACTTTGTTGCTCACACACTTCAGGACATGAGACACAGTCAAGGAAGAGTCTAAATTGCTAATGGGAGAAATTTAGTAATATCTGGCCTCTGTTGCTTACTGTGATATGACCTTGGGCCTTTTTTCTCCCTGGGCCTCAGCTTCCTCATCTGTCAAATTAGTAATCTGAATCAGATGGCCCTTATGTTCCTTACTAGTCATGACTAGCCAGCATTTATAGCTCTTTATCAACAACTTTCTAGTGTTGGTACTAATATTATCTCCATCCTCTCTCCTAATACATTCACTATAGAATCCTTGTTCTCTTTGTACCTCTCTAGCTTCTCTGTCTTACTGTTCACCTGAGTTCAAGTCAGTGAGCAATGAATGACTCTGGAGACAGAGGACAAGGGGTTCAATCCCACCTTTGTGACCTTGGACAAGTCACTTTTAAAAAACATCTCTGGGACTGATACACTGTGGCACAATCGAATGTAAAGGACTTCTCTACTAGCAGCAATGCAATGATCCAGGACAATTCTGAAGGACCTATGAAAAAGAAAGCTATTCACATTTAGAGAAAGAAACTATGGCAGTAGAAACACAGAAGAGAAACAACTGCTTGAACACATGGGTCGATGGGGATATGATTGGGATGTAGACTCTAAACGATCACCCTAGTGCAAATATCAATAGTATGGAAATAGGACTTGATCAATTACTCATGTAAAACCCAATGGAAGTGCTAATTGGCTACAGGAGGGGGGTGGGAGGAGGGAAGAGATAGAACATGAATCATGTAACCATGGAAAAATATTCAAAATTAATTAAATAAATAAAAACATTTAAAAAATGTCTCTGGACCTTAGTTTTCTCATCTAAGAGAAGTTAGACTAGATGGTTCCTTCTTCTCTAGATTGATATTTTCTCACTGCTAACTGAATATTAACTATTTCAAGGTGGATGACCCATAATCATTTCCAATTCTGTTCTACCACCTTGCTTTCTCTTCCTCCACAACTTCCTCATTTCTGACAATGACTCTTTCTGTCCTCCCAAGCTCAGCAGCCTAGGGTCATCTTTGGCTCAGCCTTTACATCCAAATCAGTCAGCGAGTGTCTTCTCTTCTTTCAGAGTATCTCTTGTGAAATAGCTCCTTTCTTTCCACTTCACTGACATCATGCAGCCTCCCTCCCTTTATATACCCCATCATGGGTCTACAATCATGGGACAGTTCTTGTATGACTGCATTAAATTGTTAATTTGTTCATTTTAATCGGATTTTGTGATCTAAGTTTTCAGAGGCTGATGTCATCTCCTTAATTATATTCTAAACTTTTCAGGCAAGAATGTTTACACTGATCGTCTGCCCCATACACAGTAATAAGTGGATAAGGTATCGATTGATACACTAGTCTAACAGGTCTTGTTTATTCATCCACTCAGCCTTATGTCATTCCCTTTCTTATAAGCCTTAGCCTTAGGATAAAGTCTAAACTCTCTCTTCTCTGGTGTTAAAACCCTTCACAACTTGGTTCCAGCCTACTAGTCCAATTCCAACTATTTTTTTTAAGTCCTTACCTTCCATCTTAGAATCAATATTGGATATTGGTTCTAAGGCAGAAGAGTGGCAAGGGCTAGGCAGTGGGGGTTAAGTGACTAGCTAGGAAGTGTCTGAAACCACATTTGAAGCCAGGATCTCCCGTCTCTGGGCCTGACTCAGTCCACTGAGCCACCCAGCTGCTCCCCCAAGTCCAACTATTAATATTGCCCGACTTGAAACTTAGTGGTTAATTTTCTCTGCCAACTCTAGGACTCTCCCTCCCCAACCCTTTGAGCTGGCTAAGTCAGCTAACTTAGAGGAGGGGAGTAGGAAACACCTCTGCCACCCTTAGCCCAGAATGAAATATTCCTATGCTGTTTAACAGTTGAAGCAAATCCTTAAAGTATATGTCAAGTACTTTCTGAACCCTGCTCCTTTCCCTTTCTCTCTGCCCCTAATTGGTATGCAGATAAGTAGGCAGGAGACCAGCCATCTTACCATCTATGCTGCTGCTGCCCACTTCTCTCTGCCAGTTATGGATCAGACCTCCAAATATCTTACAATGATTTCTATTTCCATTTTAGAAGAGTTAATCCACTCAATGTTGGGATTTTTCCCTGGACAAAGTTGTTCAGTATCAAAGAAAATGCCTGCATCAGTCTTTACCTCAGCCCAAGACCACTCAGACATCCACTAGACAGCACTGGCAAACCTTTTAGAGATTGCGTGCCCAAATGCACCTTCAAGCTGCCTGCGAGCCCCCCACATTGTCCCCAGACAGTGGAGGGAGGAAGTGCTCATATTGGGCGGATGGGCGGAGGGGAGGAGAATGCAAAAAAAATGTTCTTGGGTGCTGTGGAGAGGAAGAACAAAGCAGCCCCCTCCGGCATGCTGGGCACACATGCCATGTCTTTCCCAACACAGCACTAGGACATCAGGACCTAGATATTGAAGGCACTTGGCCAACTGCCCTGCAGTTGCACACATTGGATACCAATATTCTGTCTCTGGGAACAATGATCAAACCTAAAGGGTTATCAATTGATTCTCTCATGGCTTCAGTGACAATTCCTATAACCCACTTAACACCTAAACTACTAAACCTCAAACAACTTAAGGTAAAAGATCCCATCCTGAGCCACCCTTCCCTGTGTGTCTTCTACCCCAAGAATGTGAACTCCTTGAAGGCAAAGATGACCTCACTTCTGCATTTGTATCCCCAGGACCTAGAAAATGTAGATACTTAATGCTTGTTGATTGATTGGGATATCCAGGTCTGAGTAGGACCAATCCTTAGGGATCCCTCCTCTTCACCTCTTCCCTCCCCACCCCAAATATGTTCCTTTTATTTTATTTATTTATCTAAGTTTTGTGTTTACTCATTATTCTACTAGGGCAGCTAGGCGGCACAGTGGATAGAGCACTGGGCTTGGAATCAAGAAGACTAATTTTCATGAGATCCCATCTAGTCCTGGACGCATTCTGGCTGGGTGATGCTGGGCAGGTCACTTAACCCTCTTTGCCTCAGTTTCTTGTCCTGTAAAATAAACTGGAGAAGGAGAAGGCAAACTATGCCATTATCTCTGCCATAAAGAGTTGGATGCAACTGAAGTGACTGAACAACAGCAACAACATACTGAGTTAGATGGGGAGGGAGCAGGTCTCGCAGGTGGATGCAAGCTCTGCCTCACCAGACTAGCCGCGTGCTTGTCCTGGGAGCCTCGGGAAGGCCTGTCACTCTTACTGGGCCATGCGGTTCTCTGAGGTTATAAATGACAGAGCACTTGCTGACCTGCCAGGGAGGAGGCTGTTTCCTCAGGGTAAGCCCCTCACATCAAAGAAATCACAGGCTGGATCCGTATGTACACACACACACACAACATACATGCACACACAATGCACAACATACATGCACACATACACACAGAGCAATAACACGTACCACATGCGAAGCACAAACACTGATACACATACATGCCCACTTGATATACCCATGTAAACATACATACAACACACAATATATACATGCACGCACATGCACAGAGAATACGCATGCACACTGCATGTGTACAACACATGCATGCACATGCACAGCACACATGTATATACACAACACATATATTGCACACATATACAATGCCCACATGCATGTATGCAAATTACACATGTGTGCACGTGAACAAATATATTAACCTACTTTATATAGTGCAGCAAATATGAGTATGCATGCATGCATATACACAATAAGACACATACATGCATACACGTTACATGGCATACACATATATACACATATGCACATGCACTGATAAATACTAATCAATTAGCTTGTTTTCTACATTGCAGCAAACATGCATACAACCTGTATACATGATCATATCACATACACACATGATGTGCACATATCACACATGAGTGCGTGTGCATTATTTTCTCCAAGTAAACATAAGCTCGTTGAGGGCAGGGCCTGCCTGTTTCCTGGCATCCTCTCCGCATGCCCTGAGCAGGGGCTGGCACACAGCAGACGCTCCACAACTGAGCTCTAGTCACTGGCTCACTGCTGCGCCGTAGAGCCCCAGAGGTAGGTGTCCTAGCCTAGGAAGAGCCTCAGCCCAGAGGAATCTCCTAGTGGGGGGATTGAGCGGCCCCAGCTGCCAAGGCTGGAGGGCTGCAGGGGCAGGAAGCCAAGGCCTTCAAACATAGCCTCATCACAGCTGGTGCCCCCTCCCAGGCTCACTCAACTCAAGCCGGTGACTCATACTCAGAGTCCACTTTTATTGCCCGGCGGTGGCTCTGCCATGAGGTTAGGAATGCCCGAGATCCAGATTGTGAAGGGGGTGGGGCAGGGTCCCAAACAGCCGGTTCCCTCCGTCTGAAGTCAGTCCCCTGAAGCAAAATCCCTTCGGGAGGGGGGAAAATCTCCCTTCTTCCCGCTGAAGTGGACTCTCCTGAGATTCTTTCTCCAAAAGGTCTCTGTAACAAGTCTGAACCAGACCAAGAACCGGAGATTCTCCCTGGAATGAGTCTCCTCTCTGAGTTTTACTTTGCCTTTATATTAAATTCAGTGCAAGTAAGGAATTAAGCTGTTCTGTGAGTCAGGAAGTCACGGGTTCAAGTTGCACTTAAAAACCCCCCAAATCTTATTTTTTCTCTTATTAGAAACTAAAACAGAAGGGCAAGGGCTAGGCAAAAGGAATCAAGTGAACTTGCCTCGTGACACAGTTAAAAAGTGTCTGAGGTCTGATTTGAACCCAGGTCCTCCTGACTTTAAGCCTGGCTCTCTATCCACTGTGCTACCTAGCTGCTCTACAAGTTCCACTTTGGACACATAACTGTTAATATGTGGGCAAGCCATTTAATCTCTCAGCGTTCCAAAGTAATTCTCTAAGATGCAGAATAATTGTGGCTCCAGGGGAGAGAGAATTTTCTCATTGGGAGTTCCCTATACCAATAAATTCCTAAGTCTGGACCAAAAATAATGTGTCAGACACCGAGATGGACACAAAGACAAAAATGAATGAGTCTCTGCTCTCAAGGAGATCACACTTTACTGGGGAAACACATAAGCAGAGAAGAATAGACCATATTATACACAAAATAGATACAAAATAATCTGGGGGGGGGGATGAGAGAGGAAGAATGAAAAAGACAATTAAACGACAGGAGAGATGGGAAAAGCTCTCCTATAGGAGATGGCACTTGAGCTCAGTCTTGAAGGAGGTCAGAGATTCTAAGAAGCAGAGGTGGTGGCAGTTGGGTGACTCAGTGGATTGAGAGCCAGGCCTGGAGACGGGAGCTCCTAGGTTCAAATCTGACCTCAGCCACTTCCTGGCTGTAGACCCGGAGCTTGTCACTGAACCCCCATTGCCTAGTCTTTACCACTCTTCTACTTGGGAACCAATACACAGTATTGACTCTAAGATGGAAGGAAAGGGTTAAAAAAAAAGACATGGAAGCAAGCAAGTAACATAAGCAGAGGGGATAGTCTGGGTCAAGTCTCAGAGATAGGAGATGGAATGTCACACAAGAGAGAACAGCAAGCAGACCAGTTTGGCTGGAATGTAGAGGACATGAAGGGGAGTAAAAGTGTAATAAATCAAGCAGAGTAGACTAGAGCCAGATGGTGAAGGGCTTTAAATGCCAAACGGAGAAGTTTGTGTTTGATCCTGAGGGCAGTGAGGAGCCACTGGGGCTTCCTTAGGAAGAGAGTGACATATTCAGATGAGGACATAAGGAATATCAGTTTGGCAGCTGTGTGGAGGATGGACATGCAGAGAGACCTGAAAGAGGGAGACCCATTAGGAGGCTCTTACAAGAGTCCAGGTGAGAGATGATGAGGGCCTGACTTCATGAGATGAGAGGAGACAAATATAATGTCTAAGTGGTCAATTCACTTGGATTTGGAGGGTTCCTATAAAGGTCAGTTGACAGCTAGGTGGTGCAGTGGATAGAGTATAGGGCTTGGAGGCAGGCAAACTCGTCTCTCTGAATTCAAATCCAGCCTCAGATGCTTACTAGCTGGGTGACCCTGGACAAGTCACTTAACCCTGCTTACCTCAAGTTCCTCATATGTAAAATGAACTGGAGAAGGAAAAGGCAAGCAGAGTCAGACAACCACACACAAAATAAAATAAAATAAAATAAAATAATTTAAAAACAAAGTCAGACCCTACTAAAAAACTGAACAAAAAATCAAGGTCAAGCAGGTGAATAGCTTTTAACTTTGTCTTATTTTTAAAGGGAAAGATTTCTCTGGAACCAAAAGGTTATATACAATGTTAGCTACTTGGCAATTATGAGCAAAGTTCATTACAAAACTCTCTCACTGTGCCATCATTATCCCATAAGTCTGGTGCAAAAGGATTCGAGGAACATGAAATCACTCATTGATGATGTCAGAATTGGAACACTTGTACAGCTCTTTTAGCTTTTCCAAAGCACCTTTTCACACATATTCTCTCATTTCATTCTCATAATCCCATAAGCTAAATAGAGAAGATTCCCATTTGACAGATGAGAAAACTTGGGTCATTTGAGGTGACATGCCCAAGAAATTAATGACAGACTGGAACCCAGCCCAGATATCATTTGCTAAATTAGTGATTGTTTCACTACTAGACTATGCTGCTTGAATCACCTGAATTAAATGATGTAAATGACCCAAGTGATTGTTCCCTTTCCTTCCCCAAAATCTTAAGAGAAAGAAGAATAAAAGCATAGTCATAAAAGAAATGGCCAGGCTTCTAGGACCATACTTTGGGGATCCTCCTTCTTTTGGGGCCCTTAAGAAGAGAAAAATTCTTAGCAGTTAGACCAAGGCGTAAGAGTCTGGCTCAGAAGCAGTAGAATGGACACTTGTGCAGCTGAGTTCATCTCTGAGCTATAAGGACACCTGATCCCATTCTGCCAGCACAGGGCTAGAGACCTAGCCATGGTAATGAGGCATTATGGAAAGCTAGGGAAAGTGTTCTCATCCTGGAGCAATAACCAAGAAGGGAAGACACATGAGGAGATCTGGAGAACACAAATTAAAGGGAGACAATAAAAGGACTAGGGCATGTATCCAGTTAATTTTCCTGGAAAGCAACCACTGTTCCCTCTCCAATTTTCTTCATATGAAAATGTTTGCAGCGAAGATCCCATTCAAGTCATCAAAAGTCCAAATATTCTTTAAGCTCCCTACATAGCTGTCTCCTTATTCGATTTTCACCCATTCCAAACCAGTTATTCAATCTGACTTTTAAATCCATCACATTTCCAAACATGCCACCTAAGTGAAGGCAAAAAAACTCATCCAAGAAGATGAAAAACAGAAAACCAAAAGAACAAAACAAAACAGACAAGTTTCTTTATCTCTATAAAATGAGGGAGTTGAACTAATATCCTTTCTAGCCAAGACATTCTATGATCCAAAGATTCTCAGCCTTCTGACATCCTCTCTAAGTGACCCATTTTCAAGTCTTCTTCCCCAGTGTAAAGGAAGAGAAAATATCATGTGAAATACCTTATAATCCTATGGTAGTACTATAAATCATCTAGGATAGTTGATGTTTATAGCACTTTTGAGTTTGTAACATTCTTTCCATGCTTTAACTCATGGCAGCCTCACAACAATCCTATAAGAGAGGTACTATAGATATTGATTTCTCCTCACCATTTTACAGAGGGGAAAACTGAAATACAAACAGGTGAAGAGATTTTCTCATGGTCACACATCCTAGTTTCAGAGGCAGAATCTAGTTTTGCTAGAGACTTTGTGTGGCTAATGTGCTCTCTATTAGAATGTCCCTTATGTTTTTCTGTCCAGGTTCCATTTTTTATCCTCCCAACCACTCTCTAATCATATCATGTATTAACGGCAATAACATTTAGACTTATGGTACCCTTTGCCAACTACCTATAATAACAAGGATAATAATGAATCATGAATAAAAGCAGCTAGGTAGATGGAGCAGTAGTCAGAGGGCTGGGACTAGAGTCCAGAAAATATAGATTTGTGCAGACACTTCTGCCTCAGTTTCCTCAACTGTAAAATAGGAATAAGATCAGCACCCAGCTTCCAGGGTTGTTGTGAAGATCAAATGAGAAAACCTTCGTAAAGCACTTAGCAGAGTTCTTGACACATGGTAGGTGCCTAATAAATGGCTTGCTTATCCCTTATCCTTATAAGATGACTCCATTGTAACATTAAATGTTCTTGAATCTCTTCATTATTCTTTCCACAAATATACATGGGCATGGAACATGGATTATGGCAGATTAAGATAGAGAGATACTATGCTCAAAGTTTCCTCAGTAAAAAAAAACCCCAACAAAATCTAAATCAAGCAACTGGATTGGTGCTTTATATTTGAAAGTGGCCAGATGAGAGTATTTTGTAATATTTGTAAGTGACTAGATGCTCCTCTCAGAGAAATGTATGAGAATATAAAACACATTAACCATGTATAGATTATCGTTGGCAAAAGTCTGACACCAAGTACACTTCTCTGTCTCTGGAAAATAAAAAGAATTATGAGAAGGCTTAAATGAAGTGGTGAGAGGGAGAGGGAGAGAGTTCAGAAGGACACCAGAAAGCAAACAGCGTGTTTTTGCAATCTGTAAACAACGGAAGTTAATGGTTTCTTGTACAATCATTTTTTATTCTTGTGTGGTATTTGAATGTTTGTTCTTGTTGCTGGCTACTTGTTGAGAAGAATTAAAATTAAAAAAGGAAAGTCAGGAGAGAGAGAAACATAATCTAGCTGCCCATTATTGGTGAACCTTACCTTCCCTTCAAACCTGGCTGTGCCACCCTCAGGAACACAGAGGTTCCTGGGGGGGAGGATGAAGGTGGGAGCCTCATTCAGGGTGGAGGAGCTGAGGCCTGAAGGTCGAGAATTAAGAGAACCTTTGGAAAGGTGGGTTGAGGCAAACAGTTTCACGTCTCCCATGGTCTTGGCTGTAAAAAAGAAAGAGGGAGGAAAGAGTCAGAGTAGTTCACACATACCTTTCCACCCACTGGCATACATCTCAGCTCTCCATGGCACACTTGACAATGGCACCAGAGCACTCTTCCTCAGCATTGTGGGTGTGAAGGGCTTCAAACATTAATTATCCTGATTTGGTTCCCACCAACACCAGCAACACACCTTGGAAAGGTCCTTCTATTCCTATACTTCCTAGTGTTTTCAATAGAAACGGGTGTTGTATTTTGTCAAAGGCTTTTTCCGTATCTATTGAGATAATCATGCAATTTTTGTTGGTTTGCTTGTTGATATGGTCAATTATGTGAATGGTTTTCCTAATATTGAACCATCCTTGCATTCCTGGTACAAATCCCACCTGATCATAAAGAATAACCCTCATGATCACTTGCTGGAGTCTTTTTGCTAGTATTCTGTTTAAGAATTTTGCATCCATGTTCATTAAGGAGATTGGTCTGTAGTTTTCTTTCTCTGTTTTTGGTCTGCCTGGCTTTGGGATCAATAGCATATTAATGTCATAAAAGGAATTTGGTAGAACTCCTTCTTTGCTTATTTTGTCAAATAGTTTGTATAATATTGATTCACTTGTGAATCCATCAGGCCCTGGTGATTTTTTCTTAGGGAGTTCTTTGATGGCATATTCAATTTCTTTTTCTGATATGGGATTATTTAAATATTCTATTTCTTCTGCTGTTAATCCAGGCAATTTATATTTTTGTAAATATTCATCCATATCACCTAGATTGCTATATTTATTGCCATATAATTGGGCAAAAGAGTTTTTAATGATTGCATTAATTTCCTCTTCTTTAGAAGTGAGGTCTCCCTTTTTATCTTTGATACTGTTACTTTGTTTTTCTTCTTTACTTTTTTTAATTAGATTTACCAGTACTTTGTCAATTTTGATTGTTTGTTTTTTCAAAGTACCAGCTTCTAGTCTTATTTATTAATTCAATAGTTCTTTTACTTTTGATTTTATTAATTTCTCCTTTAATTTTTAGGATTTCTAATTTAGTTTTCATCTGGGGATTTTTAATTTGTTAATTTTCTAGTCTTTTAATCTGCATGCCCAATTCATTGACCTCTGCCCTCCTAATTTGTTAATATATGCACTCAAGGATATAAATTTCCCCCTTAGTACTGCTTTGGCTGCATCCCATAGATTTTGGTAAGCAACATACCTTGGAACACAGACCTAAGGAAGACATAGGATACTCTCAAAAGAATCATTGCTCCAAACCCCTAAACCTTGTTTGCCTGTTGCTACCAGAGCAGTCCCTGATCTCTACAAGAGCCCAGGGGATTCTCTACTTTCTTCCTTTGTCTTCTTCCTCTAAGAAAAGAGACACTCCCCTTGGGTATACTGACAAAGAATCTGTTTGCTTTTCATAGCATTTTCATGATATATTCAATCAGCCTGTAAATACTTACTATGCCATAAGAGGGGCTGAGTAGTAGACAAGACATTTGAGATAAATCAGTCAAAAAACAAGAATTTAACTGACTCCAGGATGCCAATATGGCACTAGTAGTTGGGAAGCCAAGTACAAAAAATGAAAAAAAATCCATACTCAAGAAATTTACACTCTATAGAAGGAGATAAGTACATATATAAAAGCATATGGCATAAATATTAAATAAATAAACTGCAAATAAAATAAATATAAAGTAGTGTGGGACTGAGCACACTAGTTGGGGAAAGCAGGAAGGGCTTTTGAACTTCATCTCAAAGGCAGCAACTCTATCAGGAGGTGAGGAGGAAGTGATTCCAGGCATATGGGATGGCCAGTGTGTGAAGGCAGAACTGGAAGATGGAGCATACCTCGCAATATGAAAATTATTTTTCCTCTCCTGGGAATTTCCTAATTCAGTGGTTCTCAAAATTTTTGGTCTCAGGACCCCTTTGCCCTCTTAAAATTTACTGAGGATCCCAAAGAACTTTTGCTTATGAGGGTTATATCTATTTATATTTACTGTATTAGAAATTTAAATAAATTTGTAAATAGGTAAGAATTCATTAATATGTAATAATTAATTCATTGAAAATAACAAGAAGCCAAGTATATATTAAGAGGAGTAATATAGGTTTTTTTAATTAGCTATATTTTCCAAAACAAAAAATTATTGAGTGGTATAGTTTTACATATTTTTTCAAATCTCTTTAATGTCTGGACTAATAGAAGACAGCTGCATTTTCATATCTACTTCTGCATTCAATCTGTTGTGAAATGTTGCTTTGGTTGAAGTGTATGAAGAAAATCCAGCCTCACACAAATATGTAGTTGGAAAAGGAAAAAGTATTTTCAAAGGCAAATAATGTCTTAGTGTGATTATGAAAATAATTTTGACATTGCAGACTCCCTGAAAGAGTCTTGGGGAACCCAAGGATCTATGGACCACACTGTGAGAATTATTATCCTAGTCCAGCATTGGTGAAGGTTTTTGAGTTCTTGTGCCCAGAGGGCAACTTCAAGCTGTCTGTGAGCTGCCCCTACCCCAAATTACTGGAGAGAGTGGAAGGAGGAAGTGGTCGCTTTAGGCAGCTAGACAGAGGGGCAAGGCATGCAAAAAATGTCCTCAGGCACTGGGAAGAGGGGGAATAGAGCAGCTCCCCTGTGCAAGGGCTGGCACACATGCCCATACTTCACCAACGCTGTCCTAGTCTAACGAAAAGGAGAGGATATAGACTTTTGAAAGTCAGAGGTGGCCAGTGTTGATTTGGTAGAGTTCCTGTAGGAAATTCAATTCATAAGATTATAGAATCATAATATTTCAATTAGTGCTTATTAAGCTCTTAACTATGTGCAAGACATTATGCTCTGTATTAGAGAATGTCAACAAAAAAAAATCACCTGAAAACCAGTCCCTCCCCTCAAGGAATTGAAGACATGGGATGATGCAACATGCATTGTTGAACAGTTGGATCCAACTCTTTGTGACCCAATTTAATGGTTTTTTTAGCAAAGATATTGTAGTGGTTTGTCATTTCCTTTTCCAGTTCATTTTACAGAGGGGAAACTGAGGCAAAAAGGGTTGAGTGGCTTGTCCAGGGTCACACAGCTAGGGAGTGTCTGAGGCAGGAAGATGAGTCTTCCTGATTTCAGTTCCAGTGCTCCATCCACTGTGCCACCTAGCTGGCCATGATACAATCACACACAAATCAGTGAACACAAACTCACATACAGGATGGATTACAGAGTTAGAATTGAAAAGGACCTTAGAGGCATCTGCTCCAAAAAGATGAGAAAACTGGTGGCCCAGTGAGGTAAAATAAAACTGCTCACACAAGTGGTGAGTGACAGAGGGAGAAAAATTAAGTCTCTATATTCTGACCCCAAATCTAGTGTTCTTTTCACAGTACTATGACTTCTCCTTCTCTTAGGTTACCTTTGGTAGAATCCACAAAATAGGAAATGGTAAATTGGAGGGAAAAAAGAGAACTCTGACCACTAAGGGGATCAGAAAAGGCTTGCTTTAGGAGGTGGCCTGTATGAAGTCTTGGAAGAAAAAAAGGATTCAAAGCAGGTATACATTCCAGAAGAAGGGCAGCTTGTACAATGATGTGGGGGCAGGAGGTGGAATGCCAAGTCCAAGGAAAACCACGTATGCCATTTGGTTGGAACATAGTAGATTGAGTGAAAAGGAATAAAATGAAATAAGTCTGGAGGAGTAATTTTGAATAGAGGAAAGGCAAAACAAACAAAAAGACAGACATGGTTTGTTGAAACGGGGATGGGAAAGAGAGAGAAGAACATCTCAAGTGTCATGGTGGTCATATTTTGAAGCATGTATGAGAATAAATCTGGGCTAAAGCTTCAACATTTAGCACATGTGTATATCCCTAAAAGTGGCTGAGGCCAGACCTACCTACCCTATGCATGCTTCATGGGATGTCTACTGTTACACAAATCTGGAGAATAGCGTGTAAAGGCAAGATACGATCATACAAGCTACACTTGGATGATAACAATCTTGGCTGGACCACTGGGGCTGTGCTGGCAAGGAATAGGTGGTTGTTAGAACCAACAACTTTTTATTTTCATATTTTAGACTGGAATATCTACTTTTCACTCTGCAGCTATAGTAGGTATTATGCCTGCAAATCAAGCATACTGTCACAAAGAGAAGGGCTTATTTCTCATGATCTTAAGGGAAAAGTTTTACCCCCCCAAAAAAAGAGCTTCTGAGATCCAGGATAGGAATTAGTAAAGATAGAGCCCTCTTCTCATTGAATCAATACACATTTCTTAAGCACTTTCAGTGTGTCAGGCTCTGTGCTAAACACTGGGGATACAAAGAAAAAAAGTCCCTGTCCAGGGAGAGCGAGATGGCTCAGCGGATTGAGAGCCAGCCTGAGCCTGGAGGTCGTGGCTTCAAATCTGGCTTCAGTTATTTCCTAGCTGGGTGATCCTGAGCAAGTCTCTTAACCCCCATTGCCTAGCCTTTACTGTTCCTTCTGCCTTGGAACCAATGAATAATATTGATTCTAAGATGGAAGGTGTAAGGATTTTTTTTAAAAAGTCATTGTTCCAATAGAGTATAAGCTTCTTGAAGACAAACAACATATAGAAACAATAGACAGATCTCTGGTGTGTATTCAGCAATTTCCCTTAACTGCTTTCTATTAAAAATGAAAATTTGCTAAATTAAAACCCATCATAGTTACTTGTCCATACCCTGGTATACACAATAGCCATAAGTGATATCTGTATATAAATGCAAAGAGATGTAAGTCTCTTTCTGTCACATGGGCATACTATGTCATTTTAAAAAATATAAGCACCTAAAGTACTTTAGCATCTTTTTTTTTAACCCTTGCCTTCCATCTTAGAATCAATATGGTATATTGGTTCTAAGGCAGAAAATCGGTAAGGGCTTGGCAGTGGGGGTTAATTGACTTGCCCAGGTTCACACAGCTAGGAAGTGTCAAGAGGTCAGACTTGAACTCAGGACTTCCCATCTCTGGGTCTGGCTCAATCCACTGAGCCACCCAGCTGCCCCCTACTTTGTCTTCTTTCTTGAATTTAGTTTGGTCTCACCTTAATTCAATATTTAACTGTGCATGGCCAGATTCTTCCATTTTTTGGTTGTGTGACCTTCTGGTTATATTCATTGGCTGTTAAACCTTTTGACTGAAGATGAATTCCTAGCCAGAGCTCGGCTGACTCCTAATTTGCCTTTTCCATTTATCTCTTTGCACAGAGGATTCACCTCATTCCTCAGAGGAGCAGGGGTCTTTTTCAAATAATAAGAGCCTGAATTCCATCTCTCAGAGAGAGAGGACCTCCTTCCCCACCTCCCTCCTCCCATCAGATAAGCCGGTTGCTAGGTGTTTCCTGGCTAATTCCCTGCATCTGCATAGACTGGTCCCCCATGAGCCCTGCAGCTGAGATTCTGAAAGGGATTGTTAGTTACTACCTTAATCCTCAGTGCCTACCACAGCCAGAATACTGCTGGGGCTGGGAAAACAGAAGGCTTAAAAAGATGCACTCCTATACCCTCATGGAATTCAGAGGATGTCGTGGGGAGGAGCGGGGAAGAATCAGGTACAAATACATGTCCATAGTATAAAGTATTCCATGGTAAGGGAATAAGAGACCCATAAGGGAAGGGGAATCCCTAACCTATGGAAGCAACCCACTTCACTCTTGGAGAGGCCTATTCTTATTTTTAAAGCAAATTTTTCCTTCTATTGAATCAAAATCTGCCTCAATGCAAATTCTATTTATCAATACTTATTCTGTCCTCTGAGGCCAAGCTGAAAAAGTTGGGGTCTGTGATGTGCAAGGCATTTTGCTAGGTGCTAGACATATAAAACAATTAATTAAAAAAAACAACCCTTACCTTGTGGGCAGCTGGTAGCTCAGTGGATTGAGAATCAGGAAGGATGGAAGGTCCTAGGCTCAAATCTGGCCTCAGACAATTCATAGCTGTGTGACCCTGGGTAAGTCACTGAACTCCCATTGCCTAGCTCTTATAGCTCTTCTGCCTTGGAACTTTAAAAAGGGATCTTTCTCAGAATATTTTTAAACATGTAATTGTAAAATAAAGGCTTTTAAATAGAGCTATACAGTGGTTTCTGTTTGTTGTGCATTGCTACTAGTAGTAAAGTCTATTACATTGGATTGTTCCACAATGTTTCCCTTTCTGTGTACAATGTTCTCCTGGTTCTGCTCATTTCACTCACTCTGTGTTAGTTCATGGAGGTTCTTTCAAGTCATTATTAGTCTTTACAATATTATTGTATAAATTGTACTCTTGGTTCTGTTTACTTCATTCAACTATTAATTTGTACAAGTCTTCCTAGGTCTAAGAAAGTAAAAACATTAAAGGAACTCTCCCCTGCCAAAAAAAAATGAAAAAGAAAAAGAAGCAGCCAAATCCAATTATAACTTGAAAAAAGACCCACACTCCACATATTTATGCAGATTTTTTTTCTGGAAAGAGCTATCTATATATGGAAGACTATAAAAATTTGAAGAGCAATTGCTAGTAAGTGGGAGAATTATAGGATCATAAGATAAAATATAAAATCCTCTGTTTGGTTTTTAAAACCCTTCATGATGGGCCCTTTCCAACCCTTCCCATCTTCCTACACTTTAAGCCAGCTTAACATTAGCCTTTTTGCTATTTCTGATGCCTGATGTTCCCTCTCTGCAATCCATCCCTTTTTATTAGCTGTCCTTCATGTCTGGAATGCTCAGTCCTCATCTCTACTTCTTGGCTTCCTTCAAGTTTCTCTTCAAAATCCACCTTTTAAAGGAAGCCTTTCCTAGTCTCTCTTTTCTTTACTCCCCAAGCTAATAATAAGCTGAGAGTACCTCCTATTTATACCATTCACTTCATAGTTGTTTTCAAATTGTCTCCCCCAAGTTGAGAATTGGTCCAACCATTCTAGAGAGGCAATTTGGAACTATGTACAGAGGGCTTTAAGTGAATGCTTGCCCTTTGATCCAGTCATACCACTGCTAGATTTGTACCCCAAAGTGATAATAAGGGAAAAGACTTGTATAAAAATATTCATAGCTGCGCTCTTTGTGGTGGCAAAAAAATTGGAAAATGATAGAATGTCCTTCGTTTTGAGGAATGGCTGAACAAATTGTGGTATATGCTGGTGATGGAATACTATTGTGCTCAAAGGAATAATAAACTGGAGGAATTCCATGTGAACTGGAAAGACCTCCAGGAACTGATGCAGAATGAGAGGAGCAGAACCAGGAGAACATTGTACACAGAGATCGATAATTATGGCACAATTGAATGTAATGGACTTTTCTACTAGCAGCAATGCAATGACCCAGGACAATTCAGAAGAACTTGTGAGAAAGAACAATATCCACATCCAGAGAAAGAACTGTGAAACCCAAAATGCATTAGACTACGTATTGCCATATGGATATGACTAGGGTTTTAATGTTAAAAGATCACTCTACTGCAAATATGAATAACATGGAAATAGGTTTTGAACAATTTTATATATATATATATATCACCCAGTGGAATTGCTTGTCAGCTTTGGGAGGGAGAAGGAGAGAGTAGGGGGTGGGGGGATCATGAATCATGTAACCATGGTCAAATATTCTAAGTAAAATTTTAAAAAATAAAATTAAAAAAATTGTCTCCCCCATTAGAGTGTGAGTTCCTTGAGGTCAGGGACCTATTTTTGCTTTCCTTTGTATCCACTGGTGCTTAGCATAATGCCTGACACACATAGTAGGTACTGAATAAAAAATGCTTGTTGATCAACTGTCTAGAAAGTGAGACTCTACTTTGTTTTCAGCAAATTAAGAGGCTGCTTAGGCTGGCACAGTATGTTTATCTTGTCAAAATGCCTTATCCCCTGAGAGCTTCATCCACTTTCCATTTCCAGAGCTCTTCCTATTCTTCAAGTTCTTTGTGGTAAAATAGAAACAGCATTGGTTGGCCTCAGACACTTCCTAGCTGTGTGACCCTGAACAAGTCACTTAGCCCTTATTACTCTTCTGCCTTGGAACTGATACTCTTTGTTTCGATTCTAAGATAGAAGGTAAGGGTTTAAAAAAAAAAAAAAAGAGTGAGCATTGGACTATGATTTACACCACTTGGATTCAAGTTTCAGACTATCACAGACTCTTGTGCCTGTGAGAAAGTCACAAAGCTTCTGAGAGACCCAGTGTCTTCATGCAGAAAAAGAAAAAAAAAGAATAATCTTTTTTATATCTCTCCCATTGGGTTGTGGTGAGGAAGATGCTCTGTAAACTAAGTGCTGTAAAGTTATGATCTAGTCTCATTATAAGTCCAAGAAGATTCTGATACTTTTAACAAAAAAGTCAACCCATAGGGGGCCAAAATGATTAGAGGAAAAGACTGTAGGTTAGTAAAAATGTTTCATATAGGAATAAATAGGGAGCGTTACATATGGCAGAGAGTCTGCCTTGGAATCAGGACAGGTCCATGTTCCACCATGGAAATACTGGCTTTCTGCATTAGCAGAGAAAATTAGCTCAATGTCTTTCCTCCCATCCCATTTCCATTCCCATAAAAGGAAGGAGGGAATTAAATGTATTTACTGAACACCTAGAATGCACACGGAGATATATAAGGCAGTCTCTGACCTCCAAAGTCTTAGCATCTAGTTTGAATTAAGATCGATATACATGAAAAGATGTGTAAAAAAGCAAGAATTAGTCTGATGAATAGGAGAGATAATAAGCACTATTAGAGTTCAAAGCTGAAATCACTGCGGGGCAGGGTGGTCAGGGAAAGTTTTATGGAGAAGGTAGGATTAGAGCCGAGTCCTGAAGAAGGATCTGTAGCTAGTGGGGTTTTGCAAGTAGTATAGGTAGCACGAGACAGGAAGGCATAAATCATGTTTTGGGGATCTCTGAGTGGGGTGGAAAGCATGTGAAAAGTGTGGGTTGTTCTTACACATAGTAGGTCCTCAATGAAGGTTTGCAACATTAAATTGAGACCAGGTTGGAAAGATAAGTTAGTGCCTGATGTGGGCTTTGAACTGTTGTGGATTTGGGGCAGTTTGGGGGTTAGCCTGTGGGTAATGGAAAGGAACATAAAATGTTTACATGGATTTGCAGCATGGATAGTCAGAAAAGTGGGTACAAGACTGGCCTCTAATAGTTACTAGTTGTTTGACTACAAATAAGTTGCTTCACTTTCTTAAATCTCAATTTCCTCATCTATAAAATGGGAATACTCACAACAACGCCATACAAGAATACAAGAAACTGTGGGGCTCAAATGAGATGGGAAGCAATGTGAAAACTTTAAAATCCTATATAAATGTCAGCTACTATTATAAAGACAAATTAAATAGGCACTCCCTGACAGAAGACAGAGACTGTTAGAATAAAGGCTTAGAAGCTACGAGATCTTGAACAAGGATGTTAGGAATAGGAATGGAATGTTTAAGCTATTTTGGAAGAAGATTCAACTAGCCCAGTGGTTCCCAAATTTTTTTGGCCTACCGCCCCCTTTCCAGAAAAAATATTACTTAGTGCCCTGGAAATTAATGTTTTTTAAATTTTAGTAGCAATTAGTAGGAAAGATGGATGCACCTGTGGCCATTACTGCACCCCCTAGATCGCTGCAGCACCTACCAGGGGATGGTAGTGCCCACTTTGGGAATCACTGAACTAGACCATGGCTAGATTTGGTGGGAAGAGAAGAGGAATTAACCAGAGTAACTAATTAATTAATTAATTAGAGATCTTGAACAAGGATGCTAGGAATAGCAACGGAATACTTAAGTCATTTTGGAAGAAGACTCAAACTATGGCTAAATTTGGTGGGAAGAGAAGAGGAATTAACCAGAGTGACCAATTAACTAATTAATTAGACTATTTAGCTAATTAAATGCTAATTGCCACTTACTAATTAAATGCTTAATTAAATAGACTAATTAACAAGAGACAAGAAAGTCAAGAAAGAGTATCAGGATTTGGAGGGAAACATGAGTTCCCTGGACATGCATTTGTCAACAATATCTTGCTGTCTTGCCTTGCTATTGCTTCCTCATTCACAAGGGACATTTTTTCGACTTCCATCTATCCTGACTAGTGAGTGGATACAAATTCATTTCCCCTAATATATCTAGGAGGTCCTAGAATATGTTTCATACTAATTGACCTCAGATATCTTGCTATCTGTCTCATAGTGGCACATGTATGGACTTGGCCCCATGTTAGACTTCTCTATGGCTGTGTTTCCCATCCTTGTCATTTTCCAGACCAAAACTCTCTCCCTTGATCACTTCTCTACCATATGAGTTGTCTCTGTGTATTAAAAGGGAAGAGAGGAGGCAGCTGGGTAGCTCAATCTAGCCTCAAACACTTCCCAGCTGTGTGACCCTGGGCATGTCACTTGACCCCCATTGCCTATCCTTACCACTCTTCTACCTTGGAGCCAATACACAGTATTGACTCCAAGATGGAAGGTAAGGGTTAAAAAGAGAAAAAAAAAAAAAGGGAAGAGAGGGGTAGCTAGTGGTCTAATGGATAGGGAGCCAGGCCTAGAGATGGGGTCCTGGGTTCAAACCTGACCTCAGACACTTCCTCCCTGAGTGACTCTGGGCAAGTCACTGAACCCCAGTTGCCTAGCCCTTACTACTCTTCTGTATTGGAACCAGTACTTAGAACTGATTCCAAGACAGAAGGTAAAAGTTTTAAAAACAAAATAGAACCTAAGCACCTCTAGAATAAGTACTATTTCCATTGTGCATTTGTATGTGCAGCACGCCACACTGTGCCTGGTATATATTAAGTGTTTAATAAATGCCTATTCAGTAATGGATTGAAATGACCAACTAAAACTCAGGCATGGAGCCCAGGATGGAAGGAACTGATTGACTTGGAAACCTTGCACAAAAAAGGGGAAATAGAAGTCATAGGAATAGATGATCAATCACCAAGGGAGACACTCCAATGCATGGTTTCTAAGTCTTTTGTATCATGGACTCCTTTGGCAGTCTGGTAAAGCCTCTGGAACTCTTTTCAGAAAAGATTTAAATATATAAAACAAACTATCAAGAAATATAAAGGAAACCAATTATATTGAAATACAGTTACCTTTGTATAGGTTATCTATTCATAATATATACCATTTAATTATATTATAATAACATAATAATAAACTGATATATATATACATATATTGCATAAGGATTCTTTTTTTTAATTTTTAAAATTTTTATTTTTTTAAAAAAACTCTTACCTTCCATCTTGGAATCAATACTGTGTATTGGTTCCAAGGTAGAAGAGTGGTAAGGGCTGGGCAATGGGGGTCAAGTGACTTGCCCAGGGTCACACAGCCGGGAAGTATCTGAGGTAGATTTGAACCCAGGACCTCCCGTCTCTAGGTCTGGCTCTCAATCCACTGAGCTACATAAATGGATTCTTAAAGGTGAGGTCTGTAAATATATACTACATTATGTATACATGTTATGTCTATATGGATGTATAACCTATACCTAATTTTCTCTTCTATCTTCCCTGAGTAAATGCAGCTGTGCCCCAAGGTTTAGTCTGTTCTCTCTGGAACTGAGGTTCTTAACCAGGGGTCTGTGAACATATACCGTCAATCTTCATTATTCATGGAGTCCATATTTGTGAATTTGCCTGCTCACCAAAATTTATTTATTTCCTCCAAAATCAATACTCACAGCTCTTTTGCAATCATTCACAGACATGTGCAAAAATACTGAAAAATTTGACTGGCAGTGCTTTCCTAATTGCTCACAAAGATGAGAATGGCCAAAAAATGGAATCATCTGATGTGTGCGTTCCCAGCTAAAGTCAAACAAAGGGATGCTCTTTTTCTTGTTTTATCTCCCATACTGTAAAAAAGAGTCCTTTTTGCCTTCTCTATAAGGAACCCACTCTTCACATCTTTGTAATTTTTGTTGGTGATTTCAGTGTTTAAAATGCCCCCAAGCACAGCACAGCATGGAAGTGCTGCCTAGTATTCCTAAGCACAAAAAATGCTGTGCTGTGCTTTATGGAGAAAAGAAGTGTGTTAGATAATCTTTGTTGAGGCATGAGTTAGGGAGCTGTTTGTTGGCTGTGAGTTTAATGTGGAGGAGTCAAAAATATGGTACACTGAGAAAAAGGAAGATGAAATTTGCCAATTTATATACACCGGGCAGTTCTGGAAAGTGATAACCTAAAAGTGGCCAGAGGCTCTCGGGAGCCTAACCCTTTGTTTCCTCTAGGAGCAATGGTTCAGTATTTTTAAGTCTGTGTTTGTGGTGATGCTATAGAACATAACTATTGTGAACAATAAGTATTAGCTGTATATATACATATAATGTATTGATAATATATTATATGTTCATGGATCACTGGTTAAGAACCGCTACTATATATATACATATATACATACACACATATATATATACACACACATATAGATAAAAGTTTGTACATATAGACATACATATATTTATATAATCATGAACTTCTAGTTAAGAACTCTTACTCTAGAAAAAGAAACAGAAGAACTGGGGATGCATGAACATACATATGTGTGCTTATATATATGTGTATATATAATGTCACATATAAATAAAATATTAGCTATAAATAATATCATGTGTATAACATAAATATGTAGGCATTTATGGACCCCCGTTAAGAACTCCTACTCTAGAGAGAAGAACCGAGCATTGAGGACTAAACTAAATCTTAGGGAATACCTGCATTTAATTGGAGAGGTAGAAAAAGAACATGCAAAAAATCCCCTAGCTTTTTAGAAATAATTTCAGCCAGAAATGTGTTACACACCTGTAATCCCTTCTACTGGAAGGATGAGGCTGGTGAATCACTTGAGCATAGAAGTTCTAAGCTGCAGTAGAGCTAAACCAATCTGTTTGTCTGTACTAAGGGTAGTGTGGCACCAATACAGTGACCCCCTGGGAATTTGGGGTGGGGGAGGTCCATCCAGGTTGCCAAGACCAACTCAGGTCAGAAAAAGAGTAGGTCAAAGCTCCTGTGATACATGATGGGATAGAGGAGAGTGAGAGAGAAGGAAGAGAGGAAGGAGAGGGATAGAAAAGAAAGAGGAGAGAGGAAGAAAGAAGAGGAGAGGAAAGGTGAAAGATAGAGGAGAGGGAGAGAGACAGAAGAAAGGGAGAGGAGAAACTATTTCAAAGAACTTCTCAAATAGCTTCCAAATCACAGAGTTAACTGACAGTTAATTTCATAGATTCAAGGCTGCTCTATCTAGTTAGTGGGTAAGAAGACTAACTTCCATTCAGTCAGTATAAAAAGGACTCAGATTTTAGGTCCATTCTCATCAACGGGGCTCATTCTAGTATTCTCATGGCAGGATTTGAGTGACAATGACGGGGTAAGTCATTGTCATGGGTGGCAGAAAGAGATACCAGGCTTATTTGTCTTCATGGAATTTAGGGCTGGCACGTACCACAAGGCAGGGGAACAAGAGGTTGACAAAAGCAGGAATCGGGAATCCAGGCTATGGAACTGGAGGGCAAAGTGACAGGAAATTAGAGTCAGGAACAAGCAGGGTCAATATCTTGGAGCAAAGTGTCAGAGCAACAAAGATGGGGCACCAGCAACAAGAGACCAGCTTGGCACAGATTTAAGGACTCCTTGTAGTCTTCCTGATCAGAACTTGAAGAGGTCTCAGTGTGGACCATCCTGAGCCTAAAGATGGAGATAATTAGATACACAAGGCTGGATCAGGAGACTTGAGGAGTAAGGAGTGGGTAGTATGATAGGTATAACAACAATAGTATTTAATCTAAAAAATTCAGCAAGCATTTATGAATCATTTAGTATGTACAAGGCATCACTCTAGGCACTGGGGGATGGGGCAGGTACAGAGATAGAAATCAAAACCAGTTCCAGCCCTTGAGGAATTGACATTAGAATGTAATGTAATTAGGATGTATTAAAATGGGTGCCACCCACAAGTAAGCAGCCAAGAACATCCTAGATAATTTGAGGAAGGTGAGAGCACTGGCAATTAGGGAGAATCAAGAAATGCTTGAATTGTTGTTCTTCTCTGCATGACCCCTTTTGGGTTTGTTTGTTTGTTTTGGCAAAGACACTAGAGTGGTTTGCCATTTCCTTTTCCAGCTCATTTTATAGAGGAGGAAACTGAGGCAAAGAGGATGAAGTGACTTACCTGGGGTCATGCAGCTATTAAGTATCTGAGGCCAAATTTGAACTCAGGGAGATGAGTCTTCCTGACTCCTGTGCTTTATCCATTGAGCCATCTAGCCCTAGCATGAGTGCTGATCTTTACAGGCTAGGGATGCCTCGGGGCAAAGGTGAAGAGGGAGTGAATTGTAGGTGTGTGTGTTGGGAACACCCTGTAGAAAGGCAGGGCTGAAACATGCATAGCATGTATATGAAGGGTAATACTGTGAAATAAGTCTGCTAAGGAAGGCTGGAGCCAGACAGTTTAAATGCCAGGCTGAGGAAATTGTATTCTAAGGGCCATAGAGAGCCACTGAAAATTCCTGAGCAAGGGATTGGTAACATGGTCAGAACTTTGCTTTGGAAAGATTATTTTAACAGTTTTGTAGAGAATGGAATAGAGAAGTCAGGAGTCTAATTAGGACAACTGCACAAGGGGGCACAGGAAGACCTAATGTAAATGCTAATACTTTTCCCCCCACATACATTAGCTCATTTTTGTGTCCTTACTACCACAAGTACTCCACAACAGGTTATCACAGGGAATAATTTCTCAGAAATTAACTTCTTGTTCTTTCAAGTCTACTCCTGTGATGACTCTCAGCAAACCACACATGCTAAGGGAATAATACACTATTCATTTTCGTTCAATGGCTCCTACTCTGTCTTAAATCTTTACTTTTACCGAGCTTCCGTGAAAGCACCCTCCTAGGCTAATCCTATCCATTCTAGTCACTCAAAAAAACCTCAGAGGATCCAGAGCTGAAAAGAACCTTGGACACCATCTAGCCTGGCAGAACCTTTTGAGTTCGAGTGCCCAGAAGGCAAATTCAATCTGTCTGTGAGCCCGGAATTACCAGAGAGAGCTGAGGGCAGAATGGCTTGCTTTTGGGTGGCTGGACAGAGGGGTGGGGCACGCAAAAAGTGTCCTCTCACACTGGGAAGAGGGGGAAAGGAGCAGCTCCCCTGAGTGCTGGCTCTGCATGTGTGCCACATCTTCATCAACAGGGATCTAGGTCAATTCCCCTAATTTTACAGTTGAGGAAACTGAGGCTCATAAATGAAGTGACTATGAAATCCAGGTAGATATTAAGTAGAAGAGCAGGGATATTAATCAATTCTATGATACCAAAGCAATTTCATTTGTAGTCTACCATATGATCTCATTCTTAACAGTTGTGTGTGTAAAATTAGCCAGATATTACCTGAATAGTTCTTTCCACAGCATTGGTTTCGATATCTTTTTTTTAACCCTTACCTTTCACTTTAGAATCAAAACTGTGTATTGGTTCTAAGGCAGAAGAATGGTAAAGGCTAGGCAATGGGGGTTAAGTGACTTGCCCAGGCTCACACAGATAGGAAGCATATGAGGTCATATTTGAACCCAGGACCTCCCATCTCTAGGCCTGGCTCTCAATCCACTGACCCATCTAGCTGCCCCCTCAATGTCTTTCAATATCAATGCCTCTAATTTATTTACTCAGTTTTTCCCATCTCCCCATTGGGCTGGGAGTCCCCTAAGGGAAGTACTGTGTCTAATAGAAGAGAAAGTAGATGAGGAAAGAAACTCAATTCCCATCCCCCTCGTGCTGGGAGCTCCCCAAAGCTGGGGAAGCTCTTTCTTGTTAGAGCTTTACCAACCTTTTTCAGTTCAAGACAGACCTGTAAACTTATCTGAACACAAGAAGACACTCTTTTTCTTCCTACCATCCCACACACCATCATTCCTCCTGTTTTTACCACAGGTACCTGTGACTTCCACATTTCCTAATTAAAAAATAAAAAGCCAACCTGTCGGCAGAATAAGGAAACTCAGGAAATCTTGACATGCCAAGGATATCTTCTCTAGTTTGAAATCTCCTGAAAGTAGGAACTTTCTGGTGATGTTCCCTCTAACTTGTTAATGCAAGGGTAAAGGATTGTGTTAAATGAATAATAAGTTCTGAAGGAAGTATAAACTAAAGAGGAAAAGATGATTACCCTCACTAGGAAAGACAAGGCTGGAGGGGTATCAGGAAAGCCTTCGTTAAGCAAGTAGCCCTTGAAATGGATCAAGAAATATGAGCAGGATTGCAATAGATAGAAATGATGGGGAGGATTTATGTCATCTCTCAGAACATTCTGAGCTCTATAAGACCCAGTTAGGCTCTAGAAGTGGATCCAAACCAGCCTGCAGCTTGGCTTCTGGAACACAGGGTTGAGACAGGGAGAAGACTACAACAGTGAGGTGTCAGACCCTAGGAAGGGGTCTGGCCTCGGGTTAGAGAAGGAATAGGGGAGGAAGGGTAAATTCTGGCACTTCCGAAGGAGGTGAATAGGGAGGGGATAGAGTTACTCAATCATCACATGTATTAGAAATACAGCTCAGTTCCAATTCAACAGTCACACCAACCAGCTCCACTCATCCTCAGCCCATCATCTCAACAGCTGTCATTACTAAAATAAACAGATTCCTTCAGCATTGGCAATCAATGGCGACTGACATTTTTTGAATGCTCAGTTAAAAAAAAAACAAAAACAAAACCCAACAAACCAAGGCTTCCAGGCCCTCTTCCTCCTCCTGATGACTAGGGGTCCACTCACTTAAGCAAAAGAAGCTGGGGGATTTCCAAGATAACCTCTATATCAACATTGCCTAAAACCACAATCACACAGCTGGGAGAAACTCCTTCTGAGGCCAAATGAACCAAGATCAAAAGGGAAGCAACTGGGGTGGGGGGTGGGATGCAGCAGCAAGACAGAAGATTCGAGAAGAAGCATAGAAGGTCTGAGATCTCCAGCCCCTCAAGGAAAAAAGCTAAATTCTCATTAGCCTATGAGGGCAATTTTGCTTGGCAAGAGGATTTATTAATCGTCACCAGAAGCAGCTTTTAGCAATTTCACTTTGATTCGAGGCACTTTATTTAAATTATCTCCTGAGTCCAATTAGGGAAAAAAGAAAACTTTCAGTCTCAATATTTAAGCGTTTAATCCCAAGGTAGGCATTATAGTACTCTCCAATACTCCGATTTTTTAATTTTTTTTTTTTTTTTTTTTTTTTGCGGGAAGAAAGGAGGGAGTATTGCAAATAAAAGTCTCTCCTTTAATTCAGTGTCAAAGACACTTAGTTGTTAAAGCAGGCTATGAGAGCAAGTTTTCTGCTTCTTCCTTTGCTGCCCCACGTACCTTTTATTTCTCTAATTTCTCAAACACCTTTCTCTCATGACAAGATGCCCGGCAAACACCTTCCTTAATTTCCACAGTTTCAGGCTTCTCTATGTGTCTATATCTCTCTGTCTCTCTGTCTCTCTCTTTTTGTCTCTGTCTCTCTGCCTCCTTATCTGTCTGTCTCTCCCCCCCCCCCCCCCTTCCTTCCACCCCTAGTTCTCCCAGGCTAGCAAGTCTAATTTGAATCCCTGAGTGGGGCGGCCGATCCCAACAGCTGCAGGACAAGCGAAGAGAGCCCCACGCTCCTCCCTCCCCCCACCGGAGTTAGTTCTGAAATGCACACTAATCCCGACAAATTCTCACCGTATGCGCCCTAATCTCTCCTAATCCCGGGAAGAGCCGCCCCGGCTTTGCCCTGCCTGTCCAGGTTGCCTGGCTGGCAAGTTCAAAAATGGCACAGTGAAGCGGCAAATGAGCCCCGTGGCAAAGCCGGAGAAACCTTACCCACCCGGCAGTCTCTCCCCGCGGCAGGTTCCATGTGAGGCGGGCAGGACTCCACCGGCAGCTTTCCCACTTCACCACTTAATTGCGGTGATTTCCTTTCCAAAGTCCATTCCCGGGAGTCTGGGAGTGAAAGGAGAGCAGAGGGAGCAAGCAGTAGCTACAGGCTGTAAAGGAGAGACGCAAGTCAAAGGAGTTTAAAAGGCTTTTGTTCTGATGGGGCTCACAGATGTTGCAACTGGGCTGCTAACCATTGAGCCAACTTCTCCGGGTCCAGTCGATCTGTTGTTTTAACCCATCCGGCTGGAGTGACCTTTGAAGCCCTCTGCTGCTGTGGGCTGGCCGGGTTTTCAATGGAGGCCCTGGGGGACCAGAAGTGGAAGCTCACAGGTTGCTACTTGTTTGGAGCTGCAGATTCCAAACTGTGTGTGTGTGTGTGTGTGTGTGTGTGTGTGTGTGTGTGTGTGTGTGTGTGTGTGTGTGTGTATGTGGGGGGAAGCAGAGTTTGCCCTAGTGGGCTCTGCCCAAAAAAGAGGAAAAATGCAGAAAGGAGAGGCCTTTGAGTGGGCCAGGAACATCCCTGCATCCACATCTGGACCAGGAACCCTACTGCAACCCCCTAGCACTCTGGCCCATCTGGACTGGAAACAGCAATCCCAGGGTGCTAGCAGTCTGCCTTAGGGGTAAAGCTCTGCCTTCACAAGCAGAAACGTTGTAAGAGCAGATTCCTTCTAAAGTAGGGACAATGTCTGGTACAGACAGATTAATCCTTTCTCCTGCAGTCCCCTAAAGGAATCTGGGACCAGACTTGAACCAGGCTCCACAGACTGCACATGTGATCCACATGGCCTCAGGAAGAGGAAGACCCCACAGAGCCAGCCCTGGCAGATGCTTAAAGTGTACCCTTGGTCTTCATGCTAAGAAACCATACTAGATTAGTTCTGGGAACCAAAGAATAAAAGCTGACAGTTCTAGAGCACTTTTAGGCTAACAAATCAAGAGTTTCATTATCTCTTTGCAGATGATTCCCCAGTCTCTATATCCAGCCCTGTGCTTTCTCCAGTAAATCTAGGAGGCACACAGAACAGAGAGCAGTGCCCCAAGTCAGAAAGATTCATTTTCCTGAGTTCAAATCCAGCTTCAGACACTTACTAGCTGTGTGATCCTGGGTGAGTCACTAAACTCTGTTTGCCTCAGTTTCCTTATCTGTAAAATTAGCTGGGGAAGGAAATGGCAAACCACTCTAGTATCTTTGCCAAGAAAACCCCAAATGGGGTCTCAAAGAGTCAGATATGACCGAAATGACTGAACAACAGAATACTTTCTCCTGAATTCCTGTCAAAACATCTTCCATTGTCTACTGGAGATTTCCAATGACATGTCCTATAGTCCTCTGCGACTCAATGTGTCCAAATAGAGTTCATTCTTTTTCTTTCTAAACCTACCCTCCATGTGTGAACCTTTCCTACTTCTGTTTCCACCATCATTCCAGTCTCCCAGGCCAATAATTTCAGCATTATCCCTGACTCCTCACACACACTCTCTCTCTCTCTCTCTCACTCCACATTTCCAGTCAACTTCCAAATTTTGTCTTTTCCACCTTCATAATATGTCTCATACCCTTTTACTTCTCTCTATATAAATGCCAACTACCTAGTTCAGGCCCTCATTACTTCTCACCTGGACTAGTGCAATTCTAGTATCTATATTTTTCAATTTCATGTGACCCCGTTTAAGGTTTTCTTGGCAAAGATACCAGAGTGGTTTTCCATTTCCTTCTCCAGCTCATTTTATAGAGGAGGAAACTGAGGCAAACAGGGTTAAATGACTTACCCAGGGTTGCACAATTAATGTCTGAGACTAGATTCAACTCAGGTCTTCCTGACTTCCTGACTCTGGGCTGCTCCAGAGACTATTACAATAACCTCCTGATTACTCCTCTAATCCCCCAAGTCTCTCTCCATTGCAACCCATTCAGTTATAAGCAAGTCAATAAGCACTTATTAAATATAATCATGGTGGAATATTATTATGCTCAAAGGAATAAAGAACTGGAGGAATTCCATGTGAACTGGAATGACCCCCAGGAATTGATGCAGAGTGAAAGGAGCAGAACCAAAAGAACATTCTGCACAGAGACTGATACACTGTGGTAAAATAGAATGTCATGGACTTCTGTACTAGCAGCAATGCAATGATCCAGGACAATTCTGAGGGACTTATGAGAAAGAATGCTATCCACATTCAGAGGAACAACTATGGTAGTAGAAACACAGAAGAAAAACAAGTGCCTGATCACATGGTTCAATGGGGATATGATTGGGATGTAGACACTAAACGATAACTCTAGTCCAACTATCAATAATATGGAATTAGGTCTTGATCAATGATACATGTAAAACTCAGTGGAATTGTGCGATGGCTAAGGGGGGCTAGGGGATTTGGCGGGATAGAGAAAGAACATGAAATATGTAACTATAGGAAAATATTCAAAATAAAACTAAATTAATTAAATAAATAAATGAAATATAATCATGGTCCAGGAACTGTTCTAAGTGATGTTACAAAAACCATCCCTACCCTTAAGGAGCTTACATTTTGATAAGGTGATCATTGATTATTGTCCTTTCTAAGAAGTTCCAGATGAAATCACTGGTAAAGTCTTTTGATTTGCACATGAATTGGATTTAAGTGAAAGAGAGTTGCATAAAGTCATCAGCCTCACTTTCTCTTCCAAAGCCATTGAAGTCCAGTAGTAAGACAAAAGTCAGGAGGCCTGGCAACGGCCCAGGCTGCAGTGAATGACTTTGAGTTTTTGGATGTCTAACCAAGCTCTAAAAACTCTACAGGATTTGCTTCAGGCACCTTCATGCCTGTTGTTCTCATTTACCCATTCTACCAGAAGTCTTTATATACTTGGGGTAGATATCCCCTAATTTGCCAATGGGTTTGGGGCCTATTGGTTACCTTCAACCTGGTTTAGCCCATCTGCCCAGATGGCTTAGTGGCTGCTGGGCATGCTACAGCTTCTTAGAGCCACAGATGAGAGCTGAGTGACAGGTGGTCACCAAAGGAAGAAAACAGCCCTGAAGAAAGGGGCTTGGCAAGCCCTCATGCCAGAGGTACTTATCTTTTCTGCATACCCCATGCATCCTGATGGGGTAGGTAATGCCTTTAGGCACGATATAGTCTCTTTACTGGACAAATTATGCTCCGTGTATATAATGAAATAGGAGCAGCTAGGTGGCACAGTGAATAGAATGCAGGCCTGGAATCAGGAAGATGTATCTTCCTGAATTCAAATTTGCCTCACACATTTACTAGCTGTGTAAACCTGGGAGAGTCGCTTAACTGTTTGCCTCTGTTTCCTCATCTGTAAAATGACCTGGAGAAGGAAATGGCAAGTTATTTAGTACCTCTGCCAAGAAAACCCCCAAAAGGTTCATGAAGAGTCAGATGCAACTGAAAGACAATTAAAAAATAATAAGAAAAGAAAATCCTTGCTTTGCTATGAATGATTTAGTGATTAGCTACATCAGTGATTCCCAAAGTGGGTGCCACCGCCCCCTGGTGGGTGCTGCAGAGATCCATGGAGGCGGTGATGGCCACAGGTGCATTTATCTTTCCTATTAGTTGCTATTAAAATTTTAAAAAATTAATTTTCAGAAGCGCTAAGTAATATTTTTTTCTGGAAAGGAGGTGGTAGGCCAAAAAAGTTTGGGAACCACTGAGCTAGATGATCTCTAAGGTCTTTTTCAGCTCTAAAATCTATAAGCCTCTATGATATTAACAACAATACTTACCTAATAATAACTAATAACAAAAATAACTAATAATAACTAATAACAAACAAATAATAATTAATAACAAAGACTCATATAGGTTAGGTGACATACCTATGATTACATAGCTAGTGAGGCTCAAAGGCTTAATTTGGAGTCTATCCTGATTTCAAGTTCAGTGTTTTTTTCAATTTGAAACATATTACTTTTTTTTTAAACCCTTAACTTCTGTCTTAGTATCAATTCTAAAACAGAAGAGCAGCAAGGGCTAGGCAATTGGGGTTAAGTAACTTTCCCAGGGTCACACAGCTAGGAAGCATGTAAAGTCAGATTTGAACCCAGTTCCTCCAGACTTTAGGCCTGGTGCTCTATCCATTGTACTACCTACCTGCCTACCATATTGCTTCTATGAAGAAAACAGGGACTAGCTACCCTGATAGGTTTCCACTTTGCTCATTCACTTTTTCTTTCTGGGGGATAGCATAGAAATGGATAACTTAGGTCTCCATGGGAACCTCTCATCCTCATCTTGTCTCTTACTAGGTAGAATCACTAACCTGGGTTTTTGCATTTCCAAGGCTAAACATTTTAATTGCAATCCCTAATATCCTACGGTCCACTTTGTGACCACAGAAAACCCTCTCCTTCTCTTGCTCCCTACTACTTTGCTACTTGTCATTCACAAATATATAAATTCATTGGAAGGAGAAAATAGATGGAGAGGTAAAGTGATATGATAGTTTCCCTCCCAGGCCCATCTTCTCCATCAAAGAAAATAATCTACAAACTAGAAAGCCAAAAAAAGACTTCACAAAAATGAAGTAAAAAAAATTAGAGAAGAGACAGAATTTAAAACCAGATCCTCTGATTTCCAGATCCAGAACTCTTGACACTGTTATTCTCCTACCATAATAGCAATAGTGAGATTGGGTGTTCTGTATATTATATACAAGTCCACATCTTAAGGAGGACACTGAAAAACTGGAGTATATCTAGAAGACAGTAATAATGATAGTGAAGAGTCTGAAAAACAATTCTAAAGAAGGGCTAATAGGAAAAACAAAAAAAACAGGAATATTGAACCTAGAAAAGGTGTGTCTTCAAAAAATTTGGAGTTCTTTTTTTATGGAAGAAAAAGGCAATTTGTGTCAATGTAGCCTATTTCCAGCTCCTTGTTATGTGTTATATTCCTCCATTAGAATGTAAGCTCCTGGAGAGCAAGGATCGTCTTGCTTGCTTACATTTGTATCCTCAATATTTAGTATAGTGCCTAACACTTTGAAAGTACTTAATAAATGTTATCTCTATCATCTATCTATCCATCTAACCATCCATCATCTGTCTGTATATCCATCCACTTATCTATCTGTCCATCCACTGTCCATCCATCCACCCACCCACCTACCTGTCTGCCTATCTAGCTTTCCTTCTACCTATCAAATCTGTCATAGTTCCAGAGAATAGAATAAAGACAAAATTAGTATAAATGACATTTAGCAAGCATTTGTTAAGCATTTCCTGTGTGCAAGGTATTGTGTTAAATGCTGAAGCTAGAAAGAAAGGCAAATGATAATCCTTGATTTCAAAGACCTCGCTATCTAATGAGAAAGACATCATTCAAGCAACTACTTACAAGGAAGAAATATATAGGATGGGTTGGAGATAGTCAACAGAGAAGGTACTAGCACTAAGGGGGATAAGAAAAGGCTTCTTGTAGAAGGAGGGATTTTAGTTGAGACCCAGATGAAGTTAGAAAGACATGTAAAGAAATGAGGAATAAAAGCATTCCAGGCATAGGGATGGTCAGTGAAAATGCACAGTCAGGAGATTGTTGTTATTCAATCATTTTAGCCATGTCTGACTTTTCATGCCCCTGTTTGGGGTTTTCTTGGCAAAAATAGTGGAATGGTTTGCTGTTTCCTTCTCTAGCTCATTTGACAGATGAGGAAACTGAGGCAAACAGGGTGAAGTAACTTGTTCAGGGTCACATAGCTAGATTAGAACTCAGGAAGATGAGTTTTCCTGAAACCAGACCCAACACTCTATCTACTATACTACTTAGCTGCTGTAACTGAGACAAATAGGGTTAAGTGACTTACCCAGGATCACACAGCTAGTAAGTATCTTAGGTTGGATTTGAATTCAGGCTTTCCTGATTCCAAATCTGACTCTCTATCCACTGCACCATGTAGTTGCCAGTCAGAAGATAGAGTGTCTTATCTAAAGAACAGCAAAGCGTCTAGTGTCACTGTACATACAATGGAGTAAGGGAGTAAGACACTTACTAGCTATGTGACCCTGGACAAGTCCCTTGACTTTGCCTCAGTTTCCTCATCTATAAAATGAGTTGGAGAAGGGAATGTCAAACTACTCTAGTATCTTTGCCAAGAAAATCCCAAATGGGACCACAAAGAGTCAGACATGACTGAAAACAACTAAACAACAAAAATGATATAAGAACATAGGAAAAGTAGGAAGGGACCAGGTTATGAAGGACTTTGAATTCCAAACAGATAATTTTATATTTGACCCTTAAGTGATAGGGAACCACTAGATTTTATTGAATAGGAGAGAGGAGGCGATATGACATGCTTCAAAACTATCAATTTGACAAGGAGGCAGATTTCAGCACAAAATAAGAAAAAAACTGTCTAATAACCAGAGCCAAATATACTTGGATGTCTAATAGAGTAACCAGTTCTCCAAATCATACAAGGAAGGAATGTTGTAGAGAGGAGAGCCATCTCAGTGTTGGACAAATGACTGTTGTGGCCCCTTTAAACTGTAGTATTCTATCCTATTTTGTTGTAAAGAGGAACCCTACTGGACTGTTAGATGGCAAAGTGAATAGACGTAGGGCCAGAAGTCAAGAAGACTCATCTTTATGAGTTCAAATCTGGTCTCAGAAACTTATTAGCTGTATGACCCTGGGCAAGGCACTTAATCTTGTTTGTCTCAGTTTCCTCATCTGTAAAATGAGTTGGTGAAGGAAATGTCAAAGCATGCTATTGTCTTTGCCAAGAAAACCCCACATGAGGTCACGGAGAATTAGACATGACTGAAAAATGACTGAACAACCACAAAAAGGGCTGGGTAGGAGGAAGGTGACTGATGGGGCACAACAGAATTGATATATAGTGACCATAGTGGAGTGGTTTGCTGTTTATTTCTCTAGCTCATTTGACAGATGAGGAAAGTGGACTCCACAGTGACAATATGACAGAACTGATATATAGGTGGTCCCCCAAAAGAAGATAAAGTCATCTGAAAGAAGCCAGTTCTCAGGGTTGCACAGGCATGTTTTAACTTTGGAAACCAGAGCACTAGTTCCTTCTTGCCCCAGCCGTTTGATGTTGTTAAGTCCCTTTTGGTGTCTGTGTCTCTAGTCTTCCCATCCAGCTGAATCGGCTCAGTCCTTACCTCTGTTCCAGAAGCTTAGCTCTCTGACTCTCCCGTAGGAAACCCTGAGCACCAGAGCCCCTCACACCCCTAATTCTCACACACAAAGATGACAGGCTCCTTTTGGTCCCTCACACCACAGCTCACCTCCAGGTCAGGAAGCCAGCCTCTCTCCCTTGCCCCAAGGCTTCCCAGGGCACTCCTTTTACAAAACATATGAAAAGCTGAGGGTGCAGGGAGCAGCTGCCCACTGCCAGGCCAGCCAGCATCAGCAGAGTCAGCTAAAACTCCTGCTGGGGAGCTGGGCTGGGGGAGGGGAGAGTAGAAGGTCTTCACATGACAGTGTTTGATTCGTACCCCAGGAAAGAGTTATTTTTACATTTTCTTAAAAGGGAGTCACTCAAAAAAAATCAAATCAAATTAAAATGTCTAACCACACGCACAGTGTGAATTAGAGCAGCCTGGTATTTTGGAGCTGCTCCCTTCCCGTTAGGATTCTTGTTTAACGTAGGATTTAATGAGAACAGGCTGATTGAAGCCCCTCTGCAGCAACATGAGAAAAAAAAAGAGAGAGAAGAGAACAGACAAGAAACCCCTCAGTTTCTCTAGTGGAGAGAAGAACCTTTGTTTCAAAGCAAATGAGCTCTCTAGTAAGGTAGTGAGCCCCCCATATCTGGAGGTCCTTCGAGGAGATGCTAGATGATCACCCAATCTAAGATGTTGGGTATTTGTTTTCTGTTATGGTTTGGATGAAATGACCTTTCAAATTCTATCCAACTCAGAGACTATGACTTTTTTTTATTACTTCACAATGACTGGTCCAAACTTCAGTACTAAATTCATTCTTTGATTATCTAGCCTATAAAAGTTAAGGCCAAGAGGGACTTAATTACAAGAGGGTAGATTCAAAGCTAGAAAGGAACTCAGATGTCATCAGATCCAGATCTTTCATTTTACTGATAAGGAAACTGAGGCCTAGAAAGGTTTCATAATTTTCTTAAGGTCACAGAGGTATTAAGTATCAGGAGTCAGATGTGAATTCAAGTCATTTGACTCCAAAGTCATTGTGTTCTCCTCTGTCTTATTCTTATCTTAAAGGAAATCCTTCTCATGTCATCTGGCTTCTCAAATGCCATCTTGTCCTCTGGCCATGTGTTCTCAAATAATGTAATATATAATATCATTTACAAGTGTTCAGTGAGCCAAGATGACTTTCTTAACATCTGTTTTGATTCTATGATTTAATTGTTTCTCTAAATGGGTTCAATGGCTTCTATTTTTTAGGTTGTAAATGAATGACTATCACTATGGATACTATGTCTCTCAAGACAAGAAGATTCAAGGAAACAAGACCCAAGTAATAAAAAAAGAAAAGAAAAGAGAGCAGTAGCTCCTTTAGCTTTCAGTATCCCCCCCAAATTCAATGGGTAGATTCAACTGGTTGACCAGAAGGCTGCACTGAGACAGCTTGACATATTCCAGTTATCAGATGTTTTAACAGTTATCAAAAATCAGCTGCAAGGGTTTAAAGAGAATGACTATAATGGTGAATGGAGTGAAAGAGTGATGCATATGGCATCTAGACCAATTTGGAAATATTTAGGGGGCTTCAGTGTGAAAGGAGAAAGCTAGCAAAGCAGCAGAAATCGGATGTGCAATTTAAGCCATTACGGAGGAGACGAGAAGTCAGTGAGCTATCCCCATCCACATCTGGTGTTCCAACTTCTCTTCAGATTTTGGATAACGTTCCTTCCACTGCTTCAGAATAATTCACAGGCTTCAACTCTTTGGAGCTAACTCACTTCAACAAGCAAACCTGAGGTTTCTTTCAGTGTGAAATGCCATTTAATATGCATAAAATTGTGCTACCATTTAAAAAATATATATTTCTAGCCACATGTCAAACAGGGCTGAAAAAGCCAAATCAATGTATGCCGAGGCTGACTGCTTCAGGGAAGCATGAGTGACATGCTATGAATTTTGAGCTAGTGACTTGGAAGAAGAGTCAGTTTGACCACTCAGTTTCTCCAAGATCACTCCAAGTTTCAAAAGGCCAGGGCCTTCATCAGAGGAGGCCCTCTTAGGGTATAGGTGGAGCCAGAGATGCCTTTGTCAGATTAGTAACCTGAGGTAACAGAGAAAAAGGCTTAACTGATAAATCTAATTGCTGCATCATTGAACAAAATGAGGAAGTAGAAGCAGAAGAATGTATAGGGAGATGCTCCCTAGACTACAGTGAGGCTGTAGATGCTTGGGCCAGGAGGATATTTCAATAGTCAGCTAGAGAGAGAAGAAAGAATGGAAGCAGGAGTGCAGGAAGCTGGCTACCTTAAACTCCAGATCTCTAATAATCTGGGCTGGGAGGGGACATTTCCATTAACTTGGTCTTTCATTTCTTTGGTGGTACTTTATCAAGAGGTACTTTTTAAAGTACCATCTATGGGTCTCTTAATAAAGCAACAGGATCAGGTGGATTTACAAGTGAATTCTACCAAATAATTAAGAATCAATTAATTCCAGTTTTAAATAAATTATTTGAAATACAGTGGTGCCTTGATACATGAGCACCTTAAGTCATGAGCATTTTGATATACGAGTAGTCAGGATTAGAATTTTTTACTTTAAGTCATAAGTAGATATTTGAATCACAAGCTTCAGCCCATGAGAGGAGTCCGAGGTGGATGAGATAATCTCTACAAGCAAAATTAAGGAAATGTTAAAGATTTGGGGGAAAATCAAACAGTTCATTAAAAAGACACATCCAGAAAAAGGCGCAACAGGTCATGTGTTGGAGCTGTGTGACCACACTTGTTTCACACATTATTGAAACATTCAAAAAGGGAGGAAGAAACAAACTTGCATGGAAAAGTTTTTGTTGAAACCACCTTTAAGTGAAATCGAGAAAAGTGTGGCAAAAAAGCAAAAATTCAATGAAGAAAATGATGATAATTAAGTAAAGTAAAAAAATAGCAATTAAGCTTAGGAGTAAAGTTACACATCATAAGTAATGTGTAAGGGCAAATTTTGCATTTAAATATAGTGTTAAGTGTGTAGAGATAAGTTATGTTAAGTGATGGTGCAGGAAATGAAAACCTCTGCTAGCATCTTCACCTAACCTTGAAGGTAAATAACATTTCATAGTTTATTTCTTTATGTTCTTTCTTATCTATAAATATATTTAATTTGTTATTTGTAAAGGACATTTTCATATTTAAAAGCATATAAAGAAGAAATTCGTGGGTTTTTTGAGGACTGGAACAGATTAATTGCATTTCCATTAATTTAAATGGGGAAAATTGATTTGTCACACGAGCAAATTTGACACACGAGCTTGGCCATGGAACAAATTAAAGTCTTGTGTCAAAGTAACCCTGTAACAAGTAAAGAAGGAGTTTTACCAAACCTCTTCTATGAAACAAATATGGAGTTGATATCTAAACCAAGAAAAGCAAAAACACAGAAAGTTATAGACCAATATCATTAGTAAATATTAGTAAATAGTAAATATTTACTAATATAATGAATATTAGTAAATATGCAAAAATCCTAAATGAAATGCTAGTCAGGACTATAATGATACGTCAAAAAGATAATAAAGTGTGACCAAATAGAATTTATGCCAAGAATGCAGGGTTGGTTTAATATAAAGAAAACTATCAACATAATTGATAATACTGACAAAAAAAGGAATAAAAACCACCTTATAACCATAGAAGCAGAAAAGGCCTTTGACAAAATACAATGCTCATTCCTATTAAAAACACTGGAAGACATAGGTATAAATGGACTTTTTCTTAAAATGATAATGAGCATCCATTCAAAACCATCAGCAAATTATTTGTAATGAGAACATAATTTATAAAATTATAAAACATTTTTACATAGTCAGATTTAAATAATTAGAGAAATGTTAATTGTGCAAATCAAGGTTTTGACCAGTATTTTATATCATTCATTGAGATAAGATCAAAATGGACATGTTATCTAAACATAAGAGGAATTCATGAGTCAACAAACAATAGAGAGCATTATGCAAGGTAAATGGATAATTTTGAGTTCATTAAAGTGAAACGATTTTATACAAATAAAACAAATGCTGCCAAAATTAGAAGGAAAGCAGAAAAATCTTTTGGATGAAAAATCTTATAGACAGTCCCTCAGAGGTCTCATATTTAAAATATAGAGAGAACATTATCAAATTTATAAGAACAAGACACATTCCCCCATTTGATAAATGGGCAAAAGATACGATCAGACAATTTTCAGATGAAGAAATCAAAGCTATATATATATGAAAAAATGCTCTAAATCACTATTGATTTGAGAAAAGCAAAACCAAAACAACTCTGAGATATCACCTTACACCCATCAGACTGGCCAAAATGAAAAAAGGGAAAAATGACAAAAATTGGAAGTGATCTGGAAAAATGGGGACAGTAATACACTGATGGCAGAGCTATAAACTGATCCAGTAACCATTTTGAAGAGCAATTTGGAATTATACTCAGATTTATAAAACTGGACATACCTTTAGATCCAACAGTATACCTGGGTCTATTTCCCAAAGAGGTCAGGGAAAAAGGAAAAGAACCCATATATTTCAAAATACTTATAGCAGTTTTCTCTGTGGTAGCAAAGAATTAGAAATTGAGGAAATGCCCATCAATTTGGAGAATGGCTAAACAAAATGTAGCATATGGTTGTGACGTAATACTACTGCACCATAAGAAGTGATGAGTAGGCTGATTTTCTTAAAACTTGGTAAGAATTACACAAAATAATGAACAGTGAAATGAGTAGAACCAGAAGAATATTATATACAGCCACAGAATTAATGCTGGAAGAATAAACTGGGAATGTTAGCTCCAGAAAAGGAACTGAAAGGTGAAACATGAAAGATTTAATTGATAGGAAGATATTGGTTTCCCAGACTATATCTTCTGTGATGCAGAAAGGGTACAGGGGCTGGGACGTTTGTAGACAGGTTTTATTATGTAGATATGAAGAAAAGTAAGTTAAATATTGAAGAGATTTGAAATTTCATTTATGTACAATCTTTTTCATTGTATATGGAAATGTTTGTTTTATTTGGTTCTGTAAAATTTGGAGTTAAAAAAAAGGAAACAACAACTCTAAAGCTACTTTCAATCTACATTGTATTTTTCTTGTACTGTACATCCCTCCCCAGGCTGACCTGACATCTCCAACAAGACTTTTCTTTATTGTGCCACTGAAACCTTTTTACTGTGGAAGCTCATTCCAACCCTGAACTGCTTCTTACATTGGCAAGTACCCTATACTCCTGTGACTTTCCCCTTTCTGGGTGAGTGGTTCCTCCCAGAACTTCATATTTAAGGTGGAGACACCAAAAATGTCTTTGTCCCTCTTGAGGCTGTACGGCTGACTTGTCTCCATAGGATTTTCTTTGTCCCTTCCTTTTTTTTCAGCTCCCTTTTATATTTTGTCTTCCCTCATTAGAATGTAAATTCCTAATCACTGTATTGATCACAGTTTTAAAGTCTTTCAGTGTCTGCAAAATCTTTTCCTCAAAGTTTCCTGTCTTTCCGCAATCCCATTGCTTAGATTATTGCCAGACATAAGTTATTGTTATTGTTCAGTCCTGACCATGGGGTTTTATTGGCAAAGATAAAGAAGTGCTTTGTCATTTCATTTATCCATTTTATGGATAAAAGCAAACAAAGGTTAAGTGACTTGCCCAGGGTCACACAGACAGTAAGTGTCTAAGTTGGATTTGAACTCAGATCCAACTTCTTCACTCCAGGCTCAGCTTTCTATCCACTGAGCAATCTAGCTGTCCCATGCCAGGCACACAAAGATAGAACTTAATGAATGCTTTTTAACTGATTGACTAGAGTTGTTCTAAATGTGTGTGTGAAAAAACCTGGTGAAGTCTCTCAGACAACTTCTCAGAATAAAGTTTGTAAATGCACAAAATAAAATCCATAGGATTACAAAGGTAACCAATTATATTAAAATACAGTAAACAGAATATTAAAAAGTCCATGGGCCTGATCCAAAGAACATCCAAATGCCTTTATTTATATATATTTATCTCTCTCATTAGAATAAAATTCTTTGAGGATAGGTCTTAATTTTGCTTTTGTCTTTGTATCTCCAGCACCTAAACTATACTTCCAGGGCACAAAGCAAATGCTTTAAAATGGTACTGATTCCTCAGATCTGGAGTCAGAAGGACATGGGTTCAAATCTGGCCTCAGATACTCCCTAGCTATGTGATCCTGGCAATTCCTTATCTAGTTCTTGCCTTTTTGACAGAAAATAAGGGTTAAAAAGTTGCTAAGTTATCTGAGGGAAGATTTGAACTTGGGTTCAAATCCAAACACATAACTTTACAGCACTTCAAAACTGGAAGGAACCTCAGAAGCCACATAACTCGACTCTTCCCCGAATAAGGAATCACATCAAAATGCCACTGACAAGGAGTTATCCAAGCTTTATATGAAAATCTCTGAGAAACCTAGAATTTCACCAGATAGCCTATTCTATTTGGGGGAAATGATTAAATTTTCCTTTACAAGAAGTTAAAATCTATCTCTCTTCAATATACACCCATCACTCCTAGTCTTTTGGATCCAAAAAGAAAAAACAGAATCTCTTCTAGGAGACATGACTCCAAATATTTGAAGACCATTTCTTCCTCCCTCCATCTTGCCCCTCCTCTTCACTCCCAGCACCTATAATTCCCCCACTGATGTGGAATGGTTTTCAATATCTACATTCTCCTCTGGACCTGCTCCAGCTTGCTAGTGTCCTTTCTAAACAAGATACTCCAAATACAGACCAACCCAGTACTCATCAGGTGCTAGGCTCATGAGTGTGTTACCACTTTTGGAGGGTATCTGCAAGATTTGTACTCCTTGTCTCACAGATTTATTTTCAGGAAACACCTTTGTCAACACTGAATGACTTTAAAATCTTGATCCATGCAGTGACCAGCCATGACTTCAGAAAATTAGTCATTGGCTGGGGCCAATGCATTAACTTGTTTTCCTTGATCATATACCAATGTGTTACCAGGGAAGGTGTCTAATGGGATGAGAAGAGATAGAAGAGGAAAAACATGTGAGGTGACTATTAGGTAGAAGAAAAAATGCATAAAGAAACCGTTTTGTAAAGTTTTTGTAACCCTTAGCATTTTATACAAATGGACATAAGCTGTGGCTTCCTCAGTCTTACTCATAATACTCATGTAATACTCAGGAGCTGAAAAGTAAATGGATCTATGCTTTTGTTGGCATATGAAACTTACAAGTGAGGAAACTCTTGCTCCTGATGCAGGAATTTATGGTCTAAGAGAGTGGCCTAAAGATGTGGTATCAAACAAATAGAAATGGGAGCCACTAAAGTATCTATAGTCAGCTAGCTGGTGAAGTGGATTGTGTCCAGCTGGAGTCAGGGAGGGTCATTTTCTTGAATTTAAATCTGGCCTCAGATACTTCCTAGCTATGTGACTCTGAGTAAGTTACTTGACCCTGTTTGCCTCAGTTTCCTTATCTTTCAAATGAGCTAGAGAAGGAAATGGAAAGCCACTCCAGTATCTTTGCCAAGAAAACTCAAAATTGGGTCACAAAGAGTCAGATACCATTGAATAACAACTGAACAAACCATATATAATAGAATCCATGTGAGCTATATACTTAGAAAGCCACATGTTAATATGAACAATGTTTTATTGTATTTTATTTTATTGTTAATTATTTCCCAATTACATTAAAAAAAACAAAGTTTCTTACCTTCTCTCTTTGAACCCATACTAAGGATCCATTCTAAGGCAGAAAAGCAGTGAGAGCTTGGCAATTGAGGGTAAGTGACTTGTCCAAGGTCACACAAGTGAGAAAAAGAAATTAAATACAAAAAGAAAATAACAGCTTAAAAGACAAAAACACCCATATGGAAAAAGAGGTACAGAAATCAAATGAAGTAATAAGCAAATTGGAGACCAGAATTGACTTGTTGGAAGCCATGAAAAGCAGAATAGACCAAACCAAAAAGGAAAATCAAAAGATCATATCTGAAAATCATTCTTTAAATACTAGAATTGGGTAAGTAGAAGGTAATGATCTCACCAGACAACAAGAATAAAGCAAAATCAAAAGAATGAAAAAATACAAGGAAACATGAAATATTTTACTGAAAAGACAACAGATCTGGAAAACAGATCCAGGAGAAACAATTTGAGAATTATTGGTCTACTGGAAAGCCTAGAACAAAATAAAAGCCTTGACATCACATTACAAGAAATCATCCAAGAAAACTGCCCTGATATTCTTGAACAAGAGGGCAAAATAGACATTGAAAGAATTCATAGATCACCCCCCTACATTAAATCCCTAAAAGAAAACTCCCAGGAATGTTATAGCCAAATTCAAGAGCTTCCAGGCCAAGGAGAAAATATTTCAAGCAGCCAGAAAGAGACAATTCAGATATCAAGGTCCCAGTCAGGATTACACAGGATCTGGCAGCTTCCAAACTAAAGGACTGCAAGGTTTGAAATATAATATTCAGGAAGGCAAGAGAATTGGGTCTAAAACCAAGAGTCACCTACCCATCAAAGCTGACTATATACTTTCAGGGGAAAGTATGAACATTTAACAAAATAGATTTTTAAGCATTCATAAAGAAAAGACCAGAACTAAATGGAAAATTTCATGTCCAAACACAAAATTCAAGGGAACCATAGAAAGGTAAATAAGAAAGAGAGGGAAAAAAATTTAAGGACTTCAGTAAGGTCAAATTGACTATATTCTCATATGGAAAAATGATATCTATAACTCTTAAAATTGTTTTCATTATCATAGTAGATAGAAGTATTATTGATAGGCAGAGGTTGTTGTATTAAGTTGTTTAAGATGATATGTAAAAATTTGTGTGTGTGTGGGAAGAGGATGGTACAAAGACAAACTTGAAGGAAGAAAAAAAATTCGATAAATTATACCAAAAAAGAGGTGCATGGGGGGGGGGGGGTAGAAGGGAAGAGTACTATTATAAGAAGGGGAGGAAGAGAGTGGTAATACTTAAACCTTACTCTTAGTGGAATCAGTTCTGAGAGTGAAGAACAGCCAGATCTATTGGAGTATAGAATTCTATTTTACCTTACAGGGAAGTTGAGAGGGAATAACAAAGGAAGGAATTGTGTGGAGAGTACCAAAAAGGAGGGAAAGAGAGGGGGAAGGGAATTTAATAGACTCTAAAAAAATAAGAGGGGAATAAGAAGGGAGGAGGTGGGGAGGGAAGTAAAGGGTAAGGATTAGGGGGACTAATTAAAAGTAAAACATTGGTGTAGAAGGAAAGAAAGAAGAAAGGGCAGAACAAGGAGAGGAAATCAAAATGATGGGGAATACACAGGTGGTAATTGTAACTCTGAATGTGAATGGGATGAACTCACCCATAAAACAGAAGTAAATAGCAGAGTGGATTAGAAACCAAAATCCTACTATATGGAAACAAACACTTAGACTTCCGGTTAAGATGGCGGCAGAGTAAGGAGCAGCTGCTCGATCTCTCCTGACCGAACCACACAGAACCCCTCAAGGGGAAATAAAAACGAGTCCAGAGGAACGAAGGAACCCCACAACAGGGCGCAGCATTGAAGGTACGCAGAATCGGGGCATTTCCACACTTTAAAGGGGTGAAACAGTTCACACTAAAACACGAGAGGAAGAAGCCCCTCCCCCACCCCCCACACCGCACAAGCGGGTAAACAGGACTGGGGCAACCAGAAAATCACTGGCAGCCCCTGAGCCCCTACCAGTGCACTGCAAGACGAGGGACCCCAGGTGGCTGGGACTCTCCCTGAGCGCCCACGTGGGTGAAGGCACCGCCTCCGGCTGGGACAAAGGCCCCTAAAACTCGGCCTTTCCCAAGCACTGAAGGCATTGCCTCAGGTGTGAATAAAGATCTCCAGCCCACAGACTTTCACTACCTTCTGCGGGGGTGAAAGCAAGCCCTAAGAGCATCAGCGCAGGCAAAGGCAGTGCCCTAGGCTTGAATAACGATCTCCAGCCCAGGCTTGGACCTCCAGTGAGGACCCTGTGCAGACCTGAGCGTGGCTGTGGAAGCAGCCCCAAAGACTGCTGAAGGAACCTCGGGCAGAGGGGCAGACCGGGAACTACCAGGAGGCCTGACCCCGAGGACAAGGAGACCGGAGGCACCACCCCCCCCCAAGCTTGCAAGGCCCAGGCAGACCCGGAGTGCAAAGACAAAGCGGAAAAGGGGCGGGGCTAACAATGGCCAGCAATAAGGAAATCCAGAAGAAAAAGACCATCAAGAGAAACTCTGGACCACTGGACAACTTCTACACAGAGAAAATCCAGACAACAGAGGAGGGAAAACAAAAATCTAAACCTCCCCAAAAAAATGAAAGCTGGTCACAAGCTATGGAAGAGTTTAAAAATGAAATGCTAAGGAAGATGGAAGAAATCTGGCAAGAAAATAACAGTTTAAAAGGCAGAATTTCCCAATTGGAAAGTGAGACAAGACAACTGAAGACGAAAAATGACCAGATTGAAAAGGAAAACCAAAACATTAGAGCCGAAAACCAATCCTTAAAGGCTAGAATTGAACATTTAGAAACCAATGATCTCTCAAGACAACAAGAACAAATAAAACAAAATCAAAAGACTGATAAAATAGAAGGAAACATGAAATATCTCAAGGAGAGAGTGACAGACCAAGAAAATCGGTCTAGAAGAGATAACTTGAGAATCATTGGTATTCCAGAAAAGGCAGAAATTAATAAAAACATGGACTCCATACTCAAAGAAATTATTCAGCAAAATTGCCCTGAAGTTCTACAACAAGAGGGCAATATAGACATTGAAAGGATCCATAGAACACCCTCTAAACTGGACCCAGAAAAGTCAACACCCAGAAATATAATAGCGAAATTGAAGAGCTTTCGAGTCAAAGAAAAAATCTTACAAGAAGCCAGAAAGAGACAATTCAAATATCAAGGAGCACCAATAAGGATCACACAGGATCTGGCAGCCTCAACACTAAAAGAACGCAAGGCTTGGAATACAATATTCAGAAAGGCAAGAGAGCTGGGCCTGCAACCACGGATCAACTACCCAGCGAAACTAACCATATACTTTCAGGGGAAAGTATGGGCATTCAACAAAATTGAAGAATTCCAAGTTTTTGCACAAAAGAGACCGGGACTAATTGGAAAGTTTGACACTCAACCACAAATATCAAGAGAAAGATGATGAAAAGGTAAATAAGAAACAGAGGGAAAAGAAAGAAAACTCATAGTCTTTTAAGCTTGACTCTTTAAGGGCATAAATAAGATCTAAGTATCTGTATTACTAGGTGGAGAAATGCTATGTATAATTCTCTGTAGTGAACTCTATACACTATTATAATATTCACTATTATAGCAACCAGAAGAATAATTCATAGGGAGAGGACAGGATACTAAATGGTCTAAGATGACATGGGGGGTGGGAAAGAGGGGAGGAAGAGTAGGGGACACCAAGAAAAATCCGAGTAAATAAGAAAAATAAGATATTCTATTACACACAAAGAGGGCATGGGAAGGGGAGGGGATAAATACTACCATAAGAAGGAGAGGAAGAGAGCATTAAGAGGTAATAATCAAACCTTACTCTCAGTATAATCAACCCGGAGAAGGAAGAGTAGCTTTATTATCCATCTGGATAAAAAACTCCATCTAACCCTACTGAGAAAGTCAGAAGGGATAAACCAAAGGGAGCAGGGGAGTGGGGAGGCCAAAAAGGGAGGGAAGAAGAAGGGGGAGGGAATTCATTCGGTCTTTAAAAAAAAACAAAAATAAGGGAACAACAAGGGAGGGGACAGAAAGGGAAGTCAATCAAGGGAGGGGATAAGGGATACTGGCTGAAAGCAAACCACTGGTGTAAAAGAAAATAGTGCAATAAGAAGGAGTGGGTCTAGGGGAGGATACAAAAAATGTCAGTGAATACACAACTAACAATTGTAACTCTGAATGTGAACGGGATGAACTCACTCATAAAACGGAAGCAAATAGCAGAGTGGTTCAGAAACCAAAATCCTACCATAGGTTGTCTACAAGAAACACATATGAGGCGGGTAGACACACACAAGTTCAAGGTTAAGGGTATGAGCAAAATCTTTTGGGCATCAAATGAGAAAAAGAAGGCAGGAGTGGCTATCATGATCTCTGACAAAGCCAAAGTAAAAATAGGTATGATTAAAAAAGACAGGGAAGGTCATTACATCCTGATTAAAGGCAGTATAAACAATGAGGAAATAACACTGCTCAATATATATGCACCAAGTGGTATAGCATCCAAATTCTTAAAGGAGAAACTGGCAGAGCTCAAGAAGGAAATAGATAGTAAAACCATAATAGTGGGAGATCTAAATATTCCTCTTTCAGATCTAGATAAATCAAACCAAAAAATAAATAAGAAAGAGGTAAGAGAGATGAATGAAGTCCTAGAAAAATTAGATCTAATTGATATGTGGAGAAAAATAAATAGGGACAAAAAGGAATACACCTTCTTTTCAGCTGCACATGGTACATTTACAAAGATTGACCATGTAATAGGGCATAGAACCATGGCAAACAAATGCAAAAGAGCAGATATAATAAATGTAACCTTCTCAGATCATAATGCGATAAAAATAATAATCAGTAAGGGCACCTGGACAGGCAAGTCAAAAACCAATTGGAAATTAAACAATATGATTCTTCAAAACCAAATTGTCAAAGAAGAAATCATAGAAACAATCAACAATTTCATTGAAGAGAATGACA
>NC_058132.1:340011839-340075581 GCF_016433145.1 Gracilinanus agilis | reverse complement strand
GGAATACTATTGTGCTAAAAGGAATAATAAACTGGAGGAGTTCCAGGCGAACTGGAGAGACCTCCGGGATCTGATGCAGAGCGAAAGGAGCAGAGCCAAAAGAACATTGTACACAGAGACTGATATACTGTGGTAAAATTGAATGTAATGGGCTTCTGTACCAGCAGCAATGCAATGACCCAGGACAATTCTGAGGGATTTATGGTAAAGAATGATACCCACATTCAGAGGAAGGACTGCAGGAGAGGAAACATATAAGAAAAGCAACTGCTTGAACGCATGGGTCGGGGCGGACATGATTGAGGGTGTGGACTCAAAACTACCACACCAATGCAACCACCAACAATTGGGAAATTGGTCTTGATCAAGGACACATGACATAACCAGTGGAAAAGTGCGTCGGCCATGGGAGGGGGGAGTGCGGGGGGTGAAGGGGAAAATAGGAGCATGAAACATGTAATCATGTTAAAAATGATTATTAATAAATGCTAAAAAATAAAAAAAAATCCTACTATATGTTGTATACAAGAGACACACATGAGGTAGGTAGACACATATAGAGTAAAGGTAAGAGGCTGGAGCAAAATCGATTGGGCATCAAATGAGAAAAAGAAGGCAGGAGTCACAATCATGATATCTGACAAAGCCAAAGTAAAAATAGATCTGTTTAAAAGAGATAAGGAAGGTGATTACATCTTGATAAAAAGCAGTATAGACAATGAAGAAATATCAGTACTCAACATGTATGCACCAAATGGTATAGCATTCAGATTTTTAAAGGAGAAACTATTGGACCTTAAGGAGGAAATAGACAATAAAACTATTCAAGTGGGAGACCTCAATCCTCCTCTATCAGATCAAGATAAATCAAACCAAAAAATAAATAAGAAAGAAGAGATGTGAATGAAATCTTAGAAAAATTAGAGTTAATATATATAAAGTAAATAGGGATAAAAAAGGAATACACCTTCTTTTCAGCAGCACATGATACATTCACAAAGATTGACCATGTACTAGGGCATAAAAACATTGAAAACAAATTCATAAAAGCAGAAATAATAAATGTAACTTTTTCTGATCATAATGCAATAAAAATTATAATTGTTAAGGGTACATAGAAAGACAAATGAAAAATTAATTGGAAATAAAATAATCTGATTCTCCAAAACTGGTTGGTTAAAGAACAAATCATCAAAACAATTAATGATTTCGTTGAAGCAAATGACAATGAGGAAACAACTCATCAAAATTTTGGGGATACTGCAAAAGCAGTACTCAGGGTAAAATGTATATCCCTGAGTGCCCATATTAACAAAAAAGAGAAAGCAATTAATGAATTGGGCATATGACTAAAAAACTACAAAAAGGACAAATTAAAAACCCTCAGATAAAGACCAAATTGAAAATCCTACAAATCAAGGGAGAAATTAATAAAATTGAAAATAAATAAGACTAAGAGCTGGATTTTGAAAAAAGAAGTTAAAAAAAGTAAAAAAATAGATAAAGTAGTGGTTAATCTAAATAAGAAAAAGAAATAAGAAAACCAAATGAACAGTATCATGAATGAAAAGGTAGATCTTACCTCTAATAAAGAGGAAATTAAGGTAATTATTAAGAATTAATTTGCCCAATTATATGGCAATAAATATGGCAATCTAGGTGAAATGGATGATTATTTTCAAAAATATAAATTGCCTACGTTAACAGAAGAGGAAATAGAATAAATAATCCTATATCAGAAAAAGAAATTGAACAAGCCATCAAAGAACTCCCTAAGAAAAAATCACCAGGGCCAGATGTATTCATAAGTGAATTCTGTCAAACATTTAAATATCAATTAATCCCAATAATCTACAAACTATTTGACAAAATAGACAAAGAAGGACTCTTTCCAAATTCTTTTTATGATACAAATATGATACTGATTCCCAAGCCAGAAAGATCAAAAACAGAGAAGGAAAAACTATAGACCAATCTCTTAATGAACATAGATGTAAAAATATTAAATAAAATACTAGCTAAAAGGTTACAAGTTATCACAAGGATTATTCCCTATGACCAAGTGGAATTTATACCAGGAATACAACAATGGTTTAATATTAGGAAAACCACCCACATAACTGACCATATCAGAAAACCAACTAATAGAAATCACATGATTATCTCAATAGATGCAGAAAAAGCCTTTGACAAAATACAACGCTCATTCCCATTGAAAACACTAGAAAATATAGGATAATAATAATAAACAGTATTTATTTAAAACTATCAGCAAGTATCTTCTGTAATGAGGATAAGTTATATGTCTTCCCAATAAGATCAGGAATGAAGCAAGGATGCCCATTATCACCACTACTATTTAATAATGTACTAGAAATGTTAGCAGTATCCATAAGAGAAGAAAAAGAAATTGAAGGTATCAAAGTAGGCAATGAGGAAAATAAACTATCACTCTTTGCAGATGATATGATGGTCTACTTAAAGAATCAACTAAAAAACTAGTAGAAACAATCAATGACTTTAGCAGAGTTGCAGGGTAAACCTGCATAAAAAATACAAGATAAACTCACATAAATCATCAACATTCCTATATGTTTCCCAACAAAACCCAGCAGCAAGAGTTAGAAAGAGAAACTCCATTTAAAATTACTCTAGACAAGATAAAATATTTGAGAATCTACTTGCCAAGACAAATTCAGGAATTATATGAACATAACTTCAAAACACTCTTCACACAAATAAAACCAGATTTAAACATTTGGAAAAACATCAAGTGCTCATAGATAGAATGAACTAATATGATAAAAATGACAATCTAACCTAAATTAAATTACTTATTCAGTGCTATACCTATCAAGCTACCAAAACACTTTTTTTTATAGAATTATGAAAAAAGTATTACAAAGTTCATCTGGAAGAAAAAAGATTAAGACTATCAAGGGAAATAATGGGGGGGAAAAGTGAAAGATGGAGGCATAGCTTTACCAGATCTCAAAGTATATTATAAAGCAGTGATCAGAAGGCAGCTGGGTGGTTCAGTGGATTGAGAGCCAGGCCTTAGAGATGGAAGGTTCTAGGTTCAAATCTAGCCTAAGACACTTCCTAGCTGTGTGACCCTGGGCAAGTCCCTTATCCCTCATTGTCTAGCCCTTACCACTCTTCTGCCTTGGAGCCAATACACAGTATTGACTCCAAGATGGAAGGTAAGGATCTTAAAAATAAATAAAGGGGGCAGCTGTATAGCTCAGTGGATTGAGAGCCAGGCCTAGAGATGGGAGGTCCTAGGTTCAAATCTGGCCTCAGACACTTCCCAGCTGTGTGACCCTGGGCAAGTCACTTGACCCCCATTGCCCACCCTTACCACTCTTCCACTTAGGAGCCAATACACAGAAGTTAAGGGTTTAAAAAAAAGAAAAAGAAAAAATGAAGAAAGAAAGAAAGCAGTGATCATCAAAACTATATGGTTCTGGCTTAGAGATAGAAAGCTGGATCAATGAAATAGACTTGGAGTAAATGACAGTAGCAAGATAGTGTTCAATAAACCCAATGATCCCATCTTTTGGGACAAGAACCCACTATTTGACAAAAACTTCTGGGAGAATTAGAAAATAGTATGGGATAAATTAGACTTAGATCTGCATCCTACACCCTATACCAAAATTAATTCAGAGTAGGTAAATGATGTAGATATGAAGAGGGAAACCATAAGCAAATTATGTGAACATAGAATAGTATATCTTTCAGATCTATGGGAAAAGAAGGAATTTAAGACCAGGCAAGAGATAGAGAACACTACAAAATTTAAAATAAATAATTTTGACAATATTAAATTTAAAAGTTTCTGTACAAACAAAATCAATGCAACCAAAATTAGAAGGGAAGCAATAAATTGGGGGGAAAATGTATAACAAAAACCTCTGACAAAGGTCTCGTTTCTCAAATTTATAAGGATATGAGTCAAATGTACAAAAATCAAGCTGTTCTTCAATTGACAAATAGTCAAGGGACATGAATAGGCAGTTTACAGATAAAGAAATCAAAACAATCAGCTCATGAAAAAGTGTTCTAAATCTAAATAAAATAGAGAAATGCAAATCAAACCAATGCTGAGGTACCACCTCATACCCAGCATGTTGGCCAAAATGAAACAAAGGAAAATAATAAATGTTGGAGGGAATGTGGCAAAATCAGAACACTAATGCATTACTGGTGGAGTTGTGAATTAATCCAGCCATTCTGGAAGACAATTTGGAATTATGCCCAAAGGGCTTTAAAAGATTGCTTGTCCTTTGATTCATCAATACCACTGCTGGGTTTATACCCGAAAGAAATAATAGGGGAAAATAAGTGTACAAAAATATTCATAGCCATTCTCTTTGTGGTGGCAAAAAATTGGAAAATGAGGGGGATCAATTGGGGAATGGCTGAACAAACTGTGGTATCTGATGATGATGGAATACAATTGTGCTATAAGGAACGATGAACTGGAGTATTTCTATATGTCTTGTGAGAACCTCAATGAACTGATGCAGAGTGAAATGAGCAGAACCAGAAGAACATTATACACAGAACATTGGGAAAAAATCCAGTGTAAAGGACTTTGCTACTAGTGGCAATGCAACAAGTCAGGACACTTCCTTAAGGACTTATAGGAAAGAATGCTATCCACATTGAGAGAAAGAAGTATGGGAGTAGAAATGCAAAAATAAAACATATGACATCACTTATCACATGTATATATGAGTATATGATTTGGGCTCTAGGCTTTAAAAAATTACTTTATAGCAAAAATAGATAATATGGAAATAGGTATGGAATAATATGGAAATAAGTATCAAGTGACAACATTTGTACAACCCAGTAGAATTGCTTGTCAGCTCTGGGAGAGGGGAGGGAAGAGAGGAGGGAAAGAAAATGAATCATGTGAATATGGAACAATATTTTAAAATAAATAACTAAATAATAGAATAAAAAATTAAAGAAATTCTAAATTTCTACCTCAGATGTTAGAAGGTTTGCAGGAAAACAAGTTTGCAGGAAAACAAGAAAAACTATGATTTGCTACAGCCATTCTAGAAAACAATTTTGTTTTCAAAGTCACTAAACTTTGACTTAGTAATACCTATCTACACTAGACCTGTGACCCAAAAAGAGATTAAAAAAAGAGGAAAATGACCCATATGTACCAATATATTTATAACGATTTTTTTTTAGAGGTAAAGAACTGGAAACCATAAGGAATGCTTTTCAGTTGGGGAAGTGGCTGAAATAACTATGGTACATGAATGTGTCAGCTGGGTTTTTTGCACGTTTCAAGTTTGCCCTTCTCTCGCCTTCCCCTAGCCCCAGGTATCTTGGTGCCTGGCTCTATGATAGTGGCTGATTTAGACCTATCTCTTTCTTGATTAACTTTTTTTTGCTGACTACTTTAGTAGTTCTTTGTTTTTTCCAAGTTAACAAATGTAATGAAACATTCATGTACCATAAGAAATGATGAATGAGATTATTTCAGATGAATGTGGGGAGACATATTAACTGCTGAAGAGCAAAATGGTCAGAACCAAGGCACTTAATTTTTCTTTTAATTTTCTATTTTCTTTCATTTTCAGGTCCATATTCTTTTCTTCCCACCTCCATCCCACTCCCTCCACTGAGAAAGCAAGAAAAAAAACACAATACAAATATGCTTAGTGGTACAAAACAAATGACCACATTGATTGTATCTACCCACTCCCCCAAAAGTATGCTTTAATCTGCACCTTGAATCCTTCATCTCTCTATCTAGGCATAGGTTACATACTTTGTCCTGGGTCCTTTGGAATTGTAGTTGGTTGTTTTGTAGATCAGAGTTCCTAAATCTTTCAAAAGATGCTTGTTTTTACAATAATAATGTTATTGTATAAATTATTTTCCTGGTTCTGCTCGCTTTACTTTGCATCAATTCATATAGGTCTTCCCAGGTTTCCCTGAAATCAACCCCTTCATCACTCCTTTGAGCATAATAATATTCTATCACATAAATATACTTTTCCATAACTTGTTGAGTCATTCCCCCAACTGATGGACACTCCCTCGGTTTTCAATTCTTTGCCATCATAAAAAAAATCACTGTAAATAATTTTGTACACTTGGGGCCTTTTTCTCTTTCTTTGATCTCTTTAGGGCAGTGATGGACAAACTACGCCCGCTGGCCAGATGTGGCCCCTGAAATGTCCTATCTGGCAGCATGGCATTATTCACAATCTGACAAATACAAGGAGTAGGATACAATACAATGAAACTTCCAAAGAGCTGCCTTAGAAACAGACTGACAGATGAGTATTTCCTTTCCTTTGGCCCCCTCTTTAAAATCCTTTGGCCCCCTCTTTAAAAAGTTTGCCCATCACTGCTTTAGGGTATAGAACTACAGTGATACTGCTAAGTCAAAGGGTATACACAATTTAATAACTTTTGGGGCTTAGTCAGAAAACCAATTTTTGCAAAAAGAATAATCAAACAAACAATTTTCGAAGACTTAGGAACTTTGATCAAATCCATGATTACAGAGAACCGAAGAGCATGTTGATGACTTCTTATCAGCCTTCGGATACAAAATGAGCCACACTTTTGGAAATTAGTTTCTTCTTTTTCCAAAATATGTGTATATGGGGAAGGAAAGGTGGAAGGGAGAGAAAACCAAATGTTGCTCATTGTGAAAAACAATTTTTAAAGATGTCCTAAATTCCCATAAGCAGAACTGGAATATAGAACCAAAATGTAGCATTCTTTTGTATTCCACTTCACTGCCTCATTGCCCCAAATCACACTGGTTATTAAGTAACGGATATCCTAATTCCCAGGCAAGGGTGTTCAGGGCACCTGATTTCCACTGCACCATACTCAATGCAAGTTCCTGTTGCAAATATCTGGGGATCGCTTAAGGGGAAAGCTGGTGAGTCTGTCAAAGCCTTTGCAAGGCTGTAAATGCTACACATCCCCTTATCAAGGAAAACTTTCTCTACACAAGATTGAGAGATGCCACAGCCTCTCATAAAGAGACCAAAAGAGTAGGGGCTTACCTTCCTTTGGCCTTTTCTCATGCAGTCCAATGTACCTTACTTCAGCTGCCATCCTTGAATGAGCTTCAAGTACCACACATTAAGGGCACAAGGAAGAAGAAACTTTGTTTAAAAATGAGATACAAGCTACCTATGCTTACACCAGTTTCATTGTGTTCTCAAAGTCAATATCCTCCCCCATCTTTCTTGGCTGCAGACTAAGCCTTCCCCCACAGGAGGGCTTCCAGCTCTGAAGGGAAAACAATTCGTCATTATTTGGTGGTTCTTATCTGAGGACCCAGGAGGTACCCTCAAGCCAAACTTATTTGCCCAGAAAAGAAGATCAGGTTCTGAGTTGGCTCAGTCTTCTTTACTGGGCCACCATGTGATGATTTGAATCAAGGTCATTTGGATTCACTTCCTCTCAGCCATACACAAGAATCTGGAAAAACACTTGTGTTCAATTCATCCATCCCCTGATCTCTAACTAGCTCATGCCAGCCACGTAAAGGATCCTGACTCCCAAGCCTGCAGCAAAGAATGTCTGCAATCTGCTCGGTTTTGAAACCTGCTCTTCCAGCTGAGGAGATCTCTCCTTTCTAGGCACTAGGGACAGGGACTATTTCACTTTTGTCCTGGTGTCCCAGTCAGTGACATGTAATAGATGCTTAATAAATCATTCTTGGTTGATAGGCTCTGTAGGCCAAAGGTCCTTCACTTCTGGGGGTTAATACTATTTTTAAATGCATAAAATAATATCTTAAAGATTACAAAGGGAAATATTAATTTGATTAAATTAAAACGAAAAAATCATGGACCCCAATTAACAACCCCTGCTCTAGATATTCAGGGCCCTCTTAACTTGCTGCCAGGGATGTCAACAACTCTTGGCATCCCACTTGTTTCACTTCACATGGGATAACAACTCACATTTCTAAAATACTTTAAGACTTTTAAAAATGCTTCCATCAAAATAATCCTATGAATTAGGATGGTTCAAGGACCATTAGGCTTTTTTGAAATTCTTGCTTTCTGTCTTAGGAACAACTCTAAGCCAGAAGAGCAAAGGCTAGGCAAATAGAGTTGAGTGACTTGCAAAGGGTCACCCAGTTGGGAAATGGTTGAATCATATTTGAATCAGGTTTTCCCAACTCCAGGGCTAGTCCTCTATCCACTGTGCTACCTAGCTTCTCCAAGAGACCTTTATGTTTTATAGATGAGGAAACAGAGACTCAGAGAACACATTATTGACTGTTATGACCATCATTTCCTTAAGATAGCCAATCACATCACTACTGGAATTTGCAATTCAGGTAATGAATTGGTTAGTGAAAGGAGAATTTCTAGTTCGTTTTTTATTACTATTTACTTAAGCTAAAACATCAACTAAATTTATTTAAAATAAAAAGTTACTATTTACTTTATTTACCATTTATTTAAGTTGAGTAAAATCAACTAGCACTATAGTCTGCTAAATCAAGCTGAGACACTATTTATAGCCTCAATACTATCTGGTTAATTCTTGCTCTGCCTGTTTGCAAGATTACTATTTAAGATAACAACTTTAGCTCTGGTATTCACCAATCAGTGTGTTATTTTTTTACCTGATGGAGACTTTCCTGTTATTGGTTCTATGATGTTTGGCAAAATAAATTAAAAATATATATATTTTAAAAGAAATTAAATAATGACCCTAAAGAATGGGTGGATTGAACAACAAATTATAGAAATGATCAATAATTTCATCGAAGATAATTATAACAGTAAGACAACATACCCAAATTTTACTAGATAGTCAAAGTAATGCTTAGGGGAAATTTTATGCTTCTAAATACTTACTTCAACAAAAGAGAAAAAGAGCAGATAAAGAAATTGGGCATGCAACTAAAAAAATTAGAAAATCAACAAAAATTTTTAAATAAAACTCCAAAATGTCAATACCAAAAAAATCAAAGGAGCAATGAACAAAACTGCAAGTAAAAAAAATAAACTATGTAAAAAACTAGAAGCTGTTTAAAAAACCCAACCATAAACCATTTGCTAACCTAATTTTTCTAAAAAGGAAAAAGAAAACCAAATGACCAATATCAGAAATTTTAAAAAAGAATAATTCACAACTAACAAAGAGGAAATAAAAGCAATTATTAGGAGCTATTTTGTCCAACTTTATTTCAATAAAATTAACAATCTAAGTGAAAAGTATAGATATTTTTACAAATATAAACTGCCCAAATTAAGACAAGAGGAAATAGAATACTTACATAACCCTATCTTAGAGAACAAAGTATAAAAGAGTCCATGAAAGAAAAAACCTCCAAGACCAGTTAGGTTTACAAGCAAATTCTCTCCCAAATTTAAAGAATAATTCATTCCAATACTACATAAACTATCTGGGAAAATGGAGAATAAGCACAGTAACTTAGTATTTGCCAAAAAAAAAAAAGAATACAAGCTATTGGGCAAGAATTCACTATTTTACAAAAACTGTTGGGAGAACTGAAAAGTAGTCTGGCAGAAACTAGGTATAGATCAGTATTTTATATCATACGGCAGGATATATTTTATATGGGCACATTATTTACACATAAAGGAAGCTTTCATTGGACAATTATTGGAGAATGAAAGAAATTACTTGTCAGAGCCATGACAGAGGAAGAATGCATAGACAAAGAAGAATCAGAGAGGTTCACAGGAAGCTAAATTGTTTTGATTATATGAAATTAAAATGTTTTGCACAGACAAAATCAATAGAGCTAAAATTAGAAGAATGGAAAACTGGGAGGAAAAACCTTTTGCAGCAAGTTTCTCTAATAAATAACTCATTTTAAAGTGATTTAAGAAATGAGTCATGTTTACAAGAATAAGATGCATTCTCCAAATGATGAATAATCAAAGGCTATGAATAGGCAGTTTCAGATGAAGAAAGTCAAGCTATCAATAGCTACATGAAAAAAATGCTCAAAACCACTAATAAGGGGGTGACTGCAAATTAAAACAACTCTGAGATATCATCTTATACTAATCAGATTGGCTACAATGACAGTAAATGAAAGTGACAGATGCTGGAAGGGACATGGGAAAATAAGAATACAGATGTATTATTTGGGGAGCTGTAAACTGAGCCAATCATTTCAGAAAAAAATTTGGAACCATGCCCCAAAAGCCCAGAATACTGGAAACTGAGGGAATACCCATCAATTGGGAAATGGTTACACAACTTCTAGTATATCAATGTAAAAGAATATTATTGTGCTGTAAAAAAACAATGAAGAGAATGGTTTAATAAAAATAAACTGGGTCTTCATGAAGTAATGAAGAGTGAAATGAGTAGAACCAAGAGAATATTGTATATGACTATAGAATTATTGAAAAATAACTTGTGAATGTCACTTCCAGAGAATGAACTAAAAAACAGAAACATGAAAGGCACAAACTACATATGCATATCTTTTTGTCAGGTGATACCTTCTATGGTGTGTGGGGAGGGAGAAGGGCTGAGATCTCTGGGAATACATTCTATTAAATACATTTAAAAAAATAAAAATAAAAAAACTGGGAATGTTTGAACTGATGTAAAGTGAAGTAAGCAGAACCAGAAGAACAGTTTATGTAGCAATAATAATATTGTGAAGATAATCAATTTTGAAAGAATTAGAAGCTCTGAACAATATGACTAACCATAATTCCAAAGGATTTGTGGTGACACATGTTACCTGCCTTCAGACAGAGAGCTAATGGAATCAGGGTGCAGATTGAAACATATTTTCTTCTATTTCTTTCTTTTTCTTGCCATTTGTTCTTGAAAAATGACTAATGAGGAAGTTTGTTTTACATGTCTATCCATATTTATAATGGGTTTTGTTTCTCTTACCTTCTTAATGGGTGAGGAAATGGGAGGAGAGAAAGAAAATTTGGAACTGAAAATAAAATTGAATTAAAAATAATCAAAATGAACAATAAAGGATACATATTTATAAATATTAGTTCATTAAAAAAGAGAAAATATATACAAAATATCTTGCAAACCTTAAAGTGCTTTAAGATTGCTAGCTATTATCATTAACAGGACTCTTAGTTGCTAAACCACAAACCTTCTAAGAATGTTTCTCACCCCTTTACCACCTCTTCATTTCCATTTCTTTTCTCCTCTATCCTCCTAGTCTTTAATAGTTCATTTATATTATATCCTTGTGGATATTTTTTCCTATTTCCTGAGAAAGAGTTGGGGAGAGGAAGAGGGGAAGGAAGAGAAATGAAGGGAAGGGGAAGAAAAGGAAATGAAGGGAAGAGGAGGGGAGAGAATTCCTCATGGTACATGATCCTGTGCTAGAAAATATATAGAAGAGAAGTACATAGGTCTATCTTTTCATCTTTTTCAGCAGGATCATATGATTCAAGACAAACATAAGCCCAGAGTTCCTATTTGAGTTCCCTCGAAGTAGATTTTTTTCCAAGCCAAAATTTACAATGATATTGGTTCCTTTTTTTCAGTGTAGAGAGGGAGGGAGTAGAGAAATAAAATTTTATTGATTGATAATTGATCATTTATTAGAGGGAATTAGGATTTATGAAGAACTTACTATGTTCTAGCAAAATGCTTTCCAATGTATTTATATGATATATAGCATGTAATGTAAACATATATGTTTATATATATAATACATTTATATCTATAATACATCATGAAATACACAAACATCTCTCTTCATGCAGACATATATTTCATATATTTACATATAGAATTATATATGATAATTTAAAATATATGTTATCTCATTTGATCTTCACAGCAATCCTTGGAGTAAGAATTATTATTATCATCTTCATTTTATAGTTGAGGAAAAGTTGAGGCAGATAGCTAAAGTGACTTGCCCAGGGTCATGCAACTAGCAATAGTCTTCAGCCATATTTGAATTCAGGTCTTCATGATTCTTGGCTCAGAGCTCTATGCAGTATGGCACCACCAGGTGGCATTTTTTCAAAAAAAGAATGCTCCCTAAGTGAGTTTGGTGTTGCTTAGCAACTGCTCTCAAGCTTAGGACAATAGCCTCCGAGCAAAACAAACTCACTAGAGGCCATCTAATTTCCACATTTCCATTTTTTTCAGATGAAGAAACTGAGGCCCAGGGAAGTTAAATGATTTTCCCAATGTGACTTAATGAAAAAGGAGCAGAGGTAGGATCTGAACTCAGGTCCACTGATTCCAGTACTCTTTCCATTATACCATGCTGCCTCTTCTTGAGCCTTAGAGCATCACTATGCCATTTGTCCAAAGCTATGACTGCTTTGACTAATATAGAGTGCAACCCATCTATAACTTACAGTCTCAGAAAGTTGCTTTCAACTGTAAAAGTGAAATTTGGGAAATGTATCAAACTACATTTCCCGTGGTCCAACGGGTTTCCGTTTCCGGTTTTTTGGGGGTGGGGAGGTCTCAACGCAGGGAAGAGTTTATAATCTGGGTTAGGAGGGAGTCTCTTCTCTTGGCCAGCAGACTCGGGAGGAGAGAGGTAACAAAATGGAGGCAGCAGTTTTGAATGCTTACAAGCGTGTGGTCTAATTATCTATCAGCATGGCTTTAATTAAAATACTAATATATATTTATACTAGCCTTTATTATTTTTCATATTTATACAACTCAGAGTGATTGAGTGCTTTGCTCATGATCACAAAACTAGTTAAGTATCAGATTAGGATGTGAACCTAAGTCTCCTTGACTCCAAGTCCATGGCATAGTAAATATTATATTGGACTTGGAGTCAGGAAGACTAGGTCCCAAACCTAGCTATCTGCATATGGGAAAAATCAATAAAACTCTTTGAATCTCAATTTCCTTATCTATAAAATGGGGATAATTCTTTTAATCACTAGGTGGAACACTGCATAGAGTACCAAGTCTGGAGTCAAGAAAATTTTTCTTCTTGAGTTCAAATCTGGTCTCAGACACTTACTTAGCTGTGTCACTTTGGGCAAGTCATTGCATTCTATTTGCCTCAGTTTCCCACTCTTAAAATGAGCTAGAGAAGGAAATGGCAAACCACACCAGTATATTTGCCAAAACAAAACAAACAAAACAAAAAAAAAACAAATAGGGTCACAGAGAGTTGGACACAAATTAAATGACTGAACAAGAAATGTCTATAACATCTTCCTCACGGGGGTGTTAGGAGGTTCAAACAAGACACTATAGATGGGAGGAGGGGCAGCTGGGTAACTCAGTGGATTGAGAGCCAGGCCTAGAGACGGGAGGTCCGTGGTTCGAATCTGGCCTCAGACATTTCCCAGCTGTGTGGCCCTGGGCAAGTCACTTAACCTCCATTGCCTAGCCCTTACTGCTCTTCTGCCTTGGAACCAATATGTAGTATTGATTGTAAGATGGAAGGGAAGGGTTTTTTTAAAAAGGCACTATGGATAAAGTGCTTTTCTTTAAAATGCTATAGAAATATCACTTACTATATTACCTCTCTACACATCACATACTATTAAAAAATAAGTATGTTTTTCAAATAGAATGCTACTATGAATATACAACTAGAACAATTTCAGAGAGAAGATCCAGAGAAAGGACTATATCCAAAAAGGGAAGGATGGGAAACTTTTCTCAGTCCTAAAAGACAAGAAGAGGGGGAGCCCCATTGATATCCTTTCTTCCCCCAAACTTTCGACCATGTGGAAATGTCTAAATTATGAATACAAATAATCCTCCAGAGTCCTAGGTTCAAATCACCATTGTGCCACTTATCCTTAAGTGATCCCATGTAGGTCATTTTGTTTCTCTGGGCTTTTATTTCCTCAACTCTAAAAGAAGGATATTGGAAGTGAATGATCTCCAAGATCACTTCCAGCTCTAACAGCCTATGATCCTCTCTCTATCTTTCCCACCCACCAGTCTTCAACACAGTCTTCCCACCTTCCCCCTATCTCTCCTCTCTTCACTATTTGCGTATTGGACAGTAGCAAAGGCAAGCTTTAAACGCTTCTGGCAAAGAGGAAAATGACTTGAGGAGAGTCATTTGACAGCAGCCAGTTGCCTCTGTTTCTAATACTGGTCTATGTGGCTGCTAGCAATTATGCACACTCTATAAACCAGAAAACAGAATGTATACAGGGCAGCCAAAGCCACAGCCACAAGCACGCCCATCCTCTCTCCTTGAGGAAATTCCTGGAGTCTATTAATTCCTGTGGTTCACTGGCTAACAGACATCTCCTTCTGGATCCCAACTTCTTAAGGCAATGCTTATCTGTTCTGAAAAACCATACCCCGGAGTCACAAAGAAAGCAATCATCAGACCAGAAGGTGTGAATTACTTCTTGATATTTAAGAATATCTCAGATGTCTTTCTAGTCCCACAACTGATTGCCAAAGTGAGGCTTGCTAAAAGCATTAGCTACATTGTGACATCTTGCAGTATGGAGCGGTGAAGGAAACATTGCTCTTAGACTTATCAGAACTGGGTTATATTGTAAACATTGCATGGAGGCAGAAGATGGAATGTCAAGTTCAAGGAACAGTGAGTAGTCATCTGGTCTGCCTGGATCATATGGGGGAATGATGTGAAATAAGGTTGGAAAAAGTAAGGTGGAATTTGACTGTGCAGGACTGCAAGCACCAGGCTAAGGAGTTTGTATCTTAAAATCCATAGGGAGCCACCAAAGATTCTTGAGCAGGGGAGTAACATGCCCATATCTATGATTTGGGATGATTGTGTATTAGCTGTGTAGAGGAGAGATGAGGGAGAGGGAAAGTAGAAAGAGGAAACCAATTAGAAGACTTTTGAAAAACATCTTAGTGAGAGGTGAGAAGGACTTGAAGTAGGTCAGTGGTCATGTGAGTAGAGAAGAGGGTGGATATGAAATATTTTGTGGAAACAAGAATGGAAACAGAAGACGTGGCACCTGATTGAATATGGGATATAAATTCAGGTAATTGATGTGTAGTTAGGTGGCTCAGTGGATAGAGTGCCAGGCTTGAAGTCAAGAAGATTCATTTTTCTGAGTTCAAATCTGAACTCAGACAAGTACTTACTAGCTGGGCAACCCTGGACAAGTAACTTAAACATGTGTGCCTCGATTTCCTCATCTGTAAAATGATCTGGAGAAGGGAATAGAAAACCACTCCAGGATCTTTGTCAAGAAAACCCCAAATGAGGTCACAAAGACTCAGACACAATTGAGCAAATCAGCAAGTACTTCTTGAGCATGAACAATGTGATGGACATGATGCTAAATTCTGGAGATACGAAGAAAGAAAAGTAGTCTCTGACCTTCAAGAAGCTAACATTCTAACTATGTAAAAACAAGATTTAAAATAGCACCTATTTCATAGGGTTGTGAGAATCAAGTGGGAGAGCATGTATAAATTTCAAAGCCTATAGAAATGCTCATTATAATTTTTATGATTGTTATAGTATCTAATGGAGGAGACATTTAAAAAACTAGGTACATACAAGGTACAGATAGGATAGATGAGAAAAAAATGAAGGATGATCTTAAAATTATTAGCCTGAATATGTCTTAGTTTCCAGTTTGGTAGAATTAAAAAGGGTACTGGTTGGGGGAGTTATTAAGTCTGGGTTCTATTAGAAACCAAATAGATGCTCACCAACTGGGAAATGGATAAAGAAATGGTGGTACATGAACAAAATTGAATTTCAACGTGGCGCAAGATATGACAAATACGAGAATATCAAAGAAACCTAAAAAAGACACATGAGCCTAGGGACAAAATGAAGAAACAAGTGTGTATGGGGTGGGGGAGGTGTGATATGGAGGTCTAATATTGAGGATGTATCAGTTGCAAATGAAGCAGATTTCCTGATCCCAACAGGAAAGTTAAAAGGAAAAAAAGAAAAAGCAAAATATTGGAATCTAACGGGGGTGGAGGGTGTCATCAGTTGGGGAATGAACTGTAGTATATGACTGTTATGGGATGTTATAGCACTGAAAGAAATTTTTTAAACAAAATATGTCAGAGAATCCTTGGCGGTATGGATTGATATAGAGTGAAGTGGGCAGAACCAGGAGGACAATTTATACAGGGACAATACATACGTAATGAAAAACAACTTTGAAAGACTTAAACATCCTGATCAATACAACAACTAACTCATGTCTCTCTCCATAGGACCTCTGATTGGCTTTGCTTAACTATGCTGATTTTTTAAAGTCTTTTTTTCCCCCCTCAGAATTTTTCATTGGGAAAGGTTAAAGAGCGTTTGGGACAGCTGTGTAGCCCAGTAGGTAGTATACTAGGCCTAGAGTCTGAAAGACCTGAATTCAGATCTGGTCCCAGATACTCACTAGCTATTGACCTGGGCAGGTTGCATCACCCGATTTGCCTCAGTTTCCTCATTTGTTAAATGAGCTGGAGGAGGAAATGGTAAACCACTCAGATATCTTTACAAAAAAAAAATCCAAACCCTCAAAACACCCAATATTGGGTCACAAAGAGTTGCAGTGAAATGTCCAAACAATGTATAGGAATATTTATAATTTTCTAGAATATAATATTCTATTGACCAAGGCCATACCTATATCTATCTGTAGGGTTTCTTTATCTAGGTGTTTCTTATATCAGTAAAATCACAGATCCAGTCCCTAATCCTATATCAGATGTTAGGTATTAGCATTATAGATGAGCATACAATATAGATACTATATATCGGTATTAGGTATTAATATAGATAGTGGTATTGTAATGAGGTAAGTTATCACCAAAGTAATGGTGGAAAGACAAGGTATAGCTATAGGAGTTCTTAGCAGAGGAGCAGGTAAGAAAATTGGAAGTTTGGAAAGAAGTTTCTAAAATCTTATCTTGGTGTCATATGAATAATATCCTGAACCCTCTCATCATGGAAGTTGGGCTCATTTTTCCTTAAGAGGTATTAAGAGTATCCTTAAGGCAACTTGGCTACGACAGGGTAGGAGAAGCTTAGGCTATCACCATCAATTTCTGGTTGCATAAGTATAAAATAGCCATAAGGGGTTTGAGGGGATTGAGGAGAAGCTCTTCTGCTTGGCTAGTGGATCACGATGGGTCACTGAGACAAAGGAACTTCACACATCTAAATCAACTCAAGATGCCCTCCCTGGCTCTCCTTTTTGAATATCTTTCTTCTGCTGTAGCTAAATAAATGTCCTTTAGTCAACTATTGACAAAATGTTATTGATTAATTATTAACACATTGATAAATATAATCATTCACAGAATGACCTGCAAGAGGTTTGTTTATTCCAACACTGAACCTAAACTACCAGGTGACTGCTTTGGGTCAGTCAGGCTCAACCTAAAATATCAAGAGAAGACAAGGAGTCAGGAAGAATTGATTGGAATTTCCTTTTTGTTCAGAAGACAGATTAAAGGGGGCAGCTGGGTAGCTCAGTGGATTGAGAGCCAAAGCCTAGAGATGGGAGGTCCTAGGTTCAAATCTGGTCTCAGAAACTTCCTAGCTGCATGACCCTGGGCAAGTCATTTAACCCCCATTACTTCGCCCTTACCGCGCTTCTGCCTTGGAACCAATACATAGTATTGATTCCAAGATGGAAGGTAAGGGTTTAAAAAAAAAGACAGATTAGGACAACTTTATTTGTGTTAAGGAAACTGCTAATTGTTAAATCAAAGGCAGTTGGGCATTTATCCTCACTTCCTGAAGACATGGCCAGTACCAAACATCACAGAAAACAGAACTGACTAGAAAATGAAATGATTCTGTCTTTACTGACAAAAAAAAACTGGCTACTAACATGGGAATCTTTTTGATGCTGCTGTTTGTGGAGTCAGATCATCAACTAGTCAGAGCAAAGTGAAAATATCAAAACCAGATTAGGAATAAGGATAAAGATGAAAAGAAGCCACTGCATTTATTACAACTTCAACATATCCTATTCAAACAAGTTATTGATGCCAAAAACATTGAGGGAGATGGTAATGCAATGAATAAAGGAAGAGAGTGACTCTGATTATTACCATTTCCTGGACAAGTTTACTCAATATAAAGCAATCACCAATTAAACAAACACTTAATTTCTTTGCCAAGCAGAGGAAAGAAACAGCAGCCAAGGGCAACATCAGTTTAAAACATTACAGAAAAGGATGGTGAAAAATTACAAGAAGTATTTATGAAACAGCAAAGGATATTAGTAACTACCGACCACCATACCTACTTGCCCTTCTATATAAAAATCATTACAAGAATGATTTACAAAAATATCACAAGAAATTTGATTTTAAAATGTAAGGGCAATATATTAGCATTTAAGAGTAATTTTTATACAGAATATCACATTCTTGAGAAGGAATATGACATGATGCAAAGAGGATTGAATCTGAATTCATTAAGAACTGAATTAATATCCTGCCATTAATAGATTCTAATTGTGATTGTGATGTGAACAATATCTTTTTTAAAATTAGTTTCAGCCATATATTGCTAGCTAATTTTAATTGATTAATTTAGAAAAATTTTCCATGGTTACATGGTTCATGTTTTTTCCCTCCTCCTCCTCCCACCCCACTCCTATAGCCAACATGCAATTCCACTGGGTTTTGCATGTGTAATCGATCAAGACCTATTTCCATATTATTAATATTTGCACTAGGGTGATTGTTTAGAGTCTACATCCCCAATCCCATCCCCATCAACCCATGTGATCAAGCAATTGTTTTTCTTCTGTGTTTCTGCTCCCACAGTTCTTTCTCTGGGTGTGAATAGCGTTCTTTCTTATAAGTGTCTCAGAATTGTCCTGGGTCATTGCATTGCTGTTAGTACAGAAGTCCATTACATTCCATTATGCCATAATGTATCAATCTCTGTATATAAAAGTTCTCCTGGTTCTGTTCCTTTCACTCTGCATCAATTCCTGGAGGTCATTCCAGTTCATGATGTGAACAATATCTAGCAGGGTTCTTCCCTCTTGAAATGAAGGTTAAGCTACTTTTCTCTTAATAAATAAAAATGTGTTTTTATTTATTAAAATTAAATTATATAAAATTAATTATATAAAATTAAAAATAGATAAAAAAAAAGATAAAGTTGCCCAAGGGTTTGATTAACCTGGAGGTCTAAGGTTCAAGTTGTCCTGAAAGTCTCAGGCCACTTTGATGTGACTTTCTTAGAGCACAAAAGGCCCCTCGATATGGTGTCCAAACCCTTCAGATTAGCAGGTACCCCAAAACTGTGAGTTACCACATACTGATGGTTAGTTACATTTCCATATGGCAAGGTGCAGGAGTATGGCTCAGTCTCCCTACACTAAGTTTTGGGTAACCTTACTGAATATCCTTTCTATTTTATTGTTAAAAAAACAACAACAATCTCTTTTGAAGATTGTTGAATGAATGAATGAATGTTGAATCACTGCCTCCTTTCATCCCATCATCAAACCTCTGAACTAACTGGTTATTGACCTGAATCAAGCCCACAGCTACTATTTGGCATTGTTGGTAGGATGATTCAGGCAACTCTTTCTCTGAAAAGGCTTGGAGAACCAATGAGTATAAGTGTCAAAGGATGCATTGCTTTCCAATGGGCTGGGAAGGTGAAACTGTAGCTATATAACTAGAGTGAATCTATATTTACTTGAAAGAAAGGGGATCTCCTAGATGACATGGGTGATCTTGAATCCAGGATGAAAGTAAAGGAGAGTTCTTATTCAGCCTTTATAAAGGAAGGGAATAACCCCTCACAGAGGCCTCTATGAAGAAAAATATGATAGCATCCTCCTGATGTGGCTCTCAGTGAGGAGTTGTTTTAGCAAGTGAGCCAGGGCAAACAGGTGAGAGAAATGGAGAATCAGCTTGGATTCTTAGTTTGCACGCAAGAGAGATAACCACAGATGACTCCTAAAGTATAATTAAGAATTACTGACTGGACTAGAGGTATCAGAATCTGTGGCTATGGCCTTGGTGTTTCCAGTGCTACACCTGGTCACTCCTTGCATCAGGAAATACACTATGAATAACAAAGATTTAGCATTCTCTATTACATAATTGAGACTCTGACCTTCTCAAAAGGCATGTTGGGGAAGTCCTGTGATTCCTGGCTTTTGTTTTCCATATTTTTTCTTTTTCTTTATATGATGACTCCAGGGAGGCTTTTTTAAAATTATTGTTGTTTTGTATTTGGCTTTTTAAACTTTTTTTTCCTTTTTTCCCCTCTTCTTTCTTTCCCTCTTTCTGCCAGTGCCAGAAGGACTAAGAAAGACAGAAAGAAAGAAACTAGAATTGTATTCCATGTAAGCTCTGAAGTTCTTTATCCCAAATCCCATTTTCACTGAATAGTTGACTCCATTGAGACCCCAGATCTTGATCACATCTCCTCAGGGTTCTAGGGGTGGGTGATTCTCAAATGCTAACAGCTTGAGACCCTGCCATTACACTTTATGATTATTAGTTGAGAAATGATTTAGTCAGCCAGCCCTAAGTACCTTTTACTGATTTTTAAAATTTTCTGAATATCTTTATTATATGAATTAATAAATGTCTTTCATTTTACCCAGCATTCCTAAGAATATGAAGTATTATAAAAGGGATTGAGCTTCTGGGCAACTTTAGACTCTAAAAGATCATGGTCACCATAGCTGAATCCTTATGAGATCAGTAAGCTATAAACCTAGTGAGATCCTGATAATTTGGTGACTCATCAAAGCTTGGAACAAAAGGTGATGATCTCACAGTTTCCTCAATTGAATCCTTCTTGGATTATAGTCCTTACAGAGACCAATTGGTGAGATAACTGGGTGGAAACAGGGAAGGTCTCATCAATGATCTTCATTGCTACCTTCCTCTTATCATTGGTTAATGGTGGGGTACAGCACAGCCAATGGATGGACAATCAGTTCTTTTTTCTAGCAGATAGTTGGGAAATCAGTGATATCTTAGCATGACAATGTAGATCCCATATCATGACAGTTGATATAACAGAATTCTGAAGAGATCATAGTGAAGAGCACCAAGAAACCTGCATTGACTCCTTTCATCAACATCTCTTTGTGGACACACAACCAACTTGCCCCAAACCCTGAGGACTATGCAGAATGAAGCCTGAAGTCCGTAAGTAGTCCACCACACAGCTCAAGTACAGATAGGCAGCTGGGACCAGGCTCAGGATCAAAGTATTCATTGTCCTCTCACTAGTCCAGTGCAGAGATGCAAACTCAAGGTCAAATTCCTTCCATTTATTTTCCTCTCTTATTGCTATTTCTAGCATTTCTAATACAATATTAAATAATATTGGTGATAAGAAGCATCCTTGTTTCACTCCTGACCCTGAAGAAATTAATTGGGTATTTTAATGTAACAAATAAATTTAAAAAATATTTAAATTACAACAACTAAAGGACAGAGCAACAGTTGACACACCTCTGGTTGCCCCATCTCCTTGGGGAGGGTTGATCTGAAAAAAAAGCACTGAGACAAACCCAATTCTATCTCACCAGGCACCAAGGAGCAGAGCTCAGCCCCTCAACATAACTCAGAACACTAAGGCATCCTAACATGCAGCCCCTATTTTCATGTCTATTCAAAACACCCAAGATTACACACCTTGGGAGCAGCTGGGTAGCTCAGTGGATTGAGAGCCAGGCCTAGAGACAGAGATCCTAGGATCAAATCTGGCCTCAGACACTTCCCGGTTGTGTGACCCTAGGCAAGTCACTTAACCCCCATTGCCTAGCCCTTACTGCTCTTCTGCCTTGGAATCAATACACAGTATTGACTCCAAGATGGAAGCTAAGGGTTTATTTTTTAAAATCACACCTTAAATAATTTTTAGAAAGTGGTATTTACTAAGGTAGTACACTAAAAACAGTTGGCAGAAAACATTTCCCCCAAAGTCTGTGACACCGTCCTACCACAATATATATGAAGTGTAAAGGAGAATAGATGTATTTAGAGAGCACTTTTGGCAAAGGGGCTAATCTTGGTTGCTGAAAGTTCTTTTTTTCTCAATCATGGGGTACACACAAAGTTCCCCTTAAGCATGGAGAGCCTTTATCCGTTTGTCTTTGGCTCCCAATATGCACTCTCTTCCCCGGGTGATCTAGAGTTGCTGCTTGCACAATGGTGAGAAGATGGGAAGACCAAATTTTTCTGAAGCTCTCAAGACCCACCACTAGATAAAAGAACAAGGGAAAGGGTGGTGTAGGAGAGCAGAAACTTGCCCAAGGCCAATGTTGTGATGTCTTGTCGCCCATCAGATGGGTGTTCTCAGGGGAGGTCAGCTAGTACTCAGTCTCTCTGATTTCTGGAATGTATCTCATCTCATTTAATATGATATTTTATATGATCCCTGGTACATGAAAAATTTCTTCAGCCTATGTTAATATGATTTTTAGGTACTTGTAAATAACATTTTGAGGACCCATACATGAGTGAATAATGGATATAAAATAGGGTGGGGTGGTGTCACCTCCATTGCAAAAGAAAAAATAGTTATTGAAGCATTTTTAAATACACAAAAGAGAAGGAAATATAAATAAGCAGGACAGCTTTGAAAGCAGCATGTTTAATTATAATGTGTTTTATTAAAATTTTTATATTATTATATTTCTCAGAGATAAATGAATGCTTTAATTTTTTTGCTTCACAAACAAAATTAACTGAAATAGTTGTTTCTTGTGGGTTAATCAATCAGACTAAATCCCATGTCTTCATCAGAATCCTCCCCCTCCCATTCGCTTCCATCTCCATCTTGCCTAGGGCAGTGTACCAGCCTTGTAGCTTCTGACACAGGTGTGGCAGCTCTACAAGCTGAAGGGTCAGCAAGAAAGGCCTTCATCCTTTCACTGTGAGAAGCTATTTTTAGCCCTCATAAATACAACCAGGACTTTCTTTTGCCCATTGATGATAGAATAGATTAATGAATGATATAATCTACACATAGACACTGGCAATATTACCACAGCTTCTCGGAAGAAGGATGCCAAGTTTCCTCTGTACCCATAATGAATCATGCTACTCACCTCATAGAGAGGTAATGGATTCAGGGAGCACATTTTTAAAAAAATATAGCTAATGTGAGAATTTTTTTTTTTGCTTGACTATGTATATTTGTTTCAAGAGTTTTGTTTTTCTCTTTCCAATAGTGGTATTGGAAAAAGCAGGTAGGAGGGAGAGGAAGTAAATTTTTGTTCATTAAAAAAAAAAGATAAAATTTCTTTTAAAAAACCTTTTCTGTGATATTGAGAACATGGGAATTGGCAATATTGTCAGTATAAAACAACTGTTGAATGAATGATCAATCGAAAATGGAGAAATATTCTGCAAGTTCAATAATGTGACTTCACTGGTGCCTATTTTGCCTCCAGTCTTTTTTTTTAATGCTTACTTTCTGGAAGCAGCTAAGAATAAAAAAAGCAAAAGCAGTCATGCAGTTGAACCAGTTTCATTAGAGCCTCCATAACTAACAAAAGTGCCGCTTCCTTGTGTTTACCTCAACAAACATTTATCCATTTCAAGGAATTGTTCTACAAATACAGAGATGAAGATTCTCTAAAAGCACCTAACCACAAGGAGCTCACAGTGTACTGGAGTATAAAATATAAAATATAATATTAATATGTTATTAATATCATATTATACATTGTTATACATGTTATGCATTAATATATACTATAAATATATATAATGTGAATAAAAACAAAATAATTTGAGGCCAAAGAGGATACTAACAATTAGGGGGATCAGGGAAGGTTCATTAAGGATTTGGTGCCTTAGCTGAGCCCTAAAGGAAGGAAAGGAGTCTAAGAGTCCTATATGAAGTCATAGTGTTCTTTTTTTCCAATTTATTTTTATTTTTCAGTTACATGTAGAAACAATTTTTGACAATTGTTTTTTGACATTTCAATATTTAGATTTCACCCACCCCTCCCTATTGTCAGATCTTTACCCAAAAGTGTCTCTTTTAGTATCTTATTTTTATACTACCCTCCTCCCCTTTATAAGGTGGTGAATAGTTTACCATAGGTCATACCAGTACTTTTTAGGTAATACAGATTTCCATGTTGCTCATGTCATGATAGAAGACACATATCACACACACAATAGAAATCTTATGAAAGAAATAAAGTGGAAGATGGCATACTTTGATCTCCAATCAGATTCCAGCAGTTCCTTCTTTGGCAGTGGATAGCATTTTCATCATGAGACCCTTGTGATTATCTTGGAGACTTGCTTTGCTGAAAATGGTTTAGTCCTTCACACTTGGTCATAGTATAATATTTTTGTTACTGTCTACAGTCATTCCTCACTATATTGCGGTTCACTTATTGTGGCTTCCCTGCATCACGGTTTAAAAAAAAATTCTAATTCTGTATCACAGAATTTTTGCTGTATCACGGGATTCTGTGGATGAATACGGTACTGTACACAATGGAAATGCAGTACATCACTACTGCTTGCACAAGTTTCCCAATGCGAGACTGGCTGATAGAATGAAAAACAACAAACCACAGCTCTGTGTTCTGTATCCTGGGATCTGATTGGCTCAGTGTTTATGAGACTGTGGGAAAGATTAATAAGAGTGTAGAAAAGTTTTATAGGAGAGTGGGAAGGTTTATAAAGCTTTAAAATATATGTAAATAATAAAATAAACATAATGCCACTACTTTGTGGATTTTCACCTATTGTGGAGGGTCTCTGGAACATAACTCCTACAATAGGTGAGGGATCCACTGTACATTGTTTTCTTGGTTCTGCTCACTTCACTTTGCATCAGTTCATATAAGTCTTTCCAGACATTTCTGAACTCATCCTGTTCATCATTTCTTATAGTACAATAGTATTTCATTACAATCAAATTCCACAACTTGTTCATCCATTTCCTAACTTAATGGACAATCTCCCAGTTTCCAATTCTTTGCCATTACAAAAAGAACTGCTAAAAAATATTTTGGTCTATGTATGTCCTTTTCCCTTGTCTCTGATGTCATTGGGATACAGACTCAGTAGTGGTATTGCATAGCATTCTTCTTAGAAATTACTTTGTGTTTACCTACTTATGTTGGTATTATAGTCCCCAATAATACATTAACTCCCTAAATATAAGAAATATTTTTCTTTTGGACCGATATATACTCAGCCCTTACACAAGGCAGGCATTTAAAAATGTTTGTTTTTGTTACATCATGGAAAATCCAAAGACATGTGCTCTAGTCTTCCATAAATAGTCTATGTAAAAGCAAGAGTTTAGGGACTAGGAAAGAGGTCACAACAACATATTCTTGTTTGGCTGGAATGTAAGTGCATGAAGCTGAGTAATAAATTTGACAAGGTAGGCTGGAGTTCAACTGTGAAGGGCATTTAAATGCCAACCGCAGATTTTGTATTTTATTCAGGAAAGTAATAGGGAGCCACTGAAACTTCTTGAATAGGAAAGTCACAAGAACTAAAAAGAAACCAAAATGAATGTTGAAATTGCAAAACACAAGCATTGCCCAAAAAAATCAATGATGAGGTGATACTTCCTCTTACAGAAAAGGGAAATTCCATAGGGACAGAACCTTGAATTTATTTCCAGATTTCTATGATACAGTAATTAGTTTAGGTACTTTTAAAAAGTCTTCCTCTTTTTTTTCTTCTAAAAATGTTCTTTGCTATATGGGATAGTTCTTTGGAATAGGCAATGGAAGGACTATGGGTAAATATAGGAGATGTAAAAAATAAAATATATCAAAAAAAATTTTTTTTTAAAATAGGGAAGTCACATGTTAGACTTCTGTTTTAGGAAAAAATAATTTGATTTCTGCCAGAAGGACAACTGAAGAGAGATAAATGGAAATGAATACCAATTATAGTGGTACAGACAAAGGATGATGAGGGTTTACCTATGGTTGTGGACATGTGACCTAGAGATCTGGCAGGAAGAGATATTATGTTATCTCTTCTGCTCCTCTTTAGAACAAGGGAAATCAAGATAGTATTTGTTTTCTTCTTGCCTCAAAGTTGTTGGACAAGCTATTTGCCTTAGCTTCTCTACCTTATAAATACTGTTCACAACTCATTTCCTAGTGAATTTCCCAGATTAACACCAGGAGATCTAGTCATTTTCCAATTACTGTCATATTAAAAATAATAGCTAATAAGATAGTATTTACATAGTGCTTTAAAATTTGTAATGTTCTTTACATGTTATCTTATTTGACCCTCACAACAACCTTGTGAGTCAGATACTGTTACTATACCCATTTTTCAGATGAAGAAATTAAGGGAAGTAAAAGCTAAATGACTTGTCCAAGATCATATAGCTAGTGTGATTTTGAACTTGGGTCTTCCTGAATGTAGTTCCAATGCTTTATACACCATGCCACTCCCCTCTTCCTCATTTATTAATTTTTTTTTAAAGCACAGAATCTTAGATTGAAAAGAGATGTTAGACATCATCTAACTTACTCTCTCCCTCAATGCAGCAATAATTGCTACAAAAACCCTAACAGACGGTCATCTAGCCTCAGTTTGAATACTTCAAATTACAGGGTTGTTCACCATTTCACAAGCCAATTCTCTTTTTAGACAGCTCTTGTAGGATGTTCTTCAATATTTAAACTCCCAAATCTCCTTCTAGAAACTTCCACCCATTGGTCAAATTAGAATGCAGGCAAAATCAGAGGAAGAACTATGTCTTATATAAACTTTGGATTTAGACAACACCCAGTAGCACAATGACTAACACTTGTGTGGACAGAGAGCTAGGCTTGGAGTCAGGAAGACCTGTGTACAAATCTGGTCTCAGGTTGGTTGGTTGTTGTCCTTAGTACTCAACAACGACCAAAATGATATTTCTGAATGGAGAAGAGATGACTTAAGAGAGGAAATAAACCCTGCTTTTTAAGTATTTGAAGGACTTCCTTGTAAAAGGAACAATAGACTTATCCTTTTGGCACATGCATAAATTGGATTTAAGTGAAGCAGAGTTGCATAAAGTCTTCCACCTCATTTTTCTCTTTCAAAGTCATCAAAGTCCAGTGGCAAAAGATAACAAGTAACGACTCAGAATGCAGTGGATGACTTTGGCTTCTTTGATGTCTAACCAAGATCTGAGTACTCCACAGTGCTTGCATCTGCCACATTCTTTGCTGCTGGAACAAATTGTTCTCATCTGCCTATTCTTGCTGGAGAAAGTCTTCAAATATCTGGGGTAGCCCCTTCCTATCCTCAACTCACCAAAAGGTTTGTGGCCTGTCAGCTACTCTCAATCTGGTTTAGCCCCTCTGCTAAGATGGTTTTACCAGGATGTGGCCATTTCATATGCTACAGCTTTTTGGAGTCACAGAATTCTTGGAATTTGGAGCAGTTCTGAAAAGAACTCAGGAAGCACTCATACCAGATGGGCTACTTGATAGCTGTATTACTCTGAACCAGTCAGTTAACCTCTGTTTGTCAGTTTCCTCAAATGTCAAATGTCAATAATAATAGCACATATCTTCCAGGCTTATTGTGAGGATTAAATGAGGTAACATTTTTTTAAATCCTTAGTATACTTTCTGGCAGATAGTAAGTGCTTAATAAATGTTTGTTTCCTTCTTTTTTACTTCCTTCCTTGAAATGGATTAACTTTGCTCTCTGAAAAAACTCCACAGAATGTCTGCTATTCCTTTTACAAGGAAGTCCCTCAAATATCAAAAAGCAGAGTTTATTTCCTTTCTTAATTCATCTCTTCTTCAGACTAAGCATCCTTACTTTCTTTAACTGTCTCTTATTAATATGATTTGCAGAATTATATGAACACAATTACAAAATTTCACTCAAATAAAGTTAGATCTAAACAATTGGGAAAACATTAATTGCTCCTGGGTGGGCCGAGCTAATATAATAAAAATGATAGTCCTATCTAAATTAATTTCCTAATCAGTGCCATGCCAATCAAACTACAAAAAAAGTTTACAGAACTAGAAAAAATAATAACAAAATTCATCTGGAAGAACAAACAAGGGATCTAATAAAAAATATGAAAGATGATAGTCTAATAGTACCAACTCTTAAACAGTAATCATCAAAATGATCTGGTGCTGGCTAGGAAATAGAAGGGTGGATCAATGGAATAGACTAGGGATAAATGACATCAGCAATCTTGTGTTTGATAAACCCAAAGATTCTAGCTTTTGGGATAAGAACTCTGATAAAAATTGTTGGGTAAGTTGGAAAACAGTATGGCAAAAATTAAATATAGAACAATATCTCAAACTCTATACAAGATAAGGTCAAAATGGGTATATGATTTAGACATAAAGGGTGATATTATAAATAAATTAGGGGAAGATAGAATAGTTCATATCTATGGAGAAAGGAAGATTATATGATTACACAAGAGATAGAGAACACTACAAGATATAAAATGAATAATTATGATTATTTAAATTAAAAAGAGTTTGTATAAACAAAGCCAACATAACCAAGCTTAGAAGAGAAACAACAAACTGGGAAATTTTTATAACAACTTTCTCTGATAAACGTCTCATTTCTCAAATATATAAAGAATTAAATCAAATTTCTAAGAATACAAGCCATTCCCCAATTGACAAATGGTCAAAGGATAGGAATAAGTAGTTTTCAGATGAAGAAATCAAAGCTATCAATAATCATCTGAAAAAAACAACATTCTAAATCCCACTTGATTAGAGAAAAGCAAATTAAAATAACTGAGGTACCACCTCACACCTATGAGATTGGCCAATATGGCAGTAAAGGAAAATAGCAAATGTTGGAGGGGATGTGGCAAAATCAGAATACTAATGTGTTGCTGGTGGAGCTTTGAATTGATTCAACCATTCTGGAGGGCAATTTGGATGCCCAAAGGGCTATAAAACAATTCATATACCCATTGATCCAGCCATATCACTACTAGGTCTGTATCCCAGAGAGATTAAAAAAAGGGCGGGGGGGGGGGGGGGGAGGGGAAGGACCTATATTTACAAAAACATTTATAGTTGCTCTTTTTGTTGTGGCAAAGAATTAGAATCTAAAGGAATGACCCTCAATTGTGGAATGGTTGAACAAATTGTGGTATTTGATGGTGATTGAATACTATTTTGCTATAAGAAATGATGAGCAGAATGATTTCAGAAAGAGCTGGAAAGACCTGCATGAACTGATGCAAAGTAGAATAAGCAGAACCAACACTGTTGACAGTAACAACAATAATGTGGAATGAACTGTGATAGACTGGGCTATTATCAGCAATACTGTTCCAGAACAATTCTGAAGGACTTATGCAAAGAATGCAATCCACCTCCAGAGGAAGAACTGTTGGAGTCTGAATGTAGATGAAAACATATGATTTTTTCATTGTTTATTTGGGTTTATGTTTGGGAGTTTGCATTTTATCAGATTACTCACTTACAAAAATGAACTATATGGAAATCGGTTTTGCATGATAATATATGTATAACCTACCAACTCCAGAAGGAGGAAGGGAAGGGAGGAAGGGAGATAAGTTCAGTCATATAATTTAGGAAAAATTATGTGGAAAATTGTTATAGCATATAATGAATAAAAATATATGTGAGCATATAAATTAATATGATTTACAAGCATATTATTATTCTGGTTTTCTGGTTGTTTTCATCTGGGCGGTATCTCAAATGTGTTGCCCAAAATGAATACAACACACATGATGTGACCTAACTGGGTCAAAATACAAAGTTCCTTCCTTGTTCCAGATCTTCTACTTCTACCTGAGCTAAGAATTACTAATAAGGTCACAAATGTATGGATACAGAAGAACATCACACTAGGCTATATTGGAATACAGGATTTAGAGCTAAAAGGGATCATTTAAAAACCACATAGTTAAATCCTTTAATTGTTTTGTTTTGTTTTTGTTTTTTGTTTAATAATATTTATTTTTTGGAAAAGTTAACATGGTTATATGATTCATGCTCCTACCCTCCCCTTCGCCCCCCCACCATCCCCCCCTATAACTGATGCACATTTCCACTGGTTTTAATATGAAATCCTTTAATTTTTATAGATAAGGTAAGTAAGACCTAGAAAGAATTTAAAGTAATTTATTTCAAGGTGACTATTATGGCAATGATAGATCTGGGAGTCTATTGATGAATCCTAAAAATACCTAAATGGAACAGCCCCTCAATATGGCAGAGTGCGAAATAGCTAAGTTCTTTCATGAAATTATTCCAGCAAGTAAAAAATAAAAAGAGCACCATATCAAATAATGCTTAAAATATCCAAAGAGAAAATAAAGTTCCTTTTTCCAGCCTGAGTCTGTCTCTTTATACAGACATGTGGGAATGGAGGAAGTAGGCCTAACATAAAAACTTAGCCCAGGAGCTCAGCACTCAGAATCCAGAATGAAACAAGTGACTAACACCTAGTCACACAGTGACTTGGGTAGACCCAGAACTTGCAATTATTTCCCAGGTCAGGAGTCCATGATGTTCAGACTGGGAAGGCAATATTCAATCTAGACTCTGAACCATTCACACTGGTACAGTAACCTGGGCTGAGCCAATCCTGTGATCTTTGAAGGATGCAATGTTTAATACCAGGAAGGAAAAGCAGGACCTTAGAGAATATAGATCTGAACCAAATAAGGTCCCACCAGAAGGGCACAGAGCCTGACTCTGACACAAAGTCTCAATTCAAAAGTTAAAGTGGGGAAAAATGAGCAATCAAAAAGAATCAATGATGATAAAGAGACATTATGGGGTCAAGGATGTCAAGATAAAATTTTGAAAAGAAAAAAATAAGTACAAAATACTCATGAGACTTTAAAAAAAAATCCTTATCTTATGTCTTAGAATCAATACTGTGTATTGGTTCCAAGGCAGAAGAGCAGTAAGGGTGGGGCAATGGGGGTTAATAAGTGACTTGCCCAAGGTCACACAGTTAGGAAATGTCTAAGACCAGATTTGAATCCAGGACCTCCCATCTCTAGACCTGGCTCTCAATTCACTGAGCCAAGTAGCTATCCCCAATAAGTCTTTAAAAAAATTTTTTTTAATTTTCTAAATTACATGTAATAACAATTTTTAACATATGCTTTCCAAAATTATAAGATCCAAGTTCTCTTCCTTCTACAAGTCTTAAACAAAAAACAGATTTTTTTGCAAGGTTTATTAGAATGGCTTAAAGAAATGAATCAAGAGTTTAAAATTTATATTGTAAATGAAATGATAGCTCTATAGGAAAGAATGGAAAAAGAAACAAAAATTCTAAAGAATTAGAAGGAAAATAAATAACTTTGTAAAGAAGACGTAGAACCTTACCAAAGTAAAAGACTCCCTGAAGATTCAATTGAAACAAACAGAAATCAGTGACTCTATGAGTCAAGAAGAAGTACCAGAACAAAATTTAAAGTCTAGCCTCCCTACACCCCCAAGTCAAATCAAGGTTTCTTCTAGCAAAAACAACTGAGCTAAAACATAGACCTAGGATACATAATCAAATAATTATTTGACTATAACTACTTGGAAAAAACCAAGCTTACACACACACACACACAAGTTTAGATATCATATTTCAAAACACCACTAATAAAAATTATCAAACTTATTAGAACCAGAAGGCAAAATAAAAAATAAAAAAATCCACTGATAACTGCCACAAAAAGCTCCAAATTAAAATAATTTCCAAATTGAAAACATCCAGAAATGCCAGAGTCTGAATTTAGAACTTTCAGGGAAAAGAATAAATATTGCAAGCAATCAGAAAGAAAGAGATCAAGTAATAAATGCACAATCAGAATCAAACAAGACTTTGAAACTACCACCATGAAGAAGTAAGCTTAGAAAATTGCTCCAGAAGTTTAAAAAAAGGCTTAATACAAAGAATAACTGATTTGACAAAAATGAATGCCTTATGGGAGGAGGATATTTAATGTAATAGAAGATTTACAAAACATTCCTGATAATGTATTATTGGAAGGTGGATGAGTAAAGTGTGAAGCTTTCTTGCCCTCCTAATAATCCTCACAAATAACAAAAAATAACTCCATAGAATCAAAACTAAGAACAAGAAAAACAGACAGGATTCAGGAGTGAACTGAACTGCCTGGGAAAACTAGAGAGAAAGATTTCTAATTTTAGGTCATGGGCATAGGAACAGAGCAAACAGAGTGGAATCAACGAAATAATTTCTGTGGACAGGATTGGCATCCTCATCTTGTTTGCTGAGCTGTGGAATATCCCTGAGGATACCACTGAAATCCTCTGGCAAAGGGTCCTGGGAACAGCTATGTCTGCTTCTGCCTTGGCTCTGGAGACTCCCACTGGTCCACACATAGAGATTGCAGGAATGGACACCAAGGAGTCTGCAGGCCCTGGGCTCTGAGGGCAGAAGCTCAAGCCTAAACCTAGCTATTAGCAAATAAGTCCAAGAAATGCACACTGGACTCTAGCTTTGTCTAGGGATATAGTATAGGAGTGTGTGTGTGTGTGTGTCTATAGACACACACACACACACACTCCTATACTATATCCCTAGACAAAGCTAGAGTCCAGTGTGCATTTCTTGGACTTATTTGCTAATAGCTAGGTTTAGGCTTGAGCTTCTGCCCTCAGAGCCCAGGGCCTGCAGACTCCTTGGTGTCCATTCCTGCAATCTCTATGTGTGGACCAGTGGGAGTCTCCAGAGCCAAGGCAGAAGCAGACATAGCTGTTCCCAGGACCCTTTGCCAGAGGATTTCAGTGGTATCCTCAGGGATATTCCACAGCTCAGCAAACAAGATGAGGATGCCAATCCTGTCCACAGAAATTATTTCGTTGATTCCACTCTGTTTGCTCTGTTCCTATGCCCATGACCTAAAATTAGAAATCTTTCTCTCTAGTTTTCCCAGGCAGTTCAGTTCACTCCTGAATCCTGTCTGTTTTTCTTGTTCTTAGTTTTGATTCTATGGNATATATATATATATATATATATGAAGTAAGGAAGGAGCATGCACTGGGTGGGTATTGTTGCTGAGGGACTGAGGCTCCATCAGTTGTATTCACTCTCAAGAGAGGGAACTCCCTGGCTGCTGCCACAGGAGGAGGCAGACTGCTGCTGCTTAAAGTAGTAGTAACAGAGCAGCTCACAGGCTCTGGTAGGAACACCTAAGGTCAATCACAGGCTGGGGTTTGAGTGGAGTACTTAGGATTACATTAGACCCTGGAATATAAAAATTGGAAAAACTAAAAAGGACCCAGGTAAAAACAAGCACCAAAATATCTTGAAACCTGAGGCAACATATCCCACAACAGTAGGAACCCTAAGGATTCTAGTAAAAAGCCAATAATTAAACCTACTGGTCTGCCTGCTAAAAATTTAAAAATAAATAAAAATGAACAAGCAAAGGAGAAAGAACCTGACTACTGATAGCTATTATGGGGACAGAGAAGATCTCAGCTCAAATTCAGAGTACAGTGAAGAAAAATATCTATTTCTAAAATAGCAAAGGAATACAATAAATGGCCATAAGCTCAAAAAGAGCTTTTGGAAGTGCTTTAAAAAGCTCTCAAAAACCAAATGAGAGAAGTTGAGGAAAACTTAGAGGAAAAATAAGAACAATGCAAGAAAATCATGAAAGGAAAATCACCCAAATGGAAAAAAAAAGATCCAGAAACTCACAGAAGAAAATAGTGTATTAAGAACTAGAATTAGTCATGGTGAGGGTAATGATTCCCTAAGGCAACAAAAAAATAATAAAGCAAAATCAAAAGAATGAAATAATAGAAGAGAATATCAAGTATCTTATCACAAAAACTATTGACTTGGAAAATGGATCAAGGAGAGAAAAATTAAGAATAATTAGACTTCTAGAAAGTGATGATCAAAAGAAGAGTTTAGTCACCATACTCCAAGAAATCATCAAAGAAAACTGCCCAGAAGTTCTAGACTCAGAGAGTAAAATAGAAATGAAAAGAATCCTACAATCACCACCTCAAAAGGACCTAAAGATGGGACATCATTGCTAAATTCCATAACTTTCAGGCTAAGGAGAAAATACTATAAGCAGCAAGAAAAAAATGTAAGTACTATAGTCAGAATAAGACTTAGCAGCCCCAAAATTAAATGAACACAGAACATGAGACAAAATATTTTGTAGAGCAGAAGAATTGACTTTACAACTAAGAATAACATACCCAGAAAAACTGGACATAATTATACAAGGTAAAAATATTTAATATCTATTAAATAAGCTGAAGGAGTTTCAAATATTCCTGAGGAAAAACCTAGAACTCAGCAAAAAAAATTGATCTATAAGAAACATACAAAGGCAATGAAAGACTAATAATAAGGAACCCAAAAGGTCAAATTCTTTGATTCCACTTTGGGAAAATGTCATCTATAACCCCTAGGAATGACATCATTGTCTGGCATTTTGAAGGGATATGTTTGGAGGGAAGACTCAAGATCAAGCTGAATGAAAAAGAATGAACTGAAACTGTTGTGGAGTAGACCAGGAGGAGGTAGAATGGAATGGCTATTTTATACAGAGAAGGAATGAGTTGAGGAACTGCTACAGAGAAGAAGAGGAGGATGGGAAGCAACTGGTAATACTAGAAGTCTACCTTCATCAAACCTGAGATAAAGAGAAAACAATATACAGTTAGAAGAGTAAACATTTTCTTAAGGTACAGAGAAACAGATGGGATAAGCAAAGGCCTGGGAAGGGGAGTACATATCAAGAGGTGGGGGTGGGGGGTGGGAGTAAGGTGAGAGGAATAGGAATGAACTCTTAGGACAAGATAGAGAAGAAACTGTAGGAATAAAAATGAATAAATACTCCAAGAATTTAAAAATATATAGTATTTTAATAATAATCAAAAAGAGAGGGGAAAAAAGTATTCTTTCAGTCAAGTGAGCTGAGCAAAGAGAGCCAGAGACTCACACCTGCCACACTTTATCAAAGCAAAGCCCAAAAAGAGCCCTGCAGAGTGGGTCTCAGCCAAATTTATCTCCCAAACCTCAGTACATCAAATGAGGAAGTACATAAAAGGATGCTGGGAATGTAGCTCAAGTGTGGCAAATTTTCCACCTGCACATAACTTTTAGAATTGAACTCATATCGAGAAGTAAGAGGGCACGGTTTGTGGGGATAAAGAAGGGATTTTTTCAAAGGTGAATAGAATAAGAATGAAAAAGTAATGGAAAAGAGACAAAGGAGGGACCTTTGGAAAGGTGGGCCAATTTGGAAGTAGGAGGGTAAAGAAAAGGATAATGGAGGATAAAGGTGTGAATTGGAGAGTCAAAGGAAATTGGACATCTGAGGAGGGATATAATGGAAAAAAGGAAGAAGGGGACAAACGGTGAGGAGGAACAGATATGGATATGTGCAACTAGTAACTGACATTGAGTGTAGTGGAATGAATTAACCAAACCGGGATCTGACAATGTGTTGCTTACAAGAAACACACTGAAATAAAACTGAATAAAACACTTGGAGTGAAGGTGAGGGGCTAGAGCCGAATATACTATTCCTCAGCTGATCCAGAGAAGGCAGGGCTAGCAGTCATGATCTCTGACAGAATTGGGGCTAAAATGGATATAATTGGATAACTATATTATGTTGGAGGGGATGCTATGGATAATAAAGCATTATTAGTATTGGACCTATATGTACCACATGTTATGACATCCAGATTTGTAAGGGAAAAACTAAATAAGATACAGATAAAGAAATAGATAACAAAATAATAATAGCAGGGGCCTTTAATTTTCCCTTCTCAGAACTTGACAAATTTATCCAAAAAAAAAAAAAAGAAATAAATTAAGGAGATAAATAGAACTTTATATAAGGTAAATACAATAGCTATCTGGAGAGCCTCCAACATGAGGTTAGTGGTGGATCTAAGCCTGAGCATACACATAATCTAAATGTAGTTCCTGGTGAGACAACTATGTTTTAGAGAGCATATTCTGCAAAAGTCTTACTTTAACACTCATCTTGCTGTGGAGGTAATACTGCATTCCTGAGGGGTTGTGGCATTGGAACAAAAGTTCTACTGGGTATGACCAACCTGGAAAGACTTGGTTTTGGGAATAATATGGACTGGCTGTCTAAGGTGCAATCAAGCTAACTATGATCTTGGTAATTAATGTATGTTAACTGAGAACCAGACAGGTTAAAGTGATCAAATTAAATGCTGATGGAAACATAGAGAAACAGGACTAAATGTTACATTGTTAGATTAGTTGTGAATTGTCATTGTTAGAAAACAAGATCAAAATATACAGTAAGAGCTATAAAGCTGTTTATGTTCATTGATTTAGGAATCTTATTACTAAGATTAGGCCCTAAGGACAGTGAGAGGGCAAAAAACTATGTATGTATGAAAACATTCATGGAAGCTTTGTTTGTAATGGCAAAATAACTGGAAATAACATAAATGCAAAGAACTGGATAAATGGCTGAATAGAGAGAGATATTTTAGTTTAATGGACTATATTATGTTATTAGAAATGAGAAATATTGGAAATATAAAGAAAATAAGGAAAATATATGAACAAATGAAAAGAAAAGAGAATTAGAATAATACACATAACAGCCAGAAAACCAAGAGAAATAAGTATCTAAGTAAAACAAATCTAAAGGAGACTTGAGAGCACAGTTAGCACACATACATAATTTACATATTTCTAAGTAAATTGTAAACAATTTGGAGTTTGTGGTTTTGCACATATTTTTTTTTTGCATTTGTTTAATCAAATTTTTTGTGGTGGTGGTGGCTATTAATTAAACAATAAAGTGTTTTCCATTTAAAAAAGTTCCTGATGAAAAGACCATAGCTAAGTATTTTGAAATGGAAATGTAAGAGTTAAGAGAAAATATGATAATGACACAGTTTAGTAAGGTGAAAAGAAATGTGTCTCTCCTAATCTTAATGTCTTCAAAGATTATAGAGGAAGTAAATAGGACAAAAAGCCTTAGAGTGGTCTTGTTATGTTTTTATCTTAAATACAATCATCCCTCAATATATCATGGTTCACTTATCACGGCTTCACTGTATCACGGGTTTTTTTAAAAAAAAATATATCTAATTATGTATCACATAGTTTTCACTATATCACAGGATTTTGCAGATGAATACCGTACTGTACACAATGGAAATGCAGTACGCCACTACAATTTACACAAGTTTGCCAATGTGAGATTGTACACAACACAATATTGGCTGATGGAATGAAAGGCAACCAACCACAGTGCTGTTTTCTGTATCCTGGGCACTGATTGGCTCAGTGACTGCAGGATAGGTCTGTTTGCTCTCCCACACTGTGCCCATACATTTAGCATCTCTCCTTGTCTACTTCACATCTACATCTGATCACTAACATAGTGTTGCTCTGTGGTGTTGCATTTTTATGGAGTTTTTGTAAAAGTTTGAATTTATTCCAAGCCCTATGCCATCCAAACGTTCTGCACCTTCTAAGGCTTCTGGCAGTGAAACCCTAGTGCTAGAGGAAGATGTTTACCATCAAAGAATAATAAAATAAATATAATGCTGCTACTTCTGATTTTCACCTATTGAGGGGGTTTCTGGAACATAACTCCTGCCATAGGTGAAGGATCACTGTATATAAATATTTAATAAATATTGCTAATATTTATTAAGTTAATAAATGCATATGTATATTAAGAATAAATAATAAAGTAAATAGCATTTTGAAGGAAGGAGGAGGTGAAAAGAACATTCTATTAAATAAATGGGGAGAAGGAGGCAGCTGGGTGGCTCAGTGAATTGAGAGCCAGACCTAGAGACGGGAGGTCCTAGATTCAAATCTGACCTCAGATACTTCCTAGCTGTGTGACCCTGGGCAAGTCACTTAACCCCCATTGCCTAGCCCTTACCACTTTTCTGCCTTGGAGCCAATACATAGTATTGACTCCAAGGCTGAAGGTAAGAGTTTAAAATAAATAAAATAAAATAAAATAAATAAATGGGGAGAAAATGAGTAGCACTTACTATATCACATAATTGGGGTGAGGGAAGAGAAGACTATAGAAATATGGTAGAAGAATAGAGGGAATGGTCTATGCATGAGCCTTTCACTTTTATCTGGAATGGATAAAGGAGGACTGAATATATATATAAAATGACCTTCATATTTTCAGAAGCCCCAGCTAATTCTGATCTTTTTAGACTTCATCTACTTTTCATAAAATTTTGAGAATTCCTTTCATATTCACCCTGTTTGGTTTATATCTAATCTGAGACAACTGGTGGGCCAGTGCATAGAATTGGAATTGAGAAATAATGAGTTCAAATTCAGCCTTAGACACTTAGGTGTATGATTCTGGGCAAGCCATTGAAGCTCTTTCTGTCTCATTTTCCTCAGTGTTGTTGAAAGAGACAATATTTGTAAACACTATTGTTATTTGAGATAATTATCATAAAAAGCCCTTAGCATAGTCTTTGGCAAATGCTGTTGTTGTTGTTTAATCATTTCAGTTGTGTCCAACTCTTTGTGACCCCATTTGGGTTTTTTTAGTAAACATCCTGGAGTGTTTTGCCATTTCTTTCTCCAGCTCGTTTTACAGATGACCCTAGCATTGAAAGGGACCTGAGAGGTTATCTAGACCTAACCCAGTCATCTTACAGATGAAGGCAGTGAGGTTTAGTTGGTGAAATAATTTATCCAAGGTCACACGATCAGGTTTAAAACTCAAGTCTCATGACTTCAGGTTCAACAGCCTTTCCACTGTACCATGCTGCTTCGCTCTCTGGATCATTTGTGATTATGTAGTCAATGTTTCATTTTTAAAACCCAAACTCAATATTTCTTTTTAAAGATTCTGGTAATAAGTTCCCATTTCTCTTTTCTGCAGCTCTGGCTAGTAAACAATACTCTCAATTTTCTTCTGTGTCTGTGTCCTTTCAACATGTTCTACCTTTCCTATTACAGGTACCTCTTCCATATTGCAGTTTTCCCATCTCAGAATAAGAAATTTTCTGGGAGTCTTGTGGAAACCGCAGCCAACACAGAAAAAGTTTAGAAACTTGGAAAGGCATAAAATATACACACAGCACTGTATAATATCAACACATTTTATCTTTTAATACAATTTCTTTTTTAAAGTTAAAATTAAAAAATAAAGTAAAAGGACACAAAAGCCAGCAGATGACACAAAAGCTCGAAATGTAGAGATATCTTTAAAAGTTTAGTAACTTATGAATGCATAAAATGTATGTGCAGTTATATATAATATTATATATGTATATATATACAAATATATATGTAGTTTATGGTTTAAAAACATAAACAAAAAAGAAAAAATTCAGACCTTCTTTGAATTTTTACTCCCATGATATGGAAGGGATTCCTGTACCTGGAGAATCTGTGAGGGTAGAGACAATATCTCCATAACAAAATGTATTTTTAAATTCCCAGCATTATGAGTGCTTTTCAAAGAGGATACACAAGAAAGAGGGTAAATTGGTCCTAAAAATAAAAACTTAGAACTCATTTGGAGACAGACCTAAAGGCATGGTGTCAAATTCTTAAATAGGTGCAGAAAGACAATTGATTCCTTTCAACAACATAACAATTAGACACAGGGCTCACTTTTCTCCATTTCAATTGTATACTAACTTCTGATCTAGGTTCTAATGCAATCCACGAGGAAGAGCAATCTCAGTGATCAGGGTTTCAAGAACAAAGTGGAAAGGCCCCAATACAATCTTTAAACCAGTCAAATGACCAAGTCCAACCCAATTCCAAAGTACTGCCAGTTGAACAGCTGAGAGGACCAAGGGCTTAGAAAAATTCACCAAAGGCATAGCATGGAGTTGGTCAAAGTTAAAAGTCATCTGCCATCTGAAATTAATTCTCCACTGCCTATGAAATCAGAGAAACCTGTCTTTGGGTTTTCCATCAAAAGTCAAAAAGTTCCCACATGTCTGTAGGGGAAATGCATCATTATCTCCAAATACAAAAAAGCAAAAAACAAAACAAAACCTAACTGGCATATTGTTTAAACTTTAGTATTTCTGCCCCAGGGATTTTTTGTGTGGGGGTGAGGGGTGAAAAAAGACCCTTGGAATGGAGAAAAGAAGAGGTGTGCTGAGCCAGGAGATTAGCCCTCTCCATGCTAGGTTCTAAATATGTTTTATATAAACTTCAATTTTGCACTAGCATACTAGAGCTTAATAATATCCACATGTTTCCCAGGAGGGATGTGGAATCGCCTCTTCAAATCATAACTGATCAATAAACAGGACTATTTTTAAATTCAATATCTTCAGATACTAAATAAAGTTTATTAAAATACCATACACACACACAGCCCAAGACAGAACCAGATGAACCCATCTCTACATCAGGGATTCCCATCTCAGTTTGTCTCCAGAGCTAATAACTAAAATGAGAGTGTTTACCTTCTATACTAGCATCACTCTTCTGTTTTCCTCCTCCTCGAATATCCTCACAACTCTTCTTTCACGATCCTTGTTGGCTCTCCTGAAAACTCTCCTTATGGCACTCTTCCTCCAGGAAATCACCCCTTACCAACTCCATCCCTATATGATTGCTCTCTTGATCACAAAATCCTAATTAGAAGGAAGCTGAGCAGCTACCTCATCTAACTCATACCTGAAAAAGAATCCTAATCAAAACATATTCAATAAATGGCCATCCAAACCCTGTCTGGGGACCTTCAATAAGAGATAACTCACCATTTCTCAAAGCAGTCAGTTCTCCTTTATGGTAGTTCTAAATGATTAGAATTTTTTTCCCTCAGAGCAAGTCTGAATTTGCTTCTTTGTAATTTTCACTCATTTTTCCTGGTTCACTCCTATTCCTCACCCCCAGGGCCAAACAGCACAAGTACAATTCCTTTTCCAAAGAATTGAAACTTTTAAATAGTTGAATATAGTATGTAATGGTTTAAAAAGTTGAACACAGCTCTCATGTTCCCCCTTAATCTTCTCTTCTCCAAGACAAACATTCCCAGTTTCTTTGGTTCTCATATGATATGAACTTTAGGCACTTTGCCATCCTCATTGCCTTGATTTTGAACTTTCTTCTACTTATCAAATGTTCTTAATAAACTGTGGTTCCTAGAAAATAATGCAATACTCCATATGCAATTTGTTGAGGTCTTATACAGAGGGATTGGGAACTCTCATAGAATACTATATTTGTTTTCATGCACTTTAAGGTTACATTACCTATTTTGGCTGCTTCCTAATTGTGGTTCATTAAAATCCCCAGATCTTTTTCAAACTTCTTTCTAACCATACCTTCTCCATAATTTGTGAAGCTAATTTAATGAAACCAAGTGAAGAATTTCATATTTATTCTTATCACATTTCATTCTTGTTAGATTTAATCAAATGGTCTAGCTTGTCAAGGCCTTTGCAAATGGAATAAGAGTACTTGAGGGGAAAAAATTGAAAAATATATATTATGGAAGAATTAGAAAGTGAATTAGCTTGGCAGAAGAGATATAAAACATTGCTCAAGGAACAAACTCTCTGAAAATTAAACTGAACCAAAGAGAGGCCAATGACTCTACCAGGCAATTAGAAATATTAAAACAAAGTCAAAAAGCTGAAAAAAGTAGAAGAGATTACAAGGTATTTCACAGCAAAAACTACTCTACACCTGGAAAAGAGATTGAGGGAAAAAATTAAGAGTCATTGAATTAGCTGAGTACCATGACCAAAAAAAAAAAAAAGAGAGAGCCTGCCCAAATAGGGAAGGACCTATTTTTACAAAAATATTTATATTTTTTTGTGGTGCAAATAATTGGAAACTAAAGGGATATTTCTCAATTGAGGAATGACTGACCAAATTGTAGTATATGATAATAATAGCTATTGTGCTGTAAGGAATGATGAACAGGATGATTTCAGAAAAAGGTGGAAAGACCTATGTAAATTGACACAAAATGAAATAAGCAGAACCAGGAGAACATTATATTCAGTAACTGCATTATTCTGAAATGGTCATGGGCAGCTGGGTAGCTCAGTGGATTGAGAGTCAGGCCTAGAGATGGGAGGTCCTAGGTTGAAATCTGGTCTCAGATACTTCCCAGCTGTGTGACCCTGAGCAAGTCACTTGACCCCCATTGCCTACCCTTACCACTCTTCTGCCTTGGAACCAATACAGAGTATTGACTCCACGATGGAAAGTAAGGGTATATATACATTCTGAAATGGTCAAAGGTGATAGACTTTGCTACTAACAGCAATACAATGATCCAAGACAATTCTGAAGGACTTATGAAAAAGAATGCTATCCTCCTCCAGAGAAAGAACTGTTGGAGTAGAAACACAGGTGAGAACATATGATTTATTTCTTGTTTATTTGGGTGTATGTTTTGGGGTTTTGGCTTTATGGGATTGTTCACGTATGAGAATAAATAATATGAAGATGAAAAAATTAAATTAAATTTTTAAAAAACTGCCCAGATCTACTAGAACTAGGGACAAAGTAAAAATAAAAAGACTCTACCTCCAGTGAAATACCTGAAAATGAAAATGTCAGGGAACACCAAAGTCAAAATTCAGAGTTTCCAAGGCAATAAAACTAGATTGCAAGTAGCCAGAAGGAAAGAACTCAAGTACTAGACTGAGAAGCCACAGTCAGGATCACACATGGTTTAATAGTTATGAATATAAAAGAATGTATAACTTGGAATATGGTATTCCAGAAAGCAAAAGATATGGACTTACAGTGAAGAATAACTTACCCAAATAAACTGAGTATAATGCTACAGGAGGAAAAATGTTTCTTTAATGAAGTAGGTTTTCCATAGCCTGATGAAAAGACTGGAGTCACAGAGAAATTTTAAAGTAAAAAGACAAAAGTAAAGGAAAACATAAAACATAAAAAGGTAAACATGAATAGACAATAATAATGGATTAAACATGGGAAAACTTCTTATAGTCAAATATGAGATGATACTGATGTGTCCTCTGACCTCTATCATCACCAGAATTCATAGAGGGTTCTAATCAGACAAGACCCTGAAATCGTTCTGTTATATTTTGATGATCTTAGGGAAAGAGGAAGAAGAAAAATATATTGGGTGGTAGGGAAAGGAAGGTTATGGAAAATTATCTAACATAACCATGGTAGACAAATAAACATCTATATAGACTAGGAGGAGAGAGCAGGGTGGAGCATCTGACTCTTGAACTTCACCCTAATCTGTATTGGTCAAAAGAAGGAAATACATATACATATAGAGTTTGGTACAGAAATACATTTCATTCAACTGGGAAACAAAAGGGTAAGGGGAGGAGAGAGGAATAATTTAAAGGATGGTAGACAAAGAAGGGGATTAATCCTAAACAAAACATACAAAAAATATTTATAGCTCCTTTTAAGGTGGCAAAGATTTTGAGAGAGTGCCCATAAATCAGAGAACTGATAAACAAGTTATGGTATATAAATGTGAGTGAATACTATTGTGCAGAATGTTTCTTAGCATAAATATCAGCCATGATTCCTGAGACCTGGAATAAAGAGGTAAAAGATCCAGAATGTAGAATGAGGGGAAAAAACTTTTTAATATAGTCAAAGTGGAAATTTATTTTGATTGACTATCCATGATTGTAATGGGTTTTATTTTTTCTTGTCTTCTCAGATGGAGTTGGAAGCATTAGTGTGACAGAGTAAGAAGGCAGATGTTAGTTGATTAAAACAAATAAAATATTTTTTTTCAAATCTAGGGAAACTATGTCTACATTATTTGTCCTGGAAAGATAGGAGGGGTTGAAGTTATGAATGACTATGAATGCCAAACAAGAGAATATTATATTTAATTCTGGTAAAGGGAACTGCTAAAGTTTATCAATTAGAGAGGGTCACATGATCAGATTAATATTTTAGGAAGACCAATTTGACATAAGAAGAGGATGAAGAGAGTGGGGAGACCCTTAGGGTAGGGAGATCCACCAATAGGCTGTTATAATAGTTTGGGGTGGTAGTGTCAGAAGAGAGAAGAGGGTTGTTGTGGAAAAAAAAATCTATCCAATCTGCAATAAAAACCACTGAGGCAGAACTCCAAGCCAATAACAATTTATTAAAGGGACTTTCCCCCCTTTAATGAATGGGACCTCAGATCTTTCTCATCATCTGATATCCCAACCCTATCCCTGCTGCTCCCCAGTACAGATTTTATAACCCTTAGGTCCCAATCAGTTCAGAGGGTGTATCACAAAATACAAGTTCTCATTGGTGGCCAGATCTCCACTCAAGCCCTAGCGATGAGCAGATTGCCCAACAACAATCATCAAACAGAATCCCACCACCAAAGTTAGGCATTGAAAGAAAATGAGAAAGGGTTAAGGGACTCCTAAAATAAGTTGGTAACTTTCCATGAGTGGTCATAAGAGGAGCAAGATAAGGGTCATCTCTGCTCACAGAATGGGCACGATGTACACCCATTGCTGACTATGAGGTCAAAAGATGAGTAATTGAATGCTTATCTCCCCAAGCTGAATTAGGGGAAAATGTCAGAGTGTGAAGGTCTGGACAATCCCCTTTCTCAAGTTTACATTTACTCATCTGGCCACATGGGTAGAAGTCCTCAAGTTGAGACGATTTTGTGGCTAAGCAAGTACACTAATGACTCGGAATATAGTCTTAAACCTGTTTCTTATATAAGAAACAATCCCTTTAACGTAATGTGAGTATAATATAGATCAGTACTTATGCAATTAAATTTGATTGACTTCATCTATATATGAGTATATTGAACAATCACTTATTTAATCACATTAAACTGAGTAATATGATTGGAAATAAATTAAGGATAGATCATAATAAACTATGGAGAATTATGGATCAACAAATCAATAAATCAGTTCTTTTTCATGGGGGGAATATGATAGATATCATGAAAGTGGAATGACAGGACTTGGAAACTGACTGGTTATGGGGGTGGGGAGTGAGAAGTTAGGGATGACACCTAAGTTGTGAGCCTGGATGTCTAAGAAGATGGTGGTATATTCCATAGAAGCAGGGAAATGAGGAAGAGGGAAGAGTTTCAGAGGGAAAGGTGAAGAATTCAGTTTTGGACATGTTGAGTTTTAAGGTATCTATGTGACATTTAGTTTGAGGTGGTCATTAGGCAGTTGGAGGTTTAACACTGGAGGTCAAGAGAAAGGTTAGAGCTGGATAAATAAATCCAAGATTTATTTAAATATAGATAATTCTATCCATGGAAGCCTATAAGAACACCAAACAAAATAATATAAAAAGAAAAGAGTAGGGTGTAGGACAGAGATTTGAAAGACATTTTCAGTTATTAGGCATGACCTAGATGAAGTCCTGAGAAGAGAATGAGAAGAATCACCATGTTTTGACCTTAGGAATTATATTCTTTTTATCTTTTGTTATTACCAAAGTTTATTTTCTACAAATATCTCACTGTATTATAATCCTGACACTGAGTCACTGGACTGTCCTTGATTAGGCCTACTCTGAATACTGTCCAAAAATGGAACAGGATCAGAGTTGGAACCACCCACATTCTTTAGTTTAGTTTAGTCCATGTTGTACGGAATACGGATGAAATGGTATTTCAAATATGCCTACGAGAGGGAAAAACAGAATTGCTTTTCAAGGATAGGTCATTTTTTGGTTATTAGGTTAAAAATGTCAGAGCATCTAGACTTACCTAGTCACAGGCTTTAACTGATCACACTTTATTGGCTATCAGGGAAATGGGAAATATTCTGATTACTTTTTGTTCTGCCTCTGGAAAACTTTCTCAATCACAATTTCTAAGTTAACAGGAAATGCATTTAATTCCATGAGGGAAGTGACAACCAACACTCCCTCCACACTGAAAACCAGACTATTTCAATTTTGGTTTTTTAAAACCAGAGCCTAGCACAGTGCTTGGCAAACAATAAATATTTAATAAATGTTTGTTTGATTAATTGATTCAAAGAACTCACTTGATCTCTGATCCATGCCTATATAGAAACCTTCTCCTTTAGACTTCTGCCCTTTAGAGGGAGCCAAATTTCATTCTTCAAAGTCCTCTGATGAAAATGTAATTCTTTTAAAGATAAGCTGAGGCTAATTGAGACCACATTTGGGGAGAGATCGATTTCCAAAGCAGGAGACCTCAGGCATAAGGAATAAATACCACTAAGCCAATTGTTCCTTCTACCACTTCCTTCCCAAGCCACTTCTTCCACTTTCACTTAAAAATATGCTAGAGTACATCCCTGGGGTCTGAGACTGGATCAGACATACCTAGCTCAGAACTAAGATCCCTTCTTTTAAGGAAAATGCTTAGAAGAGAAGTTAGTGATTTCTGCATAATTGCTGGAGAATGAATTCCCTCTTCCTGTTGGTGGGGTTTTTTTTTAACTAGCCAGTTTGTTTTCAAATAAATTCTCTTTCAAGAGTCAGGGTTAAGAAAAGTAATTCATATAAAGTGAGTTGGGAATTATAAAGGAATTTAGAGGCCATTCAGTCCAGTTTCTCACCCAAAGCAGGGATCCTGTCCCAGCCCTGTGAAGCTGGTACCCATTCTGAAAATTGGAGAGAAAACTCAGAGAGTATATAGAAGTAACTTGGTCTGAGGTAAGGGAAGGAAGCTCCATCTGGCAGTTCCAGACAATTCCCCACAGTAGGTTCCACATAGTGAGGTAAGAGTAAACTGAGATAGCAATCAGGAAAGGCAGATGAAAACTATAGTCACAGCAGCACCAGGGAGAGCTCCCAGTGAGTTTGTAGTTCTGAGGAGAGCCTGCAGGCAATTGCTTTTCTTTTATCCCAGGTAACAGAGGTTGGATAACTGCCTTAGGATTTAAAAAGGCAAAAGAACCTTTCTTTTGGTGAAACTGGATCTTATAAGGGAAAGGCAGAATGATATTGTGGAGCATTGGATTTAGAGTCAAAGGATCCAGCTAGAGCCTCTGTGCTTCTTACCACATGACCTGGGGAAAATGTTAAAATCTCTGGGCCTATTTCCTTACCTATAAAAAAATCTGGTATTGGGTAATAGGGCAACCATATACCCCTCAAAGTGAAGCCAGGTTGGGTAGTGGATAGAGTGCCAAGCCTGAAGTCAGAAAGATTCATCTTCCTTAGTTCAGTTCTGACTTGGATACTTCCTAGCTGTGTGACCCAGAGCAAATCACTTCACCCTGTTTGCTTCAGTTTCCTGCTCTGTAAAATAAGTTGGAGAAGGAAATGGCAAACCACTCCAGGATCTTTGCTAAGAAAACCTCAACTGGCATCACAAAGTTGAATACAACTGAACAACAACAAAGATCCCTTCAAACACTAAATCTATGATCTTATGAGTTTTGATACCTAATCAAGTTCTTAAGGTAGGTTCACAACTTTTTGGTGAGGGGATGGTGGAGAGGGAGAAAGAAAAGTCTGGATTAGTAAGAAAGTCAATTTTAGGGAAGTTTTAGGGAAGTCTAGTAAGAGATTGTAACTGTAGGCAGGTAAGACCCAAAGTCTGAGAAGGTAAAGAATTGGCAAGAAAAGCTGTGGGGTAGCCATGGGCTCCTGCTCATCAGATCCATTTTCCATAGTAATTCAATCTCTTGTAAAGTAAGAGTTCAGGATACAGAACCCTTTGTTCCTTGCTAAATTCCTTTTACAACATTTCAGATAAATCATGATTCATGATTCAACCTTTTCTTAAACATTCAGTGACAGAGGGTTCACCATGGTCTAATTTAACTTATTTCAAGATCTAGCAGTTACAAAGTTCTTCCTTATGTTAAGCCAAAACTAGTATCCCAATCATTTCCACCTTTTGATCCTCTGATCCAATCCCACTCTCTAATAGCCCCTTCCTCTCTCTAACTTACCAGTTCTATGGAGTTTTCCCAATCAATCAATCTTACAAACTAAGTGTCATCCTTAACTCCTCACTCTTTCTCACTTCTCTCCAACTCAAATCCAATCAGTTTGCTAGTATGGGGGGGGGGGGAGAGACAAAGAATAATCCTAATTCTTTATTCATTTACTTCATATATTTCAATTGGTCTCTTGACTAGAAACTTCATCTTTTGGCTCTATCCCCTCATGCCTTGAACACTCTCCCTCCTCAACTCTGCCTAATGACTTTCCTGGATTCCTTTGAGTCCCAATTAAAACTCCATGTTTTACCAGAAGTCTTTCCTAACTCATATTAAGTCTAGTGCTTTCCCTTTGTTAATTATTTCAGTGTTTTGTGAGTGTGAAATCCCTTACCCCCATTATGATTATAATAGTATTAGCCTTTATGAAAATTATAAACATTAGCTAAGAAAAATACTGCTTAGGGTGGTATCAAATCTTATTTACAGGCATTTTGATCTTAAACCTATAACCCAAGTTTCCTTTAAGCCCACCACACCCTGCTCTACATAATGTCTATGTCGGCCAAAGAGAGGTAGAGAGCTGCTCTTGGGTGCAAATGGTGGCAAAAAGGGAAGTAGAACACTATTTTGGGGTGCAAACATTGACCATTTAACTACTGACTCCTGGTATTAAATCACAACTGTCAGCAGAAAACACTTAGACCCTGACCCTTATTGTAGAAGTCTTGGAAAGGCAGCAATAATAATAAACATAAAGTTACCACCCATAGTGATTATTTTTGTACTTTCCAGCTTAGTCAGCACTTGTGCCATTAATTAAGAACTGCCTATGTGCAAAAAAATGGAAAATGAGGGAGGGGACATCCGTTAATTGGAGAATGGATGAACAAATTATGGTATCTGATGGTTATGGAATACTATTGTGCTGAAAGGAATGATGAACTGGAGGAATTCTATGTAAACTGAAAAGACCTACAGGAATTAATGCAGAGTGAAAGGAGCAGAATCAGGAGAATATCGTACACAGAGACTGATAACACTGTGGCACAATTGAATGTAATAGACTTTTCTACTAGCAGCAATAGGTAAGGAAATAGGCCCAGAGATTTTAACATTTTCCCCAGGTCATGTTGTAAGAAGTACAGAGGCTCTAGCTGGATCCTTTGACTCTAAATCCAATGCTCCACAATATCATTCTGCCTTTCCCTTATAAGATCCAGTTTTAAATGCACATACTAGGAGGAAGCTAGGTGGCTCATTGGATTGAGAGCCAAGCCCAGAGACCAATACACACAGTATTGATTCTAAGATGAAAGAAGGATTTTTTAAAAAAATGCACATACTAGTAGAAGGAAGTTCAGAAGTACAGACTTACAGTATAGTTTTTAACAGTAATGTATACTTTTATATATATATGTGTGTGTGTGTGTATGTGTGTGTGTGTGTGTGTGTGTGTGTGTATATTTAAAGCAAGAAGCATGAACTAGCAATTCAGTTTCACACATAAACTTCTTTTGGGGATTAAAAAAAACACAATGATGGTGATGTGGAAGAACTGATTGAAGGAGAGAAAGAATATTTTTATATAAAGTCAGAAGAAGGATTTTGTGTACAGTCTCCAGTGTCCAAAGGCATGATGGGAAAGATAATTTTTTTTAATTTTGAAAATACAGTGATCAAGGAGGAGGAAAAAAAATTCCAATTATTTTCAAAACTTCAAGAGCTGAGAAAAAAAGCCAACTATGAAAGCACGGAAGGCAGAACTAGAGTGGTTTTTAAATTATCATATAATTAATCTGACTCTATAAGGACAAGAAAAAATGCCAAAGAACAATCTTCTCAAAATAGTGTTCCAGTTTTTCAACAAACTGAACCTCAGATCCAGAAAATGTGTATATGGTACCCTTCTGACAAAGCCTGAAAGTAAGAGGCAGCTATTTTAATAACATCTTAATCCTTTTAAGGAAGCAAGCAGGAAATAAAAAGAACTGGTATTTAAAGTGACATATTTCAATGATATTTAATGCTGCTGCATTTTTCTCAACTTTTACATGTTAAGATTCTCCTATTTGGCTCATCTATCTGGGAATAAAAATAAAATGTTAACGTGTCTCCTTTTTTTTTGCTTGAATACTTTCAGGAGGTAATTTTTTTACTGATTTTTTAAATTGAATTGAAGAATGTTTTTGTGTGTGTGTCTTCTAATTAAATTTCATTTTCAAATAATGCTATTATAATAATGCCAGCAAGAAAATAAAATATCTTATTTATTTAAAGCCTTCACCTGGTTTAAACAAAACAAAACAAAAGGACAGGTCATGCCAGACTCACCTCATCTCCTTTTTTTCAACAGAATTACTAAATTGATAGATGAGCGGCATGGTAGAGATTATTTCCCTATTTTTTATAAGGCATCTCTCAGAGAAGATGAAACAATGTAATTTACATCAATGGTGTCTAACTCAAAATGAAATGATTCTTCAAGACCCCATATTGGCTTAGAAAACCACAAATTAACATTATGTATGTTGAATTATATTTACATTTATTTTCTAAACATTTTCCATTTACATTTTAATTTGGTTCGGGTCACAAGAAGACATTTTTCAGGCATGTCTGAATAAAATAACACAATTAGATGGACTTAGAACTGATTGGATGTATAGACTCAAAAATTTTCATAAATGGCTCAATGCCAATGTGGCAAGAGTTTGTCAGCTGAGTATCGTGGTTGGCCCTGTGCTATTTCACCTTTTTCTTTTTATCAACCACTTGGATAGAGGCAGAGACAGCATATTCATCACATTTGCAGATCACATAAAAGAGGGAGGTGTCACTAGCACAGTGGATGATAAGTCATGACTCCAAAAGATCTTGACAGCTTAGAGCAGTGATGACAAAACTTTTAGAGCCTGAGTGCCTAAACTGCAACTCTCACACTACATGTGAGCTCCCCACCTTACCCCAGACAGGGGAGGGAGGAAGCGCTCCCATTGGACTGCTGGGAGGGTCATGTGAGAAATGTCCTCAGGTACAGGTGGAGAGAGGTTGAGGGGAGCAGCCTCCTCTGGCGTGCTCCAGCACATGTGCTGCTATAGGTTCACCAATACAGGCTTAGAGCATCGAGTTTGATACAGGAAAATCTTTCAGTTTTTATGAAAATCAACTCCACAAGTCCAAGATGGTAGAAGTGTGTTTAGAGAGCAATTTGTTTAAAAAAATTGGGGGGTATTTCGGTGGACTGTATAGTCAATCTGAGTCAGAAGTGTAGTATGACAGACAAAAAAGCTAATGTGACCTTAAACTGCTTTGGGAAAGGCAAGGCTTCCAAGAATAAGGAGGTGCCATTCTATTCTGTCCTTGTCACATTTCATCTCTGAAGCAATCATGTCAAACTCAGATAGAAATGGATCCCAGTAGGCCACATAATGACTTAGAAAACCACAAATTAATATTATGTATATCATATTTTATTTTTATTTACTTTGTCAAACATTTCCCAATTACATTTTAATCTGGTTCTGGCCAAACTGGGGGAGTTTTTTATAGCCATATGCATGGTAGGCAGCAAATTTAACACCTTTGTTCTAGAGTAGTGATAGGCAAACTTTTTAAAGAGGGGACCAAAGGAAAGGAAATGCTCATCTATCAGTGTGTTTCTAAGGTAACTCTTTCGAAATTTCATTGTATTGTATCCTACTCATTGTATTCGTCGGATTAGAAATAATGGTGGGTGGCCAGATAGAACATTTCAGGGGGCTGCATCTGGTCCTCAGGCCATAGTTTACCCATCTCTGGTCTAGAGTATTTTGTTCAGTTCTGGGCACCAAGCTTATTAATATTATCAATGATGATAGCTAGCGTTTGTATAGCACTTACTCTGCTCCAGGCAACATTCTAAGTATTTTACAAATATCCTTACAACAACCCTGGCAGGTGGGTGCTATTTGTTGTTTCTCAGTCATTTCAGTCATGCCTGACTCTTATCAACCCCACTTGAGGTTTTCTTAGTAAAGATACTGGAGTGGTTCACCATCTCCTTCTCCAGCTCATTTGACAGATGAAGAAACTGAGGGAAACAGGATTAAGTGACTTGCCCAGAGCTACACAGCTAACATCTAAGGCTAGACTTGAATGTAGGAAGATGAGTCTTCCTGACTCCATGTCTAGTTCTCTATCCACTTCACCTAGCTGCCCCAGATGCTATTATTATCTCCATTTTACAACTAAGGAAACTGAGAGGTTAAAGGATTTGCTCAGAGTCACATAGCTGGTAAGTGTCTTGAGGCTTCATGAACTCAGAGAGCAGAACCAGGAGGTGTAGGTAGAAGTGATGAAGAGAACATTTTAGACTCAATTAAAAAAAACCTTTTTTTTTCTTAAAACTTATTGTTGTCCAAGTATGGAAATGGCCGCCTCAAGATGTGTTGTTTCTTCCTCCGCAGAGGTTTTCAAGCAGAGGCGAGATGACCACTTGTCCATTTGTTATAAAGAATATTCTTTTTCAGAATAGCTTAGACTAGATGACCACTGATGACCCTTCTGATTCATATATTCTGTGATTCTGATTTCTTTGCTTTCACTCTCTCCCCTTGCCTCTACACAATTGCCAAATTAATGTTCTAAAAATATAGGACTGGTACTCCTCTGCTCAAAAATCTTCAATGATTCCCAACTGACTGATAAAATACAAACTCCTCAGTTTGGCATTTAAAGCCCTTAACAATCTAGCTTCCTTATAGCTTCCCATGTTTCTTTCACATTACTCCTCATTTCAGATTCCATATTCCTGCCAGACTCATCTTATAGCTATTCTCCAAATGCAATATTCCATCTTCTATCTCTGTGCCTTCATACAAGCTACTCTCTATATTCCTGTTGTTCAGACACGTAGAACTTTGCAGGATCCCATGAATCATAGCTATCTAGAAGGTTTTCTTGGGAAAGATTTGGGAAAGAAAGAGTAGTTTGCCATTTCTTTCTTCAGTGAGTCCTTTTGTCAGGCAATCAGAAATTAAGTGACTTGCCCAGGGTCATACAGCTAGGAATGTCTGAAGCTGGATTTGAACTCAGGTCTTCATGACTCCAGGCTCTTAACCACTGAGTCACAGCTATCTCTATTCTCTGTGTACTTTCTCCCTACCTCTGACTCTTAGAAGCCTTCACTTTCCCCAAGACTGAGCTTTCAAGGAGCCTTTCCTCATCCAAGATACAGTTTTTAGTATTCTCTCATGTTAAATTGTCTTGTATTTACTTATTTGTGTATATTGTATCCCCCTAAAAGAATATAAGTTTTTTGAAGGCTGATTGCTCCAAAAGTCTTGGGCTTTTGTTTGGGGATATTGTGTGTATGTATATATATATATATATATATGTATGTATACACACACATGTATTTTTTAAGTAGCAAAGCATTTTAGATAACAAGCCAACTTCAGATCAGGAAAACCTCAGGTCAAATCACACACTAATTGTGTGGACTTGGACAAATCAATTATGTTCTCAATACCCCCAGAGAAGTATCTAAATGAAAAGGAGTTACCTGCTCTGGGACAATCCTGAAAGGCTCATGATGGGGAATGCTATTCATCTCCAGAGAAAGAACTGTTGGAGTCGTCTTTCATATCCATGTATTTTGGATTTTATTTTGGGGTTTTGATTATAGCAAAGGTTTCTGGGTTTTGCATCACAATAAAAAAGTGGGAAAAAAATTTTAAAGGAAATGAATTGCCCATCTGCATCAATGGAAGGGATTTCCACACTAGAAGCTCATTATCTTGATGAACTCAGTTTTTTATATTAAAAAATCAGAGTATATTGTCCAACATTTTTCTCTTTTTAAAATTATTCCTTTCTCATTTTTTCTGCAACAAATCAGAAAGTGAAGTCATGCTTTTATCAGAGTTGTGAAATTATTTTGACAGATATCTGTGGGAATATTTGGGGGGATACTTAGGAGTACTTGATGGAAAAAATTGTTGAGAGATGACAGGTTACATTCATGTAGGGCACTGCTTTTTCTCCCTGGGAATTTCCATCAAAAGCTCGGGAATTAGAGATAAAGTAGTCAGTCCATCTGCTACCAAGGAACCCAAAATAAAAGGCTTTCTTGAGTCACTTTCTTTTCAGCATTAGAAGCTTCACCTTGTGCCCTGATGTTTCATAAGCCATGGGTCTGTCTTTAAAATGCACAGACCAGCCCTTATTTGTTTCTTCCTTTGATCCTTTACCAAACTGTTACTTCACAATGTCAAAAAGCTTTATGGCTTTGGCTTGAACCCTGGCCAGGCTCAAAACTCAGAAGGCACAAAGCACTAAGTTTGATCTTAAATCCACAAAAATCAAGTCTCTCTTAAGCACAAACTCTCCGTTTCCTTAGGGTGGTAGATTACACTGCATTTTTCATTTATCAGTCACTTTCCAGGCTTTCAAGACTGGATACTACTGGCTAATTTGTTGTTGTTGAAAAGTTCAACACATTGGAACAGCAAGACTCCATTTGGGGTTTTCTTGGTAAAGATACTAGAGCAGTTTGCTATTTTCTTCTCCAGTCCATTTTACAGGTGAAGAAAATGAGGCTAACAGGGTTAAATGACTTAACCCAGGGTCATAAGGCCAGTAAACATCTGAGGCTGGATTTGAACTCATAAAGATCTTCCTCTATCCACTTCGGCCACCTAGTTGCTCTCCCTAGCTAAATATTCATGAATTTTTGGATGAGAGTGTGAGTATGTATTTTACTTTCTCAGTCATATCCTTTGTTCTCTAGCTTCCTCTTCCCACTTGAATTGATGGCCACACTCTGGGACTTTGGACTCCGATGAATGAGCTTTCTTCTTCCTGACCCAGACCATCATATGCCACTTTTGAGACATCTCCATGTCATATTCCTTCATTTGAACTGTGTCATCTTCCCCTATTAAGACATAAACTCTTTGAAAGTGGGGACTTGTCTTGCTGGCTTATATTTGTATCTCCATACTTAGCAAAGTGTGTGACAAAAAGCAAACATTTAATAAGTGTTTTCTCAGTAATTAATTTATGAGACCAGGGATTAATCATGGTCTTGAATGCACAACACTTATTTTAACACTCTCATTTTCAGTCATGTCCAACTTTTCACGATCCCGTTTGGGGTTTTCTTGGCAAAGATACTGGAAGGGCTTGCCATGTCCTTTCCCAGCTCATTTTACGGATGAGAAAATTGAGTCCAATTGAATTAGCTGTGCCTAGCATCACACAGCTATGTCTGAGGCCAGATTTGAACTCCTGAAGATGTGTCTTCCAGACTTCAGACCCAGCACTCTATCCACTATGCCTCCTGACACTTCCCAGGCTGGAAGTACAAGGACTATTTATACATCATATTGCTCAGGAGCTCCGATCTGCTCATCTTCTAACCTGAGGTCATTTTGCATCCCTTTTGGTAATTAGATGGTCCCCTTTTCCTTGGGGCTCAACACAGTAATGCCAATCAGTGCAGATACCTCATCTGCTTCAACCCACTATAGTTTAGCCCTCCCATGCTCAAGAGATCCACCAATCTCAGCCTCTCCACTATCTGGGATTGCAGATTTGTACCACAAAGTCTTCTGGGTCACATAGCTTTTGGGCAACCAAATAAATCCTTTTTAAATCATCTTCTTAGGAGACCAAATACTTACCAAAATGGTCCTTCCATAGCTCAAAACATACTTGGAATTCTTTCATATGGAAGTGTTTCAGAAACAGTTTACCAATCACAGAAGAAAACTAGTCCCAGTATTTGAGGGTCCCAGGCTAGTCTTTCTTAGTCTAAAACCTTTAACTTCTCCCTAGCTCAGATTAGTTCTACATTTGGTCAGCCTGAGGACTCTGGGTAACAATTCTGACTGGGAGCCAGCAACTTTGAAGAGAAGGGATAGAAGGACAAAAGCCATATTCCACCTCCTATTTTGTATATTTCGTATAAATGTAGTTGATTTTTTGAACCAAGTATTAGACTTTGTATTTATTCTTTTAAAATTTAACTTAATTAGAATCTTGAAAGCATTGTAGTTTGTGGAAACTACTGTGGGATTCTTACTCAGAGTATACTAGGAAGCAGAGTCATCAAATTTCTCTTTGTATAGTATCAAGACCCGTCTGCTGTTAATTGCTATAAATGGATTATGAGTGGAACTGTCAGAAAAAGAGCCCACATTACAAGCTGGTGATTGCTAGTATTATATTTTCAGATAGAATTCTATCTGAACAAGTCTGAAGGGAATTCTGGATCAAAAGCTGTTAAAATGGATGTGACTGTTCGATTGTTAGAAAAGTAAATAAGAAGTACAATGAATTATTTTTCATTTTTACAAAATCTCTTGTTGTATAGCAAATCAATAGTACAAACTTGGGGTAGCTAGATGGCGCCATACTGCATTGAGTGCAAGACCTGGAGTAGACTTCCTGAGTTCAAATCCGACCCCAGCCACTCACTAGCTGTGTGATCTGGGGCAAATCATTCAATCCTAGTTGCCTCAGTTTCCTTATGTGTAAAATGAGATGGAGACGGAAATGGTAAACCATTACAGTGTCTTTGCCAAGAAAACTCCAAGTGGGGTCACAAAGGGTTGAACACAAAGGAAACAAATGCACAACAACAGCTCATAACTGAGTAAACAGAAACCAGTGGTGGGGAGGGTGTTGTGTATAAAGGAAGGAACTGGATGAAGAAAGAGAATGTTTTGTCATTCCCAGTTCTGTGGCGCCTGAGAGGATAAACACTTCTATGAATTATATTATAATAAAATCTGAATACAAGATCAGAAAATGTTAAAAGAATTTGACATACATTTCAAAATATTTTGTTGATCATGTTTTGGCATTTAATTCCCTCCCCACTTTTTGTCTTCTTTAGTGTTCATGGCTGTTTACCCCTGGATTGTTGGCAGATCTAAAAGCACCAAGGTTCTGACACTTTGAGGTGGGAAAAACTGAAGTTTAATAGGTTGTTTTGTGAAGATTTTGGTTCTTACAACTAAGGATTATTTGAATCAGCTTGAATCAGCTCCATAGGATTTCTGAAGGACCGTGTATTCATTTGGCTTTTAATTTAGATATCCCAATTAACAAAGCAAATATTAAACACTCCATGATCTGTCTCCACCCAGTGGCAGATTTGAGCCCTCTCATATTACACTCCCTCTCACGTTAAAAACAGTTCAAAAGTATCACCAAAAAGAAAATATACAAGTGTGTGCAGGCACATACGGTATGATGGAGCACTGAACTTAGAGATAGTAAGATCTAGGTTCAAATCCTATGTTAAATAATTGGTGGAGCAGTCAGGTGACTTAGTAGCTAGAATGCCAGGTCCAGTCAGGAAAACTCCTCTTTCATGAGTTTAAATCTGCGTTCAGATACTTACTAGCTGTGTGACTTTGGGCAAGTCATTTACTTCTGTCTGCCTCAGTTTCCTCATTTGTAAAGTGATCTGGAGAAGAAAATGGCAAACCATGCCAGTATCTTTGCCAAGAAAACCCCAAATGGGGTTATGAAGAATCAGACATGACTGAACAACAACAAAGACAATTGACTATGATACTAGACACAGACACTTAACCTCTCAGTTTTCTCATCTGTAAAATGAGGAGGTGAATTTAATGGTTTCTAAGGTCCCTTCCAACTGTAAATCTAAAATCCTATGACAATCCAAAACATCACTTAACACATTTTGGAAAATGTCAATTTTATCACAATCCAGGCATTTGAAAGCTGCTATACTTATATAAATATCTCATCAAAGGAATGACTTTCTTTTATTAACTATATTGACTCAAAACTATGTAGAAGTTCTCATTAGGAGTAACTAGTTGTAGGTTAGCTAGCTGGCCCAATGGATAGAGAACTAGACCTGCAGACTGGCTGTCCTAGGTTCAAATTTGACCTCAGATGCTTCCTCCCTGTGTGACCCTGGGCAAGTCACTTAAACTCCAATTATTCCTAGCCCCTGGCACTCTTCTGCCTTGGGACTGAGACTTAATTCTAAGACAGAAGGCAAAGGTTTTTAAAAATATATAACTAGTTACATCCATCTCAATAAAATAGAGTTGGTAAAGTTTGTTGCACACAAGTGAGGGAAGTTAATTATACGAAGACATGGAAATGAAACTGACTGGTTTTTATTACATTTCTTTAAAAAATTGCATTAAAAAAATAAAATTCTGACCCAAGCTCAAATCATGTATGAGTGCTAGGATATTATGGAATAAAGAAACATATTAAAATTGTCTATCAAAAAGAACAGGTTTTGGGAGATGTGTTTTGGACTGTTTTGAAGAGGGGAATGTTCAAATACAGATCTCCTTCAATATCATATCAGAGTTTGAAAGTAATCCCAGTTTCCAGAAGAATACACAGTCCCAACAAAACTGGAAAGGCTTCATAATTGGTCCACTCATTCTGGAAAGTAATTTGGAATCCTGTCCCCACAATCATTAAACCCTGCACTCTCGTTGATCCAGCAATACTAACCCTAGCCCTGAGTACCCAAAGAAATCAAAGAAAGATGAAAAAGACTCACATGTATAAAAATATTTACATCAGCTCTTTTCATGGCAGCAAGAGAACTGAAAACTAAAGGTACGTCTATTAAGTGGAGAATACCTGAACAATTATGTATGCATTGGAATATCACTGGAAATGATGAAGCTGATAGTTTCAGAGAAACATGGGAAGACTTGTATGAACAACCAGAGTGAAGTGAACAGAACTAGGAGAACAAGTTACACAATGTCAACTCTGTAAAGATAAATGGCATTGAAGAACCTAAGAGAATTGATCAATACAATAATGAAATTATATTTCAGGGGACCAATATGAGCTATACTACCTAAGAAAAGGTAATGGATTCAAGATGCTGAATGAGGCATGTATTTTGGACATGTGCTATGTGGGGATTTAATGGTGGGTTTTTTTTTTTACTATGACAAATTTGACAGATTTTCTTGATTAAGCATATTTGTTACACAGGTTTTAAATCAGGCATGGTAAGGAAATGAAAGTACATTTTCATCCATTAAATAAAAAATTTTTAATTTAACTAAACGTTTTTAAATTAACAATAAACTCCATTTTAAAATTTAACAAAGAGACAAGTAAAATGGAAAAAATTAAGACTTCATGAATTGGCCCAGCAAAGAGTAGTTTGTCAGCTGAAGGCTAGGCCAGCACTTCTTTAAGAAATGAAGAAAGAGGGGGCAGCTGGGTGGCTCAGTGGATTGAAAGCCAGGCCTAGAGATGGGAGGTCCTAGGTTCAAACCTGGTCTTAGACACTTACTAGCTGTGTGATCCTGGGCAAGTCACTTATCCTCCATTGCCTAGCCAATACATAGTATTGACTCCAAGATGGAAGGTAAGGGTTTGTTTTAAAAAAAAATTAAGAAAGAGGAGGCAGCTGGGTGACTCAGCGGATTGAGAGCCAGGTCTGGAAATGAGAGGTCCTGGGTTCAAATATGGCCTCAGACACTTCAAAGTTATGTGACCCTGCAAGTTACTTGACTGCCATTGCCTAGCTCTTACCACTCTTCTGCCTTGGAACCACTACATAGTCTTGATTCTAAGACAGAAGGTAAAGGTTTAAAAAAAATAAAGAAAAGAAGAAAGAGATTAATTTCAAAAAAATTTGGAAAGACTTGTAGGGACTTATATAAAATAAAATGGGCAGAACAAGGATAACAATTTGTATAATGCTGTAAAGATAAATAACTTTAAAAGCTTCCAGAGGATCAATGATGGGTGATGGACACGAGATACAGAACGAAAAATATTTTTTGGTCATGGAAGATAAGAGAATTTGTTTTGCCTGCCTAAATACACACACACACACACATATTCAAGGGATTTGTTTTCTTTTTAAAGTATTTTTTCAGTAAGGAGGGGAGAGAAAAAGAATAGAAAATTTATTTTTATTGTTTAAAAAGATATAATTTTTTTTATTAAAGACAAGAGAAGCTCATTACTAGGAGACCACCAGGTAATAAATTTCTTGGCCTAGAGCAACTCATTAAATCATCTACTGAAGCATGGAAGGGTCAAGATCTAGGTCAGTGCTAGGAGGACCCACACCGGTGAAATCATTAGAATCACTGAAGAGGGGGGCAGCTGGGTAGCTCAGTGGATTGAGAACCAGGCCTAAAGACAAGAGGTCTTGGGTTCAAATCTAGCCTCAGACACTTCTCAGCTGTGTGACCCTGGGCAAGTCACTTGACCCCCATTGCCTAGCTCTTACCACTCTTTTGCCTTGGAACCAATACAGAGTATTGACTCCAAGGTTGAAGTTAAGGGTTAAAAAAAAAAAAAAAAAAAAAGAATCACTGAAGAGATGTTTGAAGGCAGACAGGAAGACATGTGGCTTGTCAGAGACACCCCTTAGTTAGGGGAGGGGTACAGTGTGTCTAGTAGATCCTTAGTCAATGTTGCCATCTGAACGATTACGCTCACTTTTCTCACCAGGGACACTGGAGCAGAAAACAAATAGTAGAGAACAAAAGACAAAGAGTGTCCCTTGGCCCACCCACCTTTCCAGGCTTTTGAGGCTGGCTGGTATCTCATCATGGAAGCACTAGGTAGCTTGTGCAAAGACCTCTCCACACTTCCAGTGGAGCCTGTCAGCAGAGTCTCCTGAGGCATACTGAAGGGAGAAGGAAACCCAAGCACAAAAGCTGTGCCTACTCACCCAGGTCACTGCTGCCGTTTGTTGTGGCAACCACCCTGGAAAGGCCGCCGAAGTTCAAGGGCCACCTGTCCTGTCAGCTAGTTTCCCGGTGGGAGTACTGGGACTGACTGCACTGCTGCTGGAATGACTGACCACTGCTGTTCCAAGGGCACTAAGAACCAGTTCAGTTCTAGGCAAGAAAAAAGAGAATCTCAGACATAAAAGATTTTTAAAAGGGCTTCTTAGCACAATAGTTATAGGGGAGAGAGAGAGAGAGAGAGAGAGAGGGAAAAAGAAACAGAGAGATAGAGACAGAGACAGAAGGAGAGAGAAAGGGGGAGGAGAGAGAGAGACAGAGAGAGGGAGAAGGAGGGAGGGAGAGAGATGGAGAGGGAGAAGGAGGGAGGGAGAGACAGAGACAGAGAGAGAGAGAGAGAGATTGAGAGAGAGAGACAGAGAGAGAGAGGGAGAAAGAGACAGAGAGATAGAGATAGAGGCAGAAGGAGAGAGAAAGGGAAAGGGGGAGAGGGGGAGGGGGAATACCTTATAATCTATTTTGCTGTCTCTCTCCTTAGAACCATACAATCATTACTAAAGTCTACTCTTCTTCCCCAAACCTTCTTAAGGACATTCCTCTCCTCCCTTCTTATCTCTCCTTTGCTAAAGAATAGACAGTCATAGTTGCAAATCCCTGGGGAGCCCCTTTCTTCCCCTCTTCCCCCCTCTCAACACCATTTGTCACATCCAATTAGCCATCTGCCAGGCTCTAAGGCCTCCCTCTAGGCCCACTGTCCAGCTGCCAACTCCCACTCCCTTAGACCCCTAATAGATACCCATTGTCCTTGGGTTTGGGGGCAAGAATACATGGATCTGGGACTTGAGCCAACACACCCTAGCTCTTCCTGTCCTATTCTAGAGCAGGATTGCCAAAAATGATATCCTTGTGCTATACTCCATCACTCCAAAATGTATACTATTAAAAAGGCCTACATTTCCTCCTCTTAAAATGAGTGGTTTGAACTGGATGGTGCCTGAGGTCCCTTCCATGTCAAACATCCTATGATTCAAGGGCTTTGCCTGGACTGAGATGGCCAAACTTGCCAGATTATACTTAACAGGGTAAGCCCAGGCAGGAATCCTGTAGCTTCCAAAACAAAAGAGGGGCTTTGTTCTGTCACCCTTTTTTTTCTTCCTATGTTACCTTTCATATAATTCACCCATCAGAGACATCTGGATCCCCAGCCTCCAAGGAATCTCTCAAAGCAAAATTGGACTCTGTCTCTCAGGGAATCTCTATCAGTTTATGGAACCCAGAACTTCTCACCAATCTAAGGAATTGAGTTTGCCTCTGAGACAAGAGGAAATTGCTGCTATTTAGGGTCCCAGAAGAGACACAACAGGATATGGATTTTACATTTAAAATGTAAATTAACTGGAAATAGGGAACCTGAGAATTTCTCATTGTGGTACAAATGAATATGTGCATGAATAGATATAGTGCTATAATGTGGTATTAATATTAATACATTGTGATGTAATATATGAAATTTATATTACATGGCTATTAATATTAATAACATGTTATATCTATGTGTGCATATATACATATACACATGCACATACATATCACTTTGTAACTTCATTGGTCCAGAAATTGGCCAGTAAGGAAACTTCCTTTCCCAATGCTGGTCAGCAGCTTCTCTACAATGTCTATTCTTAGAGAGTTCCCAGACAAAACAACTGAAACTTGTTTGTTCAGAGAACTGGAAGATTAAGGCAATCTTCCTAAAGTCACACAACCAGGATGTGTCAGAGGAAAGAGCTGAACCTATAACTTCTGGACTTCAAACCTGGCTCTTCATCTAATAGTTGTTAAACTTTTTGGTGTCATGGGCCCCTTTGACAGTCTAGTGAAGCCCAGGGAACTCTTTTTTTCAGAATCATGTTTTTAAATGTATAATATAAAATACATAGTATTACAGAGGACACCAAATATATGAAAATATAATTACCAAAATATTTTTAAAACAAAGTAAAAAATCCCAGATTAAGAAACTAGAACTGCTGAAATGAAACTCTTAAAGGGGCATTGCTCATGGCATCTGGTCAACTTTACAGAACTATTCATGTGCAGTGCAATGAGGGAATTAGGAAAATGAAAAATGGTATAGATCTCACCTTTGAAGAGCTTACAGTCCAGTTGGGTGATAAGATAAGTCCACCAATAACTATCACACAAGTTTAAGTATGAATGGTGTATAGAAGTCAAGCAGGTAAAAATTAGTGATGAGGAGAGGGAGAGCATTTCTAACTTGTGGCATCAGCTGCGAGCCCTATCTACAAAACTCCATCCCCTAGCACTCTCCTCCCCATCTCTTCCCTGATGTATCCATCCTACCATTCTCTCAAGTCCTCCTACTGTAACTATCTGAGTATCTTGGATGTCAGTGTTGTGGAGCCTTCTCACTTGAGCTGTGAGATCTTAATCAAGCCAAAACCTGAAATGAATTTTTCCCCAAGCCTAGAGCTTCCTTTCTGCCCTGCAGGCATGAGGTTGCTCCATTTCAGAGGCCAATCTGTGGCTACTGACAATGGATAGTCCCAAGTTCCAGAGTCTGTCTCTGTGTAATCACATCAGTCCTTCATGGCCAAAATATGTCACACATCACATCACTTTAAAGCAGAAAAGGAACTCAGCACTCATCTTGAAAGAATCATAACTAAGGTGATGTGGCCAGGGTATTGTTCCAGGCATCTACATTGGGGAGGGGGTAGGCTTAACTTCCTCTCCACTGTGGTCCAAAGTCTGCCATCCTCAGACTCTCCCTAATGGTCCCCCATTGTCTTTTTTTTTTAATTTTTTAAACCCTTAACTTCTGTGTATTGACTTATAGTGGAAGATTGGTAAGGGTAGGCAATGGGGGTCAAGTGACTTGCCCAGGGTCACACAGCTGGGAAGTGTCTGAGGCCGAATTTGAACCTAGGACCTCCTGTCTCTAGGCCTGGCTCTCAATCCACTGAGCTACCCAGCTGCCCCCTCCCCATTGTCTTTTACAATGCTACTGACAACCAAATCTGTCCCACCTGTCAGAATTTCTAGTTACAATTCTGGATCAGGCCAATCCTTTCAATCTATATTTTATTTTATATTATTTATTTACATGTATATATAATATAATTGTATTATAATTTAAAACTTTAATATATTATACATATATAATACATGCATATACATATATGGTGTATATTATACATTACTCTTGAGTTCTCCCTCTTCCTTGAAACTTGCCAGGAACCAATG
>NC_058132.1:339979299-339995319 GCF_016433145.1 Gracilinanus agilis | reverse complement strand
TGAAGGGGCTTAGATTGGAGGTTGTCTAAAGTATCTACCTACTACCTCTGAATCTATGATCCTATAATGCTAAGGATACAGAGAAAATGAAGCCAACATCCCAACAAATGCAGACAGGTAGGTGGCTCAGTGGTTAGAGAGCCAGGCCTAGAGATGGGCGATCCTGGGTTCAAATCTGGCCTCAAGGGCCAGCTAGGTAGCTCAGTGGATTGAGAGCCAGGCCTAGAGACAGGAGGTTCTTGGTTCAAATCCGGCCTCAGACACTTCCCAGCTGTGTGACCCTGGGCAAGTCACTTGACCCCCATTGTCCACCCTTACCACTCTTCCACCTATGAGCCAATACACAGAAGTTAAGGGTTTAAAAAAGAAAAAGAAATCTGGCATCTTAAACTCTCTAACCCTGGGCAAGTCACTTAACTCCCATTGCCTAGCCCTTACCCCTTTTATGCCCTGGAACTAATATATTGATTCTAAGATGAAAGGTAAAGAGGGAAAAAAAAGACATACAGAAAAGTATTCAGGGCTTCAGGTAGGAACACTCCCTGTGTTGCCCAACATGTAATTAATGACCACATTAAAGTAAAGGGAGGGAGACTACTTGGTTTCCCTCTTTCTATCAATGCCTTTGGCTGGTAGAGCTATCAATCAACCAGTTACTGATGGGGAAGCAAGATCATAGTGCTGAAAGGGGCCTTGGATCAATCAATCAAAAACTATTTAGGAAGCACCTAGTATGTGCCAGGCATGAGTCAAGCATTGAGACCATCAGACCATCCAATCCAAACTCTGTCATTTTAAAGATAAGGAAACCAAAGCAAAGAGAGATTAAGCCACTTATTCAAGGTCTCACAGGTATTAGATGCATGAGCCAGGAAGCAAACTTGGGTCCTCTGACTCCAAAACCTGAATTTTTTCCAGTGTATAATAAGTCGTCTCTCTGGGGAAACTAGAGGGTATTGGCTATTCCCTCTTCTCTTCCCTCTTCCCTCTTCTCCCTTCTTTTGCTCAATTTGAGAAGATTCCAGAAAGTCTCCTTGGGATGATGCAGAAAGAGCAGAGCAAAGAGTGAATGATCCTGAATTTTCAAGATTTGTAGTGTCTTAACCACTACTTTGAGTAACTGGAGTAGATAGTAAACTTTTTTAATTTTAATTTTTGTTTTTCATCAGTTATATGTAAAAACAATTTTTAACATTCACTTAAAATTTTTTTGAGCCAACTTCTCTCCCTTCTTCCTCTCTACCCTCCCTGAAATGGCAAGCAATCTGATATAGATTTTACATGTGCAATAATGTAAAATATTTTTCCATATTAGTCATTTGTGGAAGAGAAATCAAACCAAAAAAAAGGAGAAAGTGAAATATAGTATGTTTCTATCTGCATTCAGACTCCATCAGTTCTTTCTCTGGAGCCAGATGGCATTTTTTTAGACCCTTACTTTCCATTTTGGAGTCAATACTGTGTATTGGCTACAAGGCAGAAGAGTGGTAAGGGTAGGCAATGGGGGTCAAGTGATTTGCCCAGGGTCACACAGCTGGGAAGTGTCTGAGGCCAGATTTGAACCTAGGACCTCCCATCTCTGGGCCTGGCTCTCAATCCACTGAGCTACCCAGCTGCCCCCTAGATGGCATTTTGATGGTAAACATTTAAAAAACAGATTTTATCAATATAGTTTGTTTTTGCGTTGCCTACATTATCCTCAATATCTCTCCTATTTCTCCACTCTGAGAGACTCATCCCATACAGGTCTCAATTTAGCATAAATAATGAATCCTCTGAAGTGGATGCATTATTTGAATTTATACTGTGTAGCTCAATTGGATTAGAACCAGTCCCAGTCATCTTTTATGTAATAATAGTTTCAAAAAGTGTTTATTTCAATATATGTGGTCACTTCAGGTTCAATTCTTTTTTAAATAGAGGAAAAAATTCAGGAAAACATTTTTTAAATAGTCACCAAATGCTGCATTTAATGTTCCCTGCCCCAATGGGAAACTCAACTGATGCCCCAACATCCCCCAAACTGGGTGGTTTCCAACAAGTACTTGAGTTTAGTGATGGACCCAGGAATCAGATTTTCCCTCTGACCTTGAGGAGTTTATGTTCAAACTGGGGATCAATTAAACATTTAGAGAACACCTACAGTATACTCTGAAAGTAAATCCTTGAAGATGACAAGAAGTAAAGGGCAGGGTCCCTTTTCCTACCTTTCCTGAAGATATACATTACTCCACTTTCCTCATACTGTGGTCCAGCCCAACCAGTTTGTACCAAAGAAAGAATTTCTTACTTTTCCTTATACTCCCATCTTCCACTTCCATGTCCTTGCACTGTCTGCCTCACACCCTGGAAAGGGACATTATCCCATCACTTAGAATTCCTTAATTTCCAGGGGCAGCTGGGTGGCTCAGTGGATTTGGAACCAGGTCTAGAGAGGGGAGTTCTAGGTTCGAATCTGGCCTCAGACACTTCCTAGTCGTGTGACCCTGGGCAAGTCATTTAACTCCCATTGCCTAGCCTTTACTGCTCTTCTGCTTTGGAACCAATACATAGTCTTGATTCTCAGACAGAAGGTAAGGGTTTAAAAAAAAAGAATTTCTTAATTGTCTTCAAGATGCAGCTCAAACATCACCTTATACTGGGACTCTCCTGATTATCCATACTTCTTAGTGCCTTTTCCTACTACCCAATCATATAATTTCTATTTTACAGAAATTTTTATCTGGTTTTATATATATATACATATATATATAGGCAAATATATAGATACACACATATATATATGGATTGTCTCCCCTGTGAGGTTTTTTTTTGAGGGCAGGCAATATTTCACTCTTGATTTTGCATGCACAATGCCTTTAGGCTTTAAATAAATGTTGGCTAGTTAATGTTTGATCTTATCCTCAAGAAGCTTCAAATATTTATTTATATGTATGTATATTTATTATTTGTGTATATATATGCATTTATTTATATATTTATTTGTTTATTTTATTATTTATATTTATATATGTTTATCATTAATTAAATATTATTATTAAATTATTTATATGTATATTTTTATATGTCTACATATATACACATATATATTCTAATACTATACATATGATAAGCATAAAATATGTATGTCAGTTGGCAAGACTCTTCAATTCTCCTTCTACCTGTTCCCTCACCATATCTCTTCTCTCCTCACATAGCCACTACCCTAGATTAAGATTAGGAGGCAATGGCCCCCTAATTGGTCTCCTTGTATTGTTTACCCACTCTCCAATCTGTGCTTCAATCAGCTGACAAATTAATATTTCTATAGCACAGATCTGACCATTGATCTGACCCCCTCCATATAATATATGACCCCTGATCAGAAAGCTCTAGTGAAAAAGAAAGAAGTAGTGCGGTAGTTTGAGGAAATAGCAAAAGGAGAAGTAGCATAAGGAGAGAAGGTCAATACCAAGGATGGAAGAATGACCCTGGGAAAAGAGGAGAGACACTTCTTCCTCAGAAACATGTAGTTAAGGGGCAGCTGGGTAGCTCAGTGGATTGAGAGTCAGGCCTAGAGACAGGAGGTCCTAGGTTCAAATCTGGCCTCAGACACTTCCCAGCTGTGTGACCCTGAGCAAGTCACTTGACCCCCATTGCCCACCCTTACCACTCTTCCACCTAGGAGCCAATACACAAAAGTTAAGGGTTTAAAAAAAAGAAACGTAGTTAACAAGGATGGGAGAAGAGACATTGATTGCTTAGAATAAAAAGGGAAAAGAATACACATCGTCTGAGTGCCTGAAGAATATATATGAAGGAAGCAGTGGTAAGAATGTTATATTTTCATGCTTCTATTTTGTGGTAAATTTCTATGGCTAAATTACCCAAAGAACTGTCCAGTAAGCATCCCCACAAGTTCTTTATTCTTTTAAACCCTTGGCTTCCATTTAGAATCAATAATGTGTATTGGTTCCTAGGCAGAAGAGCAGTAAAGACCAGTTAATTGACTTGCCCAGGGTTACTCATCTAGGAAGTGTGTGAGGTCAGATTTGAATCCCAAACCATTCATCTCTAGACCTGGCTCTCAATGCATTGAGCTACCTAGTTTCAACATCTTGCCCAAACATTCTTTTATTAATTTCAGTTGAAGAGTTTATCAAAATCAAACAATGAACTTGAGTACAGTTAGGTGCTCTTCTATCATGCCCTTACTTATCTTGGCTTTGGACTCCCCATGAGCCATTTTTGGCCATCTTTAAATGTTCAAACACGGTTGGTTATCCTTGACATGAAAAGCAGAAGCAAAACCTGAGCCTGGTCATTCTGCTTTCTCATTGTGTTCATTTATCATGTCCCAGCCACATTGATGGGCAGCTCTATCCTTTCTTTGGTCCTCCCCTAATCCATAACAAAGCTTTCAAAGACCCTCTTGTCCTTAGCACTGACTCCTCAGACCCATCCATTCTGGGCTTTTGGTCTTCCCATTGTAAATGCTGTAAAAATGTGCTATTTATTCATTACACTCATCCTCCATTACTTGCCCTTGCTCCCCTCTTGACTTTTTTCCCTTTAAATTGAACATAAATTTCATTAAATTGGTGGCTAAGTTCTCAGAGAGGAAGCATGATTTAGGGAATAGAGTGCTAGATCTGGACTTAAGAAGATGACCAAGGACAAATAATTTCATTTCCCTCAAGCTAAGATTATTCATGTGTAAAAGGAGAATAGCATCACATGATTGTTGTAGAGATCAAAAGAAATAATTACAAAAAGTTCTTCAAAACTACTAAATAAATATCAATTATCCTTATTAGTCTCTATTTATCTACTTCATTCTTTTTAGATAGACTGTTCATTTCTTCCTCCATAGAATCCTTAGCATTTGGATCATCAGAATTACTTTTTCAAACCCTTACTTTATGTCTTGAAATAAATATTGGACATTGGTTCCAATGCAGAAGAGTGGTAAGGACTAGGTAACTGAGGTTAAGTGACTTGCCTATGGTCATACAGCTAGGAAGTATCTAAGGCCACATTTGAACCCAGGAACTCCCATCTCCATGCCTGGTTGTCTATCCCCTAAGCTGCCTTGCTGTCCCACATCTTCAGAATCATTTCTTTAATCAAGAGTGATTTAGAACATTTTTTCATATGATTATTGATAGATTTGATTTCTTCATCTGAAAACTGACTTAGTTCTCTATAGATTTAAGAAATTAGACCTTTATCTGAGAAATTTGTTATAAAATTTTTCCCAGTTTGTTGTTTCTCTTCTATTCTTGGTTACATTAGTTTTGTTTGTACAAAAGCTTTTTAATTTAATATAAATAAAATTATTCATCTTACATCTTATAATGCTTTCTATTTCTCATTCGGTCACAAATTATTCCTTTCTTCATAGATCTGCTAGGCAAACTATTATATGTTCCCATAATTTACTTATGGTATCACTCTTTACATCTAAATCATATATCTGCTTTGACCTTATCTTGGTATAGGGTGTGAGATATTGGTCCATCCCTAGTTTCTTCCATACTGTTTTCCAATTTTCCCAGCAGACAGTATTAATTCCAAGAGAGAAGGTAAAGTTTTTTTTTAAAAAAATAATTACTCTGATTAAATGACTACCTAAGATTTTGAGGACAATTGTTGAAGCACGTTTTTTTAATTTTTTTTAGTTACATGTAGAAACAATTTTTCACAATTGTTTTTGACATTTTAAAATGCAGATTTTCACCTTCTGTCTCTCCTCCCTAAGTTGGTGAATAATTTTATATAGGTTATACTCATATTTTCATGTAGTACATATTTCCATGTTGCTTATTTAGTGATAGAAGACACATATCAACAGAAATCTTATGAAGCATATATAGTGGAAGATGGCACATTTTGATCTGCCCTCAAATTTAAATAGTTCTTTCTTTAGTTATTATGCATAGCATCAAAGTCCCTTTTGTTTATCTTGGAGACTTGTTTTGCTGATAATGGTTTAGTCCTTCACAGTTGATCACTGTAAAATATTTCTGTTACTGTATAAGTTGTTCTCTTAGTTCTTCTCACATCACTTTGCATCAGTTCATATAAGTCTTCTGAGGTATTTCTGAAAGCATCCTGTTTGTTATTGCATTTGGTGCAATAGAATCCCATTACAACCTTATACAACTTGTTCATCCAATCCCCAAGTGATAAACCCCTCAGTTTCCAATTCTTTGCCCAATAGTGAAGCATGTTAACTGTCTCCTGATAGAGAGGTGATGGATTCAAGATGCTGAATGAGATTTGTTTTGGAACATGGCCAATACAGATATGGCTTGACCATGCATCTTTGTTACAAGGGCTTTTTTTCCTTCTTTTTTTTTTTCTCAGTGAAGGAGGAAGAGGACAGAAAAAGAGCAAGTGTTAGATCATTATAAAATAAAATTTAATTTAAAAAGAATCCACCCAAGAGGAAGTAGATCATGAAGGTAGAAAATATAGTTAGGCTTCAGATGTCAAAGTATAAAGGATTCCAGAAGGCAGAAAGTCAGATAACTAGGCAAGAACACCAGCAACGAAAACAACAATGAACCTGATCTCCAAGGGGCTGTCTGCCTTAACAGGTCTTTTAAGCTTCGAATAAAAGAACAATAGAAGATAGGAACTAGAGACCAGGTATGGATGGTCCTGGATCTACAGATAGGAGAATGAAATAACATATGTAAAACCTTAAAGCACTAAATAAATGCTAGTTATTATCATCATTGTTATATTGCTGTTGCTATTCTGGCAGACTGGAGGGTAAGAGACCTGCAGCCAGATGCATTCTGCAGTCTTGGTTTGTGCAGGGGATAGAGTAGTCACTGATATAAAGGGAAGCTGAATGAAAAGAACCAGGTTTGAATAAAGACCACTTCCTTTTCATTTGTAGCCAATCCCCTCTGGAGTCCAATATAGTCCCGGAAGATGAAGCCGTCCACCGACTCCACGAAGATTCCTAGTGGGTTGGACACTCAGAAAGGGGAACCAAGGACTGAGTGAAAATGGGCTACGGGTCAAGGATTAATGGAAAGAGAACATAAGGCGAGAATAAAGATACACAGACACAGAAAGTTTTGGCATAAGGTAGACAGACAGCAAGTAAGCTCTGATGGTCAAGAGCTTCATGGTTAGGAGCTCTGATGGTCAAGAGCTCTCTTGCCAACTGATGTCTTGTCACTTTTATTGGGGTTACATACAACAGTATGGGGGGAAGGGGAGAGGCTGGTGGCCTGATACATTAACATTATAAGGTAATCATCATAAAATGCAAACTGCCAAAACCTAAAACAGTAGGTAGAGCTAAGATCAGGATCCAGGGTGGATATGGCCTAAGGCATCTACTGATGTTTGATACCTATGTTAATTGATCATTGAAGGAAAAGTAAGGAGACTGAGATAACTGACTCTCTTCTAGGGTGTAGCCTTAGGGAAGGGCTAGGGATTTGGCAAGGTCAACATTCAATTTGACTCAGGATTGCAGAGATCAATCATTAGCAGTATAAGAGTTAAGTTTTTGAATACTTCTTAAAATAATATCACAATTAATGTATACCTGGATTGCTACAGAAGAAAAACAACATAAAAGCCTCACAGGCAAGACATATGAAGGAGAAGAAGCTTTGCAAACTCTCTACCCCTCTTCTTCTATCCCAAACAATAGCTGGGATCTCTCAGAGAAAATTATAGCTACCAAGGAATCCCTTGGACCTAGCATTCTCTGGCTTCTAAGGCTCTGTTTGAGCAATATCACTATGGAAACGAAGCTGGGATGCTTTGCTCTAAATGAGGGAGTTTATCCCTTTAAAATATGCTTCTCAAGTCAGTGACAAAGCCATTCATTGAACCTCAGCTAATCTCATATTCTCTTAGGAGATTTTTCCCTCAAAAGGCTCTTCTCTTTCCCCGCATGAGCTACCTAGGTTTCTCCTTTCCATCCCCCAAGAATCATCTCTACTAAATCAGACTAGTTTCCCCTATACCTGGCCAGAGACAAAGAAGGCTGTCTAGGCTGTCCTCTTCAAGAGGGCACTAGGGTAAGAACCCTCTGGCTAAAAAAAAACAAAAAAAAAAAAAAAAAAAAAAAACAAGGAAAAAAGGGGGAGGAAGAGGAGGAACCTGCCCTTTTTGCCCTTTTCCAGATGCAAAGGAACAGTCAATGTCTTATCCTCTAGATCAGGGGTCGGCAATGTATGGCTCTCAAGCCATATCTGGCTCTTTTGAGGGCCAGATATGGCTCTTTCTGCAGGAGCCATTAAGTCAATTTTTTTCAGGCGCTGTTACAGGAGCGCACTGTGAGCACTGTACGGCTCTCACGAAATTACATTTTAAAAAATGTGGCGTTTATGGCTCTCACGGCCAAAAAGGTTACCAATCCCTTCTCTAGAGAGTAGTCAGTGCCTGATCTCATGGGGATTGTCCAACGTGCCCCAAGGGAGTTGTTTTCTCTTGCCCTATATCCACCCCACTTATTTTCAGATAGATCTTTTCTAGGGTGTTAGTTGGTTCTGGAAATTGTAACAGCTTACATTTCTATGATTTGTTATGGTCATAAATTACATTTAAATATATTCGATCCTCCCAAACTACAAGTGTCATCCCCATTTTGTAGACTAAGAAACTGAGATTTACAGAGGTTCCAACATTTTCCTTATGCCATACAGCCAGTGAGGGGGGAGCTGGTGCACAAGCTTCAAACTTATTCCAAATCCTGTGTTCTCTCCACCTCGTTACCCTACTTTTCCTTATATCTTGCTTGCTTTTAAAGAGGTTCACCTTAACAGGTAAATAATCTATTATCATGAATAGTTGGTACAGGTGGAGAGAAAATGTCTTTTTGCTTTCCCTTTCAAAGTTCAAAAGCTTCTCTGTTGTTTAAACCACCTCTGGGCAGTGGGTGTCCTCATTTTTCATAATTCACTCTTTTCTTTAGAGAAATGAGAATTTCAATCTCTTTCATTGCTTTTATTAAGGGAGACCTCATGGTGTCCTAGAAAAGGAACTGAGTAAGAAGACAGGAAACCTGGGTGGTAGTTCCTGGTGTATCACTCACTAGGTGTTCAAATATGTACAAGTCAGTTAACATCCAGAGGCCTTGGTTTATTCATGCCCAAAGAAGGGCTAGACAACATGACCCTTCTGAGGATCTGGGCTAGCTGGACCCAGAGAGGCAGTGGAAAGGACTCTGAACTCTGAGAAAAAGGATTTGAATCAGAATTCTTTTTTTTTAAACCCAAGGTAGAAGTGCAGTAAAGGGTAAGGTAATTGGGGTTAAGTGACTTGACTTACCCAGCGTCACATAACTAGGAAGTGTGCAAGATCAAATTTGAACCCAAGACCTACTGTGTCTAGGCTTGGCTCTCAGTCTACTAAGCTACCTAGCTGCCCTGAGTTTGAATCTTCACTCTACCTCATATTACTATATATCCTTAGACAAGTCAAAGAATAGAGATCTGGCTCTGGTGTTAGGAAGACCTGAGTTCAGTTCCTGCCTTGGATACTGTGTAATCCTGAACAAATTTCTTAATAGCTATTTGCCTCAGTTTCCTTATCTATAGAATGGAAATAAGAGCACTTCTCTCTCAAAGTAGTTGTAGGGATCAAATGAGATAATATTTGTAAAGCACTAAGGGCAGTGTTTGATACATTGTAAATGCTATATACATTTGCTATTATTATTATTATTGTTATATATAAAATCTAAATCTATGATCCTTTCTCGTTTTACAGTCTTTGGTTCTATAATAAAAATCAATGTGCCATTTTTTGGGTAAAAACTGTGAGTGTGGGACCCTTATGGTGGCCGTAGAATAGCAAGCTAAATGAAGCAATAAGGAAAGTAAACTATATATCTTTCTTCTATGTTTCCATTCTTTCCCTCTACTGCTTTTGATTTAATAAAATTATTCATTTCAGACCAGTCTCATAATTTTCATTCTTACAAAACATGGGCCATTTGTTCCTTGGGTGCTCCCCACAAATTCAGCTCTTGTCCTCTAAGAGACCATGTCACGAATAGGGACATGTGTAGAGAACATTTCAATAACAAGTGAGAAAAAGTTAAAGTGAGAAAGAAAAAAGAGCAGGGACATAGAATGTAGCCTATAATATTAGAAGCAAGTAGTATACTTTAGAAATTGAATGATGAGAGCATTTAAGGTGAAGGGCTGGAAGAATGATTCCAAGTGGGAGGAAGAGAGGATATAGGGAAATGGCATTTTACACAGGAAGTGGAAGAGAGAATTTCCATCTAAGCTTGAGACACAAGATGCAACTACACCAGTAGCGTGAGGTCCCATTTTGGAACAATAACCCCTTTGGCGAAGGGGGAAAATATGTAGGATCCCCAGAACTATTAACCATGATTTATATTCCCATCCAATCAAATTTTGAGAACAAAAAGAAATTTAAAAAATGGCCTGCCCTCCTGGCATAATCTCTCTTCTAGTTTCACTCTAGCCCCCTCCCCATTTTTTTTCCTGCTTGGAAACAACTCCTGTCGTCAGGAGAAGCTTGTCCAAGCTGAATATGTTTGGTCTTTGCAAACAGCCATCAAGAAAAGAAAGTAAAGGAGTCACCCCCTTGAAATCAAGAGTCCAGAGAAGGGAGAGTTGGCCACTCTTCTTTATTCTCCATGGAATGTTAAAGCTGGAATGGGATTTAAGAGTTCATGACCCTTCTGGGTCTGCCCCTCTCATTTCACAGATAAAGAAATGGGTTTAGAAGTAAAGCACATCCCTAAAGTCACACCGGGAGGAGACAACAAGACTCCAACTGGGGTCTTTGGATGCCAAATCTAAGGCTCTTTTCATTCCACTCTTCTTACTCAACCATGTCACACCCTACTTTCTCCTCCTCTTCACCTCAACTTAAAGGAATAAGGTTCTCAGCCCCTTCCCCTCTCCAAAAGCTAATGGTTTAATAAGCAGGGTTACAACTTCAGCAGCTGGTTGGACCCTCCTCCCCAAAGTGTTTAAGCCCCACATCTAGATAATGCTAATGGTAACATTCCCAATCTCCTTCTGTAGTCAGAAGCCTAAGTACATTATTGAAGTTCTAGATCAGAGATCTAACTCAGGAAGGGATATTATATTAGAGGTCCTTCTGGGGTCTGTGAGCTTATTTTTAATATTTTTAATTTTTATTCATAAATTTTTATTTATTTTAATTATAATATGTTATATATAAATAATATAATAATAAAAATTGAGTTGAAATGTTCCATTTTATTTATACAATTTGTTTTATACTTGTTAATAACTTGTTTAAAAACCTTCTTTTGAGAAGGGTTCCAAGTACAAACCCTTCATTTTACAGAAGAAGAAACTAAGACCCAAAGAGACGAAATACTTGCTCAAGGTCACTGAAGAAATAGGTGCCACATCTGATATTCAAACCCAGATCTGTCCAGATTCCTTAAAAAACCTCCTCTTAGAGGCGGCTAGGTGACTCAGTGTGGGAAGCACCAGACCTGGAAATGGGAGCTCCTGAGTTCAAATTTGACCTCAGATACTTTCTAGCAGTGTGACCCTGGGCAAGTCATTAACCCCCTCCTTGTCTAGCCTTTACCGCTTGTATGCCTTGGAACCACTACTTGGTATTGATTCTACGGCAGAAGGTAAAAGTTTAGGGGGCAGCTGGATGGCTCAATGAATTAAGAACCCTGCCTAAAGATGGGAAGTCCTAGGTTCAAATCTGGCCTCAGATACTTTCCAGCTGTGTGACATCTGGGCAAGTCACTTGACCCCCATTGCCTAGCCCTTAACCACTCTTCTGCCTTGGAGCCAATACACAGTAGTGATACTGGGGCAGAAGGTAAGGCTTTTAAAAAATAAAAAGGATAAGTGTTTGATTTTTAAAATGTAAGATTAAATTTAAAAAATTAAAAGCTCCTATCAGAATCTTCAATTTAATTAGAGGGTCTAGGTCCATCTCTCTAGGCCAAGGGTCGGCAACGAATGGCTCTCGAGCCATATCTGGCTCCACCTCCCGACCTGCCAGTCCGGGCAGAGCCCCAGGATGTGCCCCAGGGGGCCCTTCAGCCCTGGCCCCATATTCCAGCACCTTCCACCTCCATCCTCCTCCTTCAGCACGTGTTTATGGCTCTCACAGCCAAAAAGGTTGCTGACTGTTGCTCTAGGCTATGCTACAGACTTATCTCCACAGGATTTTCTCTACCATGCTCCCATGCCCTGACTGGTCTCTGGCACCTGATGCAGCAGATAGAGCACTCTGTCATGAATCAGACAGATCTGAGTTCATATCTTGCCTGAGACATTTACTAGTTGTGTCACCTTGGGCAAGTCAATAATCCTCTGTTTGTCTCAGTCTTTTCAACTGTAAAGTGAGGATACTAATATTATCTACCTCCCAGGTTGTTATAAGGAACAAATGAGATATTGTAAAGTGCTTAGCACAGTAACTAAAACATAGTAGACACTTTATAAATTCTAGCAAAAATAACTATTACTATTAGTACTAATATTTTTCAGTTCCCTTTCATATGTTGCCTTCTTCTGTTAGAATGTAAGCTCCCAAGGTAGCTAGATGGATCAGTGGATAGAGCTTAGAGTTAGGAGGTCTTGGGTTCAAATTTGGCCTCAGACTCTTCCTAGCTGGATGACTCTGAGCAAGCCCCTTAAGCTCAGTTGTCTAGCCCTTATGTTCTTCTCTCTTTGAACTGATACCTTAGAGGGTGGGTGGCTCAGCATATTGAGAGCCAGGATTAGAGATAGGAGGTCCTGGGTTCAAATCTGACCTCAGACACTTCCTAGCTGTGTGACCCTGGGCAAGTCACTTAACCCCCATTGCCTAGCCTTTACCACTCTTCTGTCTTGTGATTCTAAGGTGGAAGGTAAGAGTTAAAGAAAAAAAATTTTTTTAAGAATTGATACCTTATAGAAGGTAAGGGTTTAAAAAAAAAAGGCAAAGACTATCTTTCTGCTTCTACTATTGCCAAAGATTAGGAAAGTACCTGGCACATATTAAATGCTTTAAAATGCTTGCTGATGGAGGATTTCTATATGAACTGGAAGAACCTCCATGAACTGATGCAGAGCAAAATGAGCAGAACTATAAGAACTTTGCTGCTAATAACAATGCAAGGATCCAGAACAATCCTGAAGGACTTATGAGGAAGAACACTATCCACATCCAGTGAAAGAACTGTGGGAGTAGAAACTCAGAAGAAAAACATGATTTATCACTTATATGGGTCTATGAATGAGGGGTTTGGTTTTAAAAAATAATGAATAAAATGGAAATAGGTATCAAGTGATAACACATGTACAACCCAGTAGAATTGCTTGTCAGCTCCAGGAGGGGAAAGGGGGAAAAGAGGAGGGAAAGAAAATGAATTATGTAAACACAGGAAAAAAAAAAATATATATATATACATATATATATTTTTAAGTCAAATTAAATAAAATGCTTGTTGGTTGAATAAATATCCATGTCTCTCCTATAGAGTGACCTCCTTGAAGGCAGGGGCTCTGCCTTATTTAACTTTTATGCCTCCTTTGCACTAAGAACAGTATACTACACATATTTTGCTCTTAACAAACACTTTTTGAAGAGGCAGAATGGTATAATGAATAGAGCTCTGTCCCGGGTTCAGATCTTCTGTCAGATCCTATGCCAATACGGCCTTGGATAAATCACTTAACCTCTCTGGGCTTCATGCATTTCATCTGTAGTTACAGGGTTGAACTTGATCTCTGAGGACCCTTCCAGCTCAAAATCTGTAATGATCTGATCTTAAAAATAAAGCCTCACACTTGTAGCATGTTACAATGTTCAAAGCATATCCTCATGCATTTTCTCATTTGATCCTCACAACCATTGTGTGGAGCAGCCCTGAGGTCAGGCATTATCCCTATTTTACCAAAGAAGAAACTAAGGTTTGGCCCAGGACCACATGGTACTAGAGTTGAAGTGATCCAGGGGCTAAATGAGGACTTAAGCTCAGATCTGACTTGTGGTTGAGAACTTTGTCATTTCCTCTTACTGCTTTCTTCAATTCAACAAAGATCTGTTGGGCGCCTATGGCATGCTTGGTTCCCTGCAAAGTGAGGCAAGTACCAAATGAAAAAGAAATGGTTCCTGCCCTCAAGGACTTTATATTCTTTTACAGGAGGAGAAAGGATAAAAAATGTATATGAGAACATAAACACAAAATAAATAGAAAGTAATTTCAAGAGGGAAAAAGTAATAATAATAATAATAACTGAGAGGAGATGGATCAAGACATGTCTTGTGCAGAAGGTGGTCCCTCATCTAGGGAGCAGAGTGGATAGAGTGGTGGGCCTGGAATCGGGATGATATGAGTTCAAAACCAACCTCTTATTAGCTGTGTGACCTTGGGTAAGTCAGTTAACACTGTTGTTCTCAGTTTCCTCATCTGTAAAATGAGGTGAAGAAGAAAAAGGTAAACCACTGCAGTATCTTTGTTAAGAAAAGCCCAAATGGGGTCACAGACTCTACTGAAAAATGACTGAACAACAAAGTCCCTAATCTGGATTTTAATGGAAGTAAGAGATAATCCAAAGCTGAAGGCAGAGGTGAGAGAGTGCCTTCTAGAGATGAGGACTGCTTGTGCAAAGGCATGAACCAGGGGGAGATGTGGGATTTTGTGATCAGGAAATAGCAAACTAGATGATTTGACAGAAACAGAATGTGTAGAACACATGGGAAAGGAATAAATGAAATAAATATGGTTATGGAAGTAGTGGCTCTCCAAACCTTTTCCCACTCTTCAGTCCCTGCCTAAGCTATTTCTCTTCAACATTCTTTAAAAAAAATCCTTACCTTCTGTTTTAGTATCAATTCTAAGACAGAAGAGTGGCAAGGGATAGGTAATAGGAGTTAAGTGACTTGCCTAGGGTCACACAGCTAGGGAGTATCTGAGACTAGAATTGAAACCAGGTCCTCCTGACTCCAATCCTAGCACTCAGTTGTTCTACCTAGCTGCTCCTCTCTCCAACTTTCTATCAAATATTATTCCTGACTCCTACAAGGAGTCTTCCTCAATTAATCTTAGAAAGATGACTGAAATTAAATCACTTGCTAATGGTCTTACTGCAAGTAAATGTGAGATAGACCTACAAAGATCTTCTTAAATTAAAATTCAGCTCTCTATCCATTGCTCTACCCAGAATCTGGTAAACTCTGCTGTGCTTTATTAAATTTAAAAGAAAGTCTCAGTAATGGAACACCTATATATCATCTACTGCCTTCACCCTTAGAACATAATTCATTTTATTTTTTCTGGATCTCAGTTTTCTTACTAGAAAACGACATGTTCCACCCAATATAAGAGAGTGTACAATTGTTTCCAGCTAAGAATTTTGTGATCTTATATTCCTTAAGAATAGGAACTAAATCTTAGGGCTCTCTAGTATTCCTTCAATATAGTAACTAGTACAATGCTTTGCATACCAAATTCATGAGCTATTGACCTGCTCAAACTCCTCTTTTTCTTCTTGTTTTGCTGCGTCCTTACAAGGTCTTGGCTGTGAATGAAGTTAAACATGGAAAGTTCTCACTGTACAATACTCACTGCCCTGGGAGTGGAGGAAACGCCTTTCAGCTGAATTGATCAGTGGGTTGCTATGTCTCCATCCTCCCATATCTGAAATAGATTTGCTAGTTTCCTTACTACATGCAAAGAGTGCCATAAGATAAAAAGCCAGTTTCTTTAGAGGGGAACTGAGCCAAGAACATTGTGTTCCATCTATACAATGAAATGCAGATTTCCTATTAAAAAGTAAAATTCTTTACTCAATAAGACTGAATAGTACAGAAAATTATTCCAGCTGGTTAAATGTATGGTACTGTACAAAGTCCATTTTTTTTAGAATAGCCTCTGTATCTAAGTCGGTAGCACTGCCATCTTTCTGGGAATTACAAAAATCCCAAATCACTTGAAACCGTAATTCTCATTCTCCTTTCTTCCTTCCATCCTTCCATCCATCCTTCCATCCATCCTTCCATCCATCCTTCCATCCATCCATCCTTCCATCCATC
>NC_058132.1:339933233-339978985 GCF_016433145.1 Gracilinanus agilis | reverse complement strand
TTTCTTTCTTTCTTTCTTTCTTTCTTTCTTTCTTTCTTTCTTTCTTTCTTTCTTTCTTTCTTTCTTTCTTTCTTTCTTCCTTTGAATCAATATTGTGCATCTGTTCCAAGGCAGAAGAGCAGTAAGCACTAGGCAATGGGGATTAAATGATTTGCCCAGGGCCACACAGCTAGAAAGTTTTGGAGGTCAGATTTGAACCCAGGACCTCCCATCTCTAGGCCTGGCTCTTTATCCACGGAGCCACCTAACTGCCCCTCATTCTAATGTTTCAAATGAATCAGTGAGGATCAGTGGGTCCAGAGAGTCTACTGATAAGCTTTATATTCCTGCCATGTCAAAATGGACTTGTGTGTCTGACCAGAGAAATCCACTGGAATTTGCATTAATAGGATCAGAGATCTAGACCTTGAAAGGACCTCAAAGGCCATCAAATCCAGCCCTTTCATTTTATAGATGAGGAAACTGAGGCCCTGGGAAGACTTACCCCAGATTATACATGTAGGAATGGCTAGAGATGACATCTGGACCAGGTCTTACTACAGTCAGTGCTCTTTCCATGCTATAATGATACCTGCTATCCTTAACAAAATCAGACTTAAGGAGGAAAGGTTCAGATTTCTCTGTTGCTACTGAAGAGAGGAGAAGAAGATGAAGAATTTTTGTTGTTGTTCCATCCTTTCAGTCACACCTGATTCTCTTTGACCTTATTGGATGTCTTCTTGGCACAGATATTAAATAGGTGTGCTAGTTCCTTCTCTGGCTTATTTTATAGATGAGGAAATTGAGGCGAACAGGGTGAAGTGGCTTGCCCAGGATCACATAGCTAGCAGGTGTCTGAAGCCAGATTTGAACTCAGGAAAATGAATCTTTCTGACTCCAGGTCTGGCACTTTATCCACCATGACACCTAGCTGCTCCAGATGAAGAAAGAAATGGACAAAAGGTAGGAACTGAAAAAGGAGACTAATAGAGAAGACATCAAAAGACCAGAATATCTAGTTTTATCAACTTATATGTGGTTTTATTGTTTGATATAATAGAATGTAAGTGCCTCAAGAGCAGCAAGTATTTCATCTATGTTTTTGTGTCCCCAGATCCTGGGGCATGGTGTTTGCAGGGGATGAATGTCTAATATTCAGCTAAATGACACAGTGAGTAGAGCTCAGCCTGAAGTCAGAAAAAACCAGAATTCAAACCCAACCTCAGAAACTGTGTGACCCTGGGCCAGTCATTTGATCCCATTGGCCTCAGTTTCCTCATCAATAAAACAAGCAGGAAAAGGATATGGCAAAGCACTCCATTATCTTTGCAAACCCTTTATGGGGTCACAAAGAGCTGACATGACTGAATAATAACAACATTCCATATTACTGCTCTAAAATTCCGTAATTCCATAGAAAGATCAGTGTTCAAATTTAGAATTCCTTAGGTTTGTGCCTAGTCATGCTACCTCATACCAAAGAGGGGTAAGTTTTTTGGAGGTGGTCATGGAGAAAGAATAGAAGAAAACTATCCCCACTTTCCCCAAACCCATTCTTCACTTTTCCCATGATGAGGAGTGAATAAATGAAACTTGGCACTCCATTTCAAAGATGTCCTGCCAATTCCTCTACTAGACTCATTGAGTACTGGCATCCATTGGATGGAGTGGTTTTCTGCAACCTTTTAAAATAATTTAGGGAATTTAAAATAATTATGGGCTCAGGAACCCCATAATTGGACTCTTAAAATTGTTCGTGGCCTATTGCAACCTATTTATAAAAATTTTCCCCCAAAATGTCATATGAATATAATATCTCAAATACTATATAATTAGAAGTTAATCCTAATTCCATATCTTGCAGTTTCAACATTTTATAGGAATATATATCCCCAGCATTTTTTAAAAATCTGATGCACATTTTAAAGGTTTTTTTTAATGTAATCTATTTTAGAATGACAGGATCGTAGATCTCAAGATCTGTAGAATGACAGAATCCTAGATCTCAAGAGATCTCAAAGATCTCAAAATATTATTATTATTATTTTACTTTTCATTCAACATACAAAAAATCCAAAACCCAGAGAAAAGGGAAACGATTTACCCAAAGTCATAGTTATTTTGTAGCACAGCTGTGACCTAGCTCAGGGTTCCTTCTATGCAATAGTTCTGAGAGTCATCCCCAACTTGTGCTCTCTTCTCATCCCAACCCATCCTTTCCCTCTCCTCATTTTTATTAAAAACAAACAAACCAACAAACACCCTTATCTCCTGTCAGAATTGGTATTAAGTATCTGTTCCAAGGTAGAAGAGAAGTAAGGGTTAGACAATTGGGTTTAAATGACATTCCTGGGGTCAGACAGCTAGGAAATGTCTGAGGTCAGAGTTGAACCCAAGACTTAGGAAATGTCAGGGATCAAATTCAAACCCAAGATTTAGGAAATGTCTGAGGTCATATTTGAACTCAAGACAGAAAATGTCTGAGGTCAGGTTTGAACCCAAGACTTAGGAAATGTCAGGGGTCAAATTCGAACCCAAGACTTCCTGTCTCTAGGTCTGGCTCTCTATTGGCTGAGTCACTTAACCTCCCCCTTTCCCTTCCTTCTTGAGATGCATCATGGTACAGACAGTAAAAAATGCTGAGGCCCTAATGAATGCCTCCAAAAGACAACTCTTGACTTGGGTCCACTATAAAATTATACTATCTAATTTAAATTTTATGCTGTCTTCCAAGAAATAATAATAATAGCTAGTATTTAGATAGTATTCTAAGGCTGGCAAAGAGCTTTACATATGTTAACTCATTTGATCTTCTTAACAAACCTTGTGAGGCAAATGGAATAAAGGGATAATAACTATTATTAACTCTATCTTACAGAGAAGGAAATTGAAGCCATAAAGCTGAGGTTGTGACTTGTCTCTTTGGACCCCTCTATCCTTTGCCTCCTCGTTCTAATCTCTGCTCTTATTTTTTTCCAAACTGTCCTCATTCACTCATTCACTTACTCACACACCAAGAATTTACCATCTGTCTCCTTGGATCCTATTCATGAGCCATTGAATGGCTCCAGAAGAAGTTTAAACTGTGGAGTTGGGGCCACTGCGGAATGATGCTGCTCTCTGCTCTGAAATGGGCCCTCATCCTCAAACTGGCTTCTTATAACACTCCCTGAAACAGAGATTCTAAATTGTTTTCTTCTCACATGCACAGGGATTGGACCCGATCATTTGCTGAGGAGCTCACCAGATATCTAAGAATATTCAAAATATGTAGATAGGATCTGAGAGGGACAGAATATTTCACTAATGAACTTGGCCAAAGAACAAAGGTCCCTGAGCTCACTGAGCCAAATAAAAGGCTCTCCACTGAACAGATGAAGTATCTTTAGGCCCTCTAAGCCCTCCTTCTACAATAGAAGTTCTTAACTCTTTTTTATATATTTGTATTGTCCCTCACCCCTTCCTTAGTCTGGTGAAGCCTAGGGCCTCTTCTTAGAATAATATTTTAAGTGCATAAAATAAAATACATGGGATTACATAAAAAAAAAAAAAAAAAAAAAACGATTACAGGGGGCAGCTGGGTAGCTCAGTGGATTGAGAGCCAGGTCTAGAGATGGGAGGTCCTGGGTTCAAATCTGGCCTCAGACACTTCCCAGCTGTGTGACTCTGGGCAAGTCACTTGACCCCGATTACCTACCCTTACCACTCTTCTGCCTTGGAGCCAATACACAGTTTTGACTCCAAGATAGAAGGTAAGGGTTTTTTTTTAAAAAACCCAATTGCACTGTAAAATAGGATGGGTGGCTCAGTGGATTGAGAGCCAGGCCTGGAGATGGGAGGTCCTAGGTTCAAATCTGACCTCAGACACTTCTTAGCTGTGTGATGCTGGACAAGTCATTTAACCTACATTTCCTATCCTTTACCACTCTTCTGCCTTAGAATTGATACACAGTATTGATTTTAACTCAGAAGATGAGATTTAAAAAAAAAGAAGAAAAACAGTTATCAAAGACCTTATATTTATGTCTTTCCCTCCTTTTCCCTACTTGTTCTGTTTTTTTTCCCTTTTAAACCCTTACCTTCTCTCTTAGAATCAATACAAAGAACAATACAGTATTGGTTCTAAGGCAGAAGGTAAGGGTTTAAAAAGGGTCTTTTTTTAAAATCCAATTTATTATACAACTACTAAAAGCTGAACACACATTCTGCAAAAAATCTTGTTGTTAGAAGTTTCAATAAATGCAATAAGAAAGGTTCTGAGACTGTTCACTGGCATTTTATTGAAAAAATACTGAATTTCAGACTGGGAATTTATTTCATAAGTAGTTTCCTTATCTTTTGTTGCCTTTATTTTTGGGTACAAATGCTCAAGTATTTTCCCCATATAGTTCACTCGTCCATATACACTTATTTTTATTTTTTTAATACAAAAATATTGTTTTATTGAGAGGTAAGAGAAGTGTATTTACATTATTCAATTGCTTCAATCATATAACCCATTTGTGAGACTTTTAAAGCAGCAATATTTTAAGAATTACAATTTATCAGGGGAAAGAAAAATATTCCAATTATGTTTGTGTTACAGAAAATACACTTGAGCAATGACAGAAACACTTAAGGCTAGGTAGCCTTTAGAGAAGGAGAGAATCAAAGCTGTCCTGTCCCTCCAACCCCCAATGCAGTGATGCTTCCTCCCCCTACTGTAATTGGTCAAGTCAAAGTCTTCCAAATAACAGAGGTTAAATCACTACCAAAAGCCAGGCACTAGATTGTCTATATTCTAGCTGGAAAGGCAGTGCTCAGTGACTTCCTTCTAGGCTCTTTCCACCCTCCTTGTCTCCAGAACCCAGGCGCATCCCTTTGCAGAAATAATTAGCTACCCCAAAAAGATAATAAGGAAAAAGACCTGTACAAAAATATTTATAGCCACGCTCTTTGTGGTGGCAAAAAATTGGAAAATGAGGGAATGTCCTTCAATTGGGGAATGGCTGAACAAATTGTGGTATCTGTTGGTGATGGAACACTATTGTGCTCAAAGGAATAAAGAACTGGAGGAATTCCATGTGAACTGGAACAACCTCCAGGAATTGATGCAGAGTGAAAGAAGCAGATCCAGGAGAACATTGTACACAGAGGCTGATACACATAAAGGACTTCTCTAATAGCAGCAATGTAAGGATCCAGAGCAAGGCTGAGGAACTTATGAGAAAGAAAACTAGCCACATTCAGAGGAAGAACTGTGGGAGGAGAAACAGAGAAGAAAAACAACTGCTTGAACACATGGGCTGTTGGGGATAATATTGGGGATGTACACACTAAACGATAACTCTAGTCCAACTATCAATAATATAGAATTAGGTCTTAATCAATGATACATGTAAAACCCAGTGAAATTGTGCATCAGCTAAGGAGGGGTTAGGAAGGTTTGGGGGTGAAGGAAAGAACATGAAATATGTAACTATGGGGAAATATTCAAAAGAAAAATTAAAAAATAATAATAAAAAAGAAATAATTAGCAACCTGATGGGGCAAGAGGAGGTTCGCTCCCCTCTCAGCAGAGCAGCCCTGTGGTCTGAGCTCTGGAAACAGCCGCTCCAGTGCCATGGAGCACATCCTAACCACAAGCCTGGAGACGAAAGAATAATTAGAAAGCAGTAACATGCAGTCCCAACTTGATTTACATGTTTCCAAAATTGTTTCTGAAATGAATGGTTAGCTTAGACCAGGGGTGACAGCACTAGAAGCTGGCCCCAAAACAGACTATTCCCTCAGGATCTTGAGTTCATTAAAGGGACTTCTGCAGCAACTGCAATGAGATAATATAGTCAAAAATGAAACCTTCCCTTCCCTTGAGAGGTTTCCATTATATAGAGTGTGCTTAAGGTTTATGGTCAAGGACCTTGTGTAATAAATAGGAACAATACCAGAACCCCTTCTCCCATGCAGCAGAAGTGAATTTTTCCTTAAAAGGAGAAGAAACTTTCCTTGGTTGGCTCAGGGGACTCACTTCTTCATCACTAGAGTACAAAGCAGCCTCAATAAATGGCCAGGGTACACTAAGCAGGCTTGGCAGATTATTCACAATGGGTTCCTCAGGCGAGAGCTCTTTGGGTTGGCTGAATTAACTGGAGGAGGACTTAATGCTTCTCTTGTTGAATATTCTTCTGCTGTGGCTAAGTAAATATTGTGATCTTTTGAGAGGCCTTTGATTCTTTCATTTTACTCCACGAACAAACCTAAACTACTAGAGGACAAGCTTGAGTCAGGCCTAAGTAAGAAGACTCTGATTATTAGTAATCTCCATTTTAGGCTTGCCAACAAAATTACACAGGCCAGGTGTAGGCAGCATGTAAAGGGAACTCCCTCCCCCAGAAATCACATACTGGGGTCATACCTGCATATCTGTGCTCCAGCCTGGGTCATGGGGCAGTGACCTAGGCACCTGAGCTGGAAATGATTGGGAAATTGATCCAGGGGTAAAGGGGAAGAAATAAAAGAGGGGGTTCCACAGGAGAATGTTGTACACAGAGACCGATACGCTGTGGCACAATCGAAGGTAATGGACTTGTCTACTGTCAACAGTGCAATGATCCAGGACAATTCTGAGGGACTTATGAGAAAGAACACTATCCACATTCAGAGGAAGAACTGTGGGAGTAGAAATACAGAAGAAAAACAATTGCTTGATCACATGAGTCAATGGGGATATGATTGGGGATGTAGACTCTAAGGCTTAGTGATGGGCAAACTACTGTCCATGGGCCAGATGCAACCCCCTGAAATGTTCTATCCAGCCACCCGACATTATTTCTAATCTGACGAATGAGTAGGATACAATACAATGAAACTTCCAAAGAGTTGCCTTAGAAACAGACTGACAGATGAGCATTTCCTTTCCTTTGGCCCCCTCTAAAAAGTTTGCCCATCACAGCTCTAAACAAGCACCCTAATGCAAATATTAATAATATGGAAATGGGTCTTGATCAATGACACTTGTAAAACCCAGTGGAATTGGGGCAGCTGGGTAGCTCAGTGGATTGAGAGCCAGGCCTAGAGACGGGAGGTCCTAGGTTCAAGTCTGACCTCAGATACTTCCCAGCTGTGTGATCCTGGGCAAGTCACTTGACCCCCATTGCCTACCCTTACTACTCTTCTGCCTTGGAGCCAATACACAGTATTGACTCCAAGGATGAAGGTAAGGGTTAAAAAAAAAAAACCAATGGAATTGCTTGTTGGTCCTGGGAGAGGGGAAGAAGAAAGGGAGGGAAAGAACATGAATCATGTAACCATGGTAAAATATTCTAAAATAATTAATTAAATAAATGCATTTAAAAAAAAGAGGGGTTCCAGGAAGTGGTCTCTCTCCATTCCCTTGGAAGCGGTGGTGGAGGACCATGGCTAAGAGAGAGAGCCATTAGGTGGAAGACCACGTGGGGAGATTAGGCTTAAACATCCTCCTATCTGTCTGCTTTTCTCTATTCAAGTAAATATTAATAAACTCTATGGAAATTAAGCTACCAGAGAATGTTAATTTAATTTAGTTTTTACAGCAGCAAGTTCATTTATACAGTAATCCTACTTTTGCTCTATTTCAACTTTAAAAATCCAATTCAATAAATATATAATAAATGCAAGGTTTGATGCCACATGATTGGGATAAAAAATGGATGAACAACATAGTCCATATTTATATGGATCTTAAAATTACAAAGGAAAATTAATGATAGGTAGATGAATAAGAAGGTAGAAAATTTAAGGGATGATAAAAAGAAAGAGAGCTAAACAAAGTGATCTAAGATAATTTGCAGATGGAGAGATCACTTTACTTCAAACTGAGGGCCTATGGGAGTAGATTCAGAGAAGGTTTTAAGGGAAAGGCAATAATAATAATGATTATTATAGCTAACGTTTATAATATATAATACTGCCATATATATACCGGCAGGTGGCAAGTAGATAGAGTACCCAACCTGGATTCATGATGACTGACTCATCTTCAGAATTCAAATCTGGCTTCAGATACTTACTAGCTATGTGACACTGGACAAGTTACTTAATCCTGTGTGCCTCAATTTCCTCATCTGTCAAATGAACTGGAGAAGGAAATGACATACTTCTTCAGTATCTTTGCCAAGAAAATCCCAAATGGGGCTTGAAGAGTCGGAGAGGATTGAAAAACAACTAAACAACAATATTTAATTAGTACTTTACTCTGTGCCAGGCACTACTAAAAGCATTTTGTAATCTCATTTGAGACTCAGAATAACCCTTGAGGTAGGTTGTTCAGTTTTTTTCAGCCATATCAGATTCTCCATGATCCTATTTGGCATAGATACTGGAGTAGATTGCCATTTCCTTCTCCAGCTCATTTTACAGTGAGGAAATTTAAAGCAAACAAGGGTGAGTGACTTGCTCAGAGTCACACAGCATTAAAGTAAACAGAAATTAAATTACTTACCTAGGGTAATACAGCTAGTAAATATTGGAGGTCAAATCTGACTCAAATCTTCCTGACTTCCAGCCCAGCTACCTATCCACTGATAGCCACCTTTGAGGGAAGGAGGTAAATGCTATTCTCCCCACTTTACAGATGAAAAAACTGAGGCAAGTAGAGATTAAGTGACTTGCCCAAGGATTATACAGTTAGTGTCTGAGGCTGCATTTAACCCTTGAGCTGGGTCATAAAGAATGAAATGAATGGAGGATGGCCAGTACAAAGGCTTTTGCCTTTGGGATGGGAATGGAGTGCCATATATGAAGAACAACAAGGATTCAGTCATCCAGACTGCCTGGAATTTAGTGTACTATGAGGAAAACTGTTTTCCTCCCTATTAAATGTAAGGCGCTTGACAACAAGGGTTTTTGATTTCTACATTTGGATCCACAGAACCTGACATGGTGCCCTGCACATAAAAGGGGCTTAAGAAATGTTTGTTGAATAAAGGGATAAAAATGACTCTCGTGTGGGACAATGCAAAACCCTTAGGTTTTGTGCAGATCCATCCCAAAGTCATGTGGTACATTCAAAAGAGGCTTTGAAGTCAAAAGATCTGGTTATGAATTCCAGTTCTACAATTTTGTTTTGGTGATATTAGATTAATCAATTCACTTCTTTAAAAGTTAATTTCTTTACCTGCTCAGAGGGCTAGACTAGATGTTCCCATAAATTCTTTCATCTACTACATTATGGATTTTCAAAAAACAAACAAACAAAAACAACTCTTACCTTTCATCTCAGAATCAACACTGCATTAAGTTTCAGTTCCAAGGCAGAAGCACAGTAAGGGCTAGGTCAGTGATGGCAAACCTATGGCATGAGTGCCAGAGATGGCATGCAGAGCATTCTCTGTGGGCACTTGGCCACTCTCCCTTCCCCTCCCATCTCTCACTCCCACCTCAGAGTTCGTTACTAGAAAGGCAGAGGGATTTGGGTGGAGCTGCTCTCCTCTCCCTCTCTATCATGTCTGAGAACATTTTTTCACATCCCCACCCCTCTGCCCAACAACCAATGGGAACACAGAAGGGGCTTAGGTGGAGGGCTCACAGGTGGCAGAGCTGTAGGGGAGGAGAGCACTCAGGCCACTCCCCTCCTCCTCTCTACACTCACTGAGGCAGAAGAGCAATAAGAGCTGGACAAAGGGGACTAAGTGACTCACCTAGGGTCACAGAGTTAGGAATTATCTGAGGTCAGATTTGAATCCAGACCTCCCATTAACAGGCTTAATTGTCTATCCACTAAACCAGTAGCTGCCCCTAAATCATGGCTTCTTAATCTGAATTCTGGTGGGGACTGATTTCAAAGGATCCATAAATTTAGACAGCAAAAAGAAAAAGAAACCTTTATTTTCACTAGCTTCCAACTGAACTTTAGCATTTCCTTTAATTATTCAAAAATTTACTTTGAGAAGGGGTCTGTCTGTCCATGGGTTTCGTTCAATTGGCAAAGGGTCCCTGACAGATTTAAAAAATGGTCTACCTTGCAAGCAACCCTTACCAGCAAAAGGGTTTTTTTTGTTTGTTTGTTTGTTTTATTTTGTTTTGTTTTTGTATCATCCAAGGAAAGACTGGCCTGAAGACATGTTGCAATCAGGAGTGCCCATATGGTGCTCAAAGGGCACCCAAGATAAAGGAAGGCCAACAGGAGGGCTAGGAGGATGTTGTAACAAAATATATTTGTCAGTTCCCGAGGAAGAAGAATTTGGGATGAGGAAATCAGGCAATTTCTAAAGATCAGATTGTAATTTCTAGAACACTCTAACAACCAGTTCTTTTTCCCCTAGGCCTCCTCCACCCTACCAGGACTATGAGACCTGACAAATGTGAATATGTGGAAAGCTAGTTCCCTTAATGGAGACACAAAAGAGGAGGATCTGCTGCACTGACCTTCTTGGCTTGGACTCAGCCTAAACAGTAACCTATTTGTTACACATTCTCTCTAGCAAGAGGCTCCTCCTTAGAGGGCTGAACTCACGTCCTGGGGATTTAAGAACAAAAGCAATAAAACTATTTCACTTGTGCAACATATCAGGTGGTATCAAACTCAAATAGAAGATCTTTGGTCTGATACTGACTTAGAAAACCACAGATTAACATTATTTATACTGAGTGGTACAATGGATATCCCAGCCTGAAATCATGAATTCTAATCTTGCTTCAGACACTTACCAGCTATGTGACCCTGGGCAAGTCACTTGACCCTGTTGGCCTGTTTTTCATCTGTAGCTGCAGAAGGAAATAGCAAAGCACTCCAGTATCTTTGCCAAGAAAACCTCAAATGGGGTCACGAAGAGTCAGACATGATTGAAACAACTAAACAGCAGCAGTAATAGTATTTTTATTTTTACTTTTTTTCTTAAACATTTTCTAGTTATATTTCTATCTGGTTCAGGTCTCAATTAGGATATATATTTGACCTCACTGCTGCACATTGTGCATGAGGGAAGGGGAATTCCCATGGAAGAAAAGAATATTTGGTCTCTTAACAATTTTGGGGGAGGTAGTGCAGCTGGGTAGTTCAGTGGATTGAGAGCCAGGCTCAGAGACAGGAGGTCTTGGGTTCGAATGTGACCTTAGACACTTCCTAGCTGTGTGACTCTGGGCAAGTCACTTAACTCTCATTGCCTAGCCCTTACCTTACCACTCTTCTGTCTTGGAACCAGTACACAGTATTGATTCTAGGATGGGTTTAAAAAAATTTAAATGGGTAAAATATATGAGATCTGTCCTTCATCTATAAGAATTATATTATTGCTACTCTATCCCTACAGTCTTCATTCATTCATACATAGGATTTGGAAGGGGGAAAAGGCCTTAGGTAGAGTCTAGTCTAGAGGTTCTTAAACCTTTTTCATATCATAGATTCCTTTGGAAGTCTAATTAAGCCAATGGACCCTTCTCAGAATAATATTTTTAAATGCATAAATACAGAATATTACAAAGGAAAACAATTATATTGAAATAGTTCTCAAAAAATGTTATGAAAAGCAAGATCATGATTGTTTTTATGTGTAATTGAAAAAATACCTTCTCTAGTATGGGGAGGGAAGGAGGGAAATACCTGGGAACTTTAATAGAACTAATTAATTAATTGAAGAAAAGGAAAAAGAACATTTAAAAAAGAAAGAACTGCTTATCTTCAGCTTCAGCCCCTTATTAATCATGTTAGCTCTGTCCATCCCTGCCCCAAGATCAAATTCCTTAGGACAAAATATGGAGTTTATGCAAAAATTAAATCTCTCAAAAAATTAAATTTCAAATTTTAAATGTAATAAATAAAAGTTAAGCAACTGGGGTGGGGGCAGGAGAGAGAAGTACGTGGGAAAAGAGATTAAGAACTCTTGATCTATTCCAGTCCTCTCATTTTCCAGATGAGAAACTCAGGACCGAATGAGTTGAAATAACATGCACAAAATCATCCACAGAATTAATCAGTGGCACAACTGTGATGAAGATGCTCGTGTCCTCACTTTGGACCACATCATATTAAACAGACTCAAGAGGCTTCTGCAGTCGAAACACTCACAAATCAAGTTGGATCTTTTGGAGTTTTAAAGGGAGATGGGAGCCTAGATAAGCCAACCTCTTCATCTTACCTTGACCTGCAGAGATCATGACTCTCTTGGTCACACAGTAAGAGAGAATAAAGGAAAGTGATGCAGTGTAGTATAGTATAGTGGGAAAAGAGCAGTGGAGTTTTAAATCCAAAGGCCTAAGTTCGAATTCTGCTACTTTGTACCTGTATGACATTAGGCGAGTGACTTCCCATCTTGGGGCCTCAGTTTCTTCTTTTATAAAATGAAATGGGTGAGGAACACCCAGTGAATAGAGAGCCAGGCCTGAAATCAGGAGGACCCAGGTTCAGACCTGACCTCAGACACTTCCTAGCACTGTGACTCTGGGCAAGTCACTTAACCTTATTTGCCTAGCCCTTGCCCTTCTATTCTAGAGTTGTGATTAGAACAGAAAGTAAGGGCTTTAAAAAATGACAGTAACTTAAGGGTCACTGAATCAAAGGAAGTTTATTCAGGACAGGGAGAAAGAAAAGAAGAGTTTTAAGTACAGAGAGAAATATGGGAAATGGGAGAGATCGGAACCCAAAGATTCTTATATGTAAATTTATTAAAGAATGAAGGAGTAGGAATATGACAAGAGCCTCTCGGGTATTAAATTTTCGGATGAGTATTTATACCTCAGAAGTTGATAAATGCTACAAATCAGGGCTTGATTTATTGTTCTGTTGATTGTCTAGACACAAGAAAGTGATGAAGAAAGTGTTAATAATGCAGAGAAAACCTAAAAGTGTGTCATGCAAACTTTTAACTTTTAACTTTTTTTATTTTTGGAGAACTGGTTTATTAAAGATTTATCAGGACATTTTCAGGAAGAGTGTGTCACAGCAAGAAGGATAGACTTGGTAAAGGGGACGGTCCTGTCTCAATTTAGGGTGGCAGGGAGGGAGAGAAGATAGCCTAAACCTCAGAGAGTTCAGCTCCTAACCTCAATGGAAAAAGGGAAGAAGATTAAGGGAGAGAGGTGGCTTGAAAACAACATTTGCCATGAGGATGAAGGGGAGAGGGCTAATGCCCAAGAATTTACATCTTGGATAAAGAGAGAGGATAAGTTATGGGGCGAGGCTCCAACTCTACAGGGGTCTTCATTCTTTCTGACCAACGATGGCACTATGCCATTTGTTGTTCAGTCATTTCAGACATTCAGACTCTTTGTGATCCTCAAATGAGGTTTCTTGGCAGATACTGGAGTGGTTGGCCATTTCTTTCTCTAGGTTACTTTACAGATAAGAAACTGAGGAAAGTGACTTGCTCAGGGTCACACAGCTAGTAAATGTATGAGGCTGGATTTGAACTCAGGAAGACGAGTTTTCCTGATTCCAAGCCCAGCGCTCTATTCATTTGACCACCTAGCTGCCCCAGTGCTATGCCATACCCACTAAAAAACTGAATATAATCAAGTTCCATACTGTTGTCCTTCACTTAAAAACAAAACAAAATACTTACCTTCTGTCTTACAGTCAATACCAAATATTGGTTCCAAAGCAGAAGAGCAGTAAGGATTAGCATTTGGGTTTAAGTGACTTGCCGAGGGTCACACAGATAGGAAATGTCTAAAGTCGAATTTGAATCCAGGACTTCCCATTTCTAGGCCTAGCTCTCTATCCACTGAGCCACCTAGCTGCCTCCAAGCTGTTGTTCTTTAATTGTTTCATTTACATAAATCTTATTTCCTCCAAAAGATTGTCAGTAACTAGAGGGCAGATAAATTGCTATGATGACAAAAATGGAAATAGTCAACAGAAATACTAATGCACTGTTAGTGGAACTGTGAATTGGCCCCACCATTCTGAAAAGTAATTTGGAAAAGTTACTGGGATGGCCATAACGTTTGGCCCAGAGATCCCATTAGTAGGAATATTGTTAAGAGAGATAAAAAAAAATAGAAAGGTTCCATCTACATTAAAATATTAAAATACATAAAATAAAATGGAAGCATTTTTTATAGATGTAAAACAAAAACATAGGAGATGCCCATTGTTTGAGGGAATGGCTAAAAAGCTGTGCCATGTGAATATAATGGGATATCTTTTTCTGAAGAATGACAAATACAAAGAATTCAAAAAAGCACCAGATGGGCTTTTAAGAATTGATGCAGATGGGTACAGCTAGGCTGCTCAGTGGATTGAGAACCAGACCTAGAGACAGGAAGTCCTGGGTTCAGATCTGGCCTTGGACATGTCCTAGCTGTGTGACTCTGGGCAAGTTACTTAAACCCAAATGCTAACCCTTACTGCTTTTCTGCTTTGGAACTGATGCATAGTATTGATTCTCAAAAGGAAAGTAAAAAAAAAATTTTAAAAGAATTGATACAGAATCTTGAAAACATTTCTAATAATTGATGCAGAGTTTAGGACAACAATGTGTACAATGACCACAATAACTTCAATGAAAAGAACATATACTATATCCTGAATACTGGGTAATTATGATAACCAAGCTTGGCCTGGGAGGAGAACTGAAAAAATATACCTCCCTCCCTTTATTATAGATGTGAGAGACTATGGTTTAGGACATGGTAAAAGCATTGTTTAGTTTTGCTGAACTGCTGTTTTTTTTCCTTTTTAATCATTTTTTTAAAATGCAAGGGATGGTTCTCTAGGTAGTGGACCAAGAAGGAATAGATTCAGAAATAAAGGTGATATAAAAACAAAAGGCATCCATCCATATAAACTTTAAAATAACAGCAAAAGAAGACAGACTATATCCGAATACTTTTTCTTTGGTATCCCTTATGGCACCCAGTCAATTGCTGTTTTTTTTTTTTCTAGCACTGAAGATAACCATTTATATTTTCTCACTTTCATGACCCAGAACACAGATTAACAGGGCAAATGACAAGATTGGGCCCATAGTGTAGTAGTAAAAGAAATGAAACCCAGGGAACCCACCTAGGGCCACATTAAGGCATTAAACGGTCTGACAGATTAGATACAAAAGGCAAAAAACTGTTACCAAATGCAAAGGAAGAGAGCAGTAGAAGTTATCCTGTACCAAACTATGGCTCCTTCCTCTCCTACTTTCTGATCTAGGAGACACACTATATGTCAGTCCTTTAAGCCAGGAACAAAAAAAGTATCTTAGAAAAAAAAATGTGCCTCCATCCTCAATGTGACCCAATATTATATGCAAACAGCAACAACCACTTAGACTTTATTTTTAGAATGTCTATAAGTCTGTGGCCCTGCAACAAACATCCCTAAAGAGGCCACATTGCTATTGTTTCTGTCAGATTCTCCGTCCTTTCTTCTAGAACTATAGGGAAAGTTTTCAGTCTTTTTTTTTTTTCTTTTTCTTTTTCAGTTGTGATCCCATTTGGGTTCTCTTGGTAAAGGCACTAGAATGGTTGCCATTTCCTTCTTCATCTCATGTTATAGATGAGGAAACTGAGGCAAACAGGGTTAAATTATTACCCAGGGTCATATAGCTAATAAATGCCTGAGGCTGGATCTGAACTCAGGAAGATGAGTCTTCCTGACTGCAGGCCCAATACTCTACTGTGCCACCTAGCTGCCACAAGGAAAGTACATGTACTCATAAAAATGCAAGGTATTTTGTCTCAGTAGATCCCCAAAGCTGACATACTCATAAGGTTTTGGGTTAGTCAGAGAAGGAAGAAACAAAGAGGGGCTAAGTTGTTGTTGTTGTTTTAATTTTATTTTACTACTTTGGATTTTGAGCCAGAAGTCCTAAGTTCAAACTCTAATTACTAGTTGTATAACCTCAGAAAAGTCACTTTGCTTCAGTTTCCTTATCTGTAAGGAAGGGGAAGGGAAAAAATATTTATTAAGTGCTGACTATGTTCCAGGTACTAGCATTAGCACTAGTTAAGCAATTTACCAGTTCTGGACTAGATGATCTTTTACATCAGTGGTGGTGAACCTATGGCATGACTGCCAAAGATGGTACACAGAGCGCTCTCTGTGGGGACTTGAGCTGCCCCACCCCTAGTTCCTTACTAGAAAGGCAGAGGGACTTGGATGGAGTTGCTCCCCTTTCCCTCTCCACCATGCCTGATGACAGTTTTTCACACACACACACACACACACACACACACACACACACACACACACACACACCTTCCCCTCTGCCTAGCAGTCAATGGGAGCGCATAAGGGATAAGACAGGAAGCTCACAGGCAGCAGAGCTGGAAGGGAGCAGAGCGCTTGTGCCACTCCCCTCCCCCTCTCTACACTCACTGGGGACATTCCTCACTTCACCCATCTCTCCACCCAGCAGCCTAATGGGAGTGCTTTCTCCCTTCCCTGTGCAGGGGGAGGGTAGGTACATCTCTAAAAGGTTTACCACTACTGTCTTAGATCCTTTCCATCTCTAAATTTATGATCCTATATTTTGAACTGGGTCTTCAATGAAGTTTTCTTGACAGGTAGCCCTCAGGGAATATTATGCTTTCACTTATTTACAGATGAATTCTCAGAGTTTTACCTGTAGAAGTTAAAGTTCCTACTCTTAGGCACTATTGCTGCATGCCAGATGGCTGCCACCAAGTCAGAGTACCATACACCTTTTTAGACTATCTATCCTCAGGAATAGAAAACAAAATTCTCAAAAATCATGTACATGATCTAGTGAATTATACTTTATGCGTAGAAAAATGGAGTAACTGAGATGTTCCAAGAACACTAGCTTCTCTGGTGGGAGGGCTTGTCTAGCTCTTTTCAGGGCTGCTCATCTACCTTTGATGCTGTCACCCAACTCACTCCTGTGGCTCCAGGAAGATATGGCGAATACAGAGGCCACACCCTGGCAAAATCCTTTCAGGGGAGGGCTAATCTAGGATGAGGGTAACTGGCAAGCCTCAAACCTATGAGTTAAGGGGATGTCTACCCCAAGCACTCGAAGACATCTTCCAGCGTAAGGGGCAGATGAGAACAATTTGTTCCAAAGGCCATGAAGGCAGCTAAAGTAGGTGCTATAGAGTGCTTAGAGAGCTTAGTCAGCCATTGAAGCTAGCAAGATCATCCACTACATTCTGGGCCATTACAAGGTATCTTGACTTTTGTCATGCCATTGGCTTGGATGACGCTGGAAGAGAAAATGAAGCTGACAATTTTGTACAACTGTGCCTCACTTAAAGGTAATTCATGCTCAAGTCAAGATGTTACTCCATGATCAAAATGAAGGATAAACAATGTTGATAGAAATGTAGCTATTAAAATAGCATTGCTTGGGGGCAGCTGGGTAGCTCAGTGGATTGAGAGCCAGGCCTAGAGACAGGAGGTCCTAGGTTCAAATCCAGCCTCAGACACTTCCTAGCTGTGTGACTCTGGGCAAGTCACTTGACCCCCATTGCCTACCCTTACCACTCTTCCACCTATGAGTCAATGCACAGAAGTTAAGGGTTTAAAATAATAAAAAATAAATAGCATTGCTAATGTTTTAACCCTGAATTTAAACAATGTATATTCAATTTGCAACTATTAAAAGCAAAATAATTTGGAAACACCAAGATACAAACTAGTAACATGTTAACTAAATTAAATTTATTAATCCCTAATCCCAAGGCTTTTGAAAACGTTTATCTATAACTGTTTATATACAAAGTATTATTTTAATCCTCCCTAGCCTGCTCTAATTTGGAGACCTGAGTTTACCCATCCTCTCAGTAAATATCTAGTTCTACAGAGAGTCTCAAATTGCATTTTCCCAGCATTTCTATTCCCTAATCACTCTCTCAGATCAAAACAGAGATGAAAAAAATTATATAAGTGCACTTTCTGTCTGATATAAAATTTTGCAACGCTTGCTTTCCCAATAGGAAATGATAATTTGGGTGACCAAACTCTCCAGCACATAAAATTTCTAGTCTCTCTTCAGTCTATTCTCCTTTAGTTTTCAGGTATCTCTCCTACCATCTCAAACAATTCTGGGGAAAGGATAGCTAATTAACATTGAAAGAATTTAAGAAAACTCTGATTTCAAAGAAGTACGGAAGACTTACAAATGGGTGCAAAGTATAATAAACAGAAATGGGAAGACATTTTACAAATTTAAAAAGAAAAAAAAATCCATAACCATGTAATTAAAAAAATCTTACCTATTAGAATCAATATTATGTATTTGTTCCTAGCTATTCACACAGCTAGGAAGTATCAAGTTCACATTTGAACTCAGGGCTTCCCTTTTCCAAACCTGACTCTTTTGGTTGAGTCACCTAGCTGCCCTCAATACCATGTAATTATAATGCTCAAGCTTTGCCCAGGAAAAGAGTTGGGAAAATGCACCTCTGTCTTTCTAATGCTAAGATTCAGGACTATTGCATATGCTGGCACAGTGCTGATTTGGTTTTGCTGAATTGTTTCCTTCCTATCTTTTAAGATCTTTGTTACCCCTCCCCAAAATGGAGGTACCTCATCAATAGGGAGGGAGGCACAAGGGAAAAAAGACGGATTTTCCAGGGTGAAGAGGCTGCAGGAAAAGTTGGATACTGCAGGGTGAGGAGCTTGAGAAGCAACATGGTGGCAAAGTTCACAAAGTCAGGAGTAGAGCTATCAAAAATAAAATGAATCGGGGCAGCTGGGTAGCTCAGTGGAGTGAGAGTCAGGCCTAGAGACAGGAGGTCCTAGGTTCAAACCCGGCCTTAGCCACTTCCCAGCTGTGTGACCCTGGGCAAGTCACTTGACCCCCATTGCCCACCCTTACCAATCTTCCACCTATGAGACAATACACCGAAGTACAAGGGTTTAAAAAAAAATGAATCAATGATTTTTTAAAAAGAGAAAGAAGACAAAGCATAACCATATCTAAACTTTTGTAGGGCAGGATCTATGTTATGCTTTTATCTCCCATGGATGCTAGCATAGTGCTTTTTGATAGCTACCAATGAGGATAATTTAAATCAGGGTGATTGGGGACAGCTTGGTGACTCAGTGGATTGAGCGCCAGGCCTAGAGACAAGAGGTCCTGGATTTAAATCTGGCCTCAGACACTTCCTATCTGTGTGACCTTGGGCAAGTCATATAACCCTCATTGCTGAGCCCTTACCACTCTTCTGCCTTGGAACCAATATATAGTATCAATTCCAAGATGGAAGGTAAGGGTTTAAAAATAGATAGATAGATAGATAGATAGATAGATAGATAGATAGATAGATAGATTTAAATAAAATAAAAAGCAGAATTGGCCAAATGAAAAAAGAGGTACAAAAGTCTCTGAAGAAAACAATGAAAATAAATAGCTGCTGAAACCCTGGCAAATTGTGACCCTTACCACTCTTCTGCCTTGGACCTAATACACAGTATTGATTCTAAGATGGAAGGTAAGGGTTTTTGTTTTTTTAAAAATCAGGGTGATTTAAAAACTCCCCCAATTTCTACATGTAGCTCTTCTCTTCCTACAAAATGGAAATACATTCCTATCCCCACAATATATATTATATATAATAGAGAGAGAGCAATATTTTGAAGGGATGTTTTTTAATCTTTCCCAAACTCTATACTCCCCGGAATGTGTATATATCTACAGATCTTAGTACTGTATCTAGAACTAACTTTTATGGTGACTTTGAGTTGTTCTTTAGTCCGTGGGAGTTTAATTCTTCTCTTCCTAGTTAGTTTGTAAGCTCCTAGAAGACAGTGATTTTTTTTGGAGGTGGGGCTGTCTTCAGCACAGTGACCAGCAAATAGAAGGCTTTGCTTGCAGAAGGGGCTCAATAAACACTAAAAGCAAAGAAGGAATGCCCACTGTTAAACCTATTGCTTCTCTTCTCTAGGGAGACTAAACATGTCTCACCTGCCTAGCCAATCAGACAACAGGGATTAAGACCTGTTGTATAGACCCTGGGTATAGACCATTGTACTAGGAACTGTGGGGAGACATGAAGGGAATTTCTCTAATAGGATGCAATCTCAGGGGCTGTGGCACTCCCAGAGTCAAATCACATAGGAACAACAGAGATAGGAACAACTACTAATGGAAAGCAACCAAGTGATCACAGTATCGCCTCTTCCTCTTTTTCTCTGTTGAATTCCCGTCTTTTAAAGCCTAATTTTAATATCACTTTGTCCACCAAGCTTTTCCCCATCCCTGCTTAGTATCCACTCTGTCACAAACACCAGTGAGGCTCTTCTCCCTCCAGCCTCACCCAGGATCTGGTTATGGCCTCTCTCTAATGTACCTAAGTAATATTGAGTAGTTGCTTGTCTTTGTGTGTGTGTGTGTGTGTGTGTGTGTGTGTGTGTGTAACAGATTACTAGACTGTAAACTCCATGAGGGCACAGAGCAAGCCTCATTTAATTTCTGTGACTTTCTTTAGGGCTTAGCAAAGTGTTGAGCACATAGTAGGTGCTTCAAAAATGTTTGATGAAGGGGAAGCTAGGTGCTCAGTGGATAGAGCACCAGACTGGGAGACAGGGGGTCCTGGGTTCACATCTGGACTCAACCATTTCCTAAGTATATGACCCTGGGTAAGTCACTTAACTTCAGTTGTCTAGTCCTTACTGCTCTTCTGCCTTAGAACCATATCGATTCGAAGACAGAAAGTAAGGTTTTTTGTTTTTTTTTTTAAGTTTGATGAATAAATAAGTGAAATAAAATGGGACTTTCCAACTAAGGGACCCAGTTACAGAAATATTTTAGGAAATAGGATGAATTATGGAATGAGGGGAGGCAAGGGAAAATGGATCTAGAGGACTATAAATAATGTTGTTCTTTTAGGTTCTAAAAGAACCATCTCTCTCTAAACTAATGCTAACCCTCCACTCCTTTTAGGCATTATTAGTTCCCATGGGACAGTCATGTGTCAGCCACCCACAAATACTTGTGTTATCTTGTCTATATTTTGATAACCTGCATTACAGTGGGGCAGAAAGTATAGTAAACTGTAGGCAACCTTAGTTAGGCTCCAAATAAATTTAGGAGTGAAAGGGCTACCTGTACACCAAACAAAATAGCACAAAGGCAAATATCCAAGTACAAGGAACACTAGATTTAGAACCTTCCACTCTGTTGACTATCTCTGACTTATCTTGTACATATATTTTTTGTTTGCTTATGTTGTCTTTCCATTAGGTCCTTGGGAACAGATTCTGTCCTTTGTCCCCCTTTTTTTTTAATTCTCAGAACACGGCATAGTGCTTGGCACATGGTAGGTGCTTAATAAATGCTTACTGGGGACTATTGTTCAGTTGTTTCTGGTTTTTCCTGACCCCATTTGGGGTTTTCCTTGACAAAAATACTGTAATGGCTTGCCATTCCCTTCTCCAGCTCATTTTACAGATACAGAAACTAAAGTAAATAGGGTTAAGGTGAATTGCCCAGAGTCACATAGCTATTAAGTATCTGAGGCCAGATTTGACGGAGGAGATGTGTCTTCCTGACTCCAGACCCAGCACTCTATCCTTTGTTGCCGCTATTATTGGGGCTTAGGTTAACTAACATTGACCTACTTGATTTGAACTCAAGCAAATGAGTCCTCCTGACTTCAGGCCCATCCACTGTGGTGAACACCAAAAGCAAAGTTAACTTTAATTATATTCCTGGAACTTGGGTGGATCCTAGAAATCATAGGATCATGGAGCTGAAAAGGACCATAGAGACCATCTAGAGCCCTTCATTTTACAGAGAAAGAGGGACTCAGAAAGGTTAAACAGACAGAATCCAAATTTGAACCCAGAACCTCAGACTCAGAATCTCATTCTAGACCAGTTCTCAAACTTTTTGGTCTCAGGATCCTTTTATATTCTTAAAAGTTTTTTGAGGAATCCCCTTCCCCAAGAGATTTTATTTATATGGGTTATAGCTATCATAATTTACCATATTAGAAATTAAAATGGATACAATGAAAAATATTTATTCATTCCTTTAAAAATAGAAACTCACAGGGCAGCTGGGTGGCTCAGTGGATTGAGAGCCAGGCCTAGAGATGGGAGGTCCTAGGTTCAAATCCTGCCTCAGACACTTCCCAGCTGTGTGACCCTGGGCAAGTCACTTGACTCCCATTGCCCACCCTTACCACTCTTTCACAAAGGAGCCAATACACAGAAGTTAAGGGTTTAAAATTAAAAAAAAATAGAAACTCACTGACATGTTAATATAAATAACATTTTATGAAAAATAATTATATTTCTAAATAAAACAAAACAAAGCAAAATAACTTGGTGAGAAAAGTGGCATTGTTTAGAAAAAAATGTTTTTTTGCAAAACTCTTTAACATTAATAGAAGACTATTGGGTTCTCTGATATCTGTTTTTGCATTGGATCTATTATGATATGTTGTTCTGGTTGAAGTGAATGAAGAAAATCTGGTCTCATACAGATATATGGTTTGGATAAAGAAATATTTTAATAGGCAAATAATTTTTAGTATTTATTATTAAGCTAGTTTTTGACCTTATGGATCTCTGAAATGTTTTAGCCACCACCAGGGTTCTATAGAACATATCCTGGGGCCTGTGGTTCTAGATTTGAACTGTCAAAACCTTGGCAAATTGTGGCCCATAACGCTTCCAAAGTGTGGCCCGAACCACATTAAGTTGTAACTGGAGGGCAGCGAGATAGCACAGTATATAGAGAAATAGACCTAGAATCTGGAAGACTTGAGTTCAAATTTAGCCTGAGACACTTCCTATTCATGAGAGCTGGGCAAGTCATTTAACTGCCTTTTCTTAACCTTTAAAACTCTTCTGTCTTAGAATTGACACTAAGCTATAAGTTAAGGGTTAAAAAATGTAATTGGGAAATATTTAACAAAATAAATAAAAATACATCAGAAACATAGATAATATTGATATGTGGTTTTCTAAATCAATATGAGGCCTGCACGGATCCTGATGTTCAGTTTATTGATCTCTTTTCTAGTTGAGTTTGACACCACTAATTTAGACCATCCCTCTTCATTTTCCAGATAAAGAAACTGAAACATGGCAATGATTTGCCCAAGGTCCCATGACTACTCACTCAGTGGCAGGGGATAAAAATTTCTGCTTCCTGCTTCCCAGTCCAACATTCTTTCCACTTTATCACAACTGAGATTTTCAAGATGAAAACTCATGTCTCTTTCATCCTTTTTTCATAGAGCTTCGCCAAGATTTTTGAAAGGACCTTAGAGACCTTTTAGTTCAAACCTCTTACTTTATAGATGAGGAAACTGAGACATAAGAGGTTAAATAACTTGTTTGACTTGACAGAGCTTGGATTCAAACCCAGGTCCTTTAACTCCCCGTTTGGTTTTTCACATTCCTTTCTCTGCTGGGCCTTTTAAATTTTTTATTATTTTTTCTTTTTCTTAAAAAAAAAAAAAACAACTACTTTCTTTGTGACAACTCTAGGATAAAAGGACATGAACTAGGTAAACAAGGTAAAGTGACTTGCCCAGAATCACACAGCTAGGAAGTGTCTGAGGCTAGTTTTGAACCCAGACCCTTCCAAATCCAGGCCCAGTATTCTATCCACTGAGCCAGGTGCCCCACTTCTTCAAAGGCAGAGTTCCTTAATGATAGTGTTCCTTAATATAAAGTATTTGATTCAAAGGAGATAATCCCTTTAATTCTTATACCAATACTGGTGTAAATTGTTATATTTTTTTTAAACAACATTTTTTAAAAATAGGTAATAAATTAGGTAATATCTAATTGTAGTTTTAAAGTTTTGACTTTGGATTCTTTAATATCAGCTTTCCCTGAATTTATTTACTCTTTTATAAATCAGTTTTCAATTTTATAAGAAGAAGAAGAAATGGGCTGGTCATGGTGAGGGCAAGGATGGCCAAAGTATTTATCTAGTACCCTTGAAATATCAAGAGAAATCAAATAATCACCAGCATTTTGGTTGACTCCAAGTGCTCTTCTTATGGACAGACATAGACAAGAGACAAAGATCGGGGAGATAAAGGGAGAAGCTGAAGTTTGGATTGAGATTTGGGATGAGATTTACATCACTGGCAGGAACTCCAATGCAGGAACTCAAAGCAATCACAATTCCATTTGAGTATTTGTGAGCCATTAGAGCAGAGAAATAAGAATGAACTTTTTGGGGAGTATGAAGAGGAGTTACAGAAATCTGAATATCAGAAATGCAATGTTTAGTCAATGGAAAAATGGATCTTAATTGATTTAAATTAAAATTAATTTAATTTAGAAAAATTTTAATGGATTTACAATAAACATTTCAGGAGCCCAGCTATTGAAGTAACACAAAACACACCTGTATATAAGAATGACATTTTAGTTCCTAATACGATATATCACTGTCAAATTGGACTTACTTCAGGTAATAAGCCTAGGACATGGAATGCTTCAGAAATATACTGTCCTTCAATTCTGAGGGACTTATGAAAAAGAACACTACCCACATCCAGAGAAAGAACTGTGGGAGTAGAAACACAGAAGAAAAACAACTGCTTGATCACATGGTTCGATGGGGATATGATTGGAGATGTAGACTCTAAACGATCACCCTAGTGCAAATATTAATGATATGGAAATAGGTCTTGATCAATGATATGTGTAAAACCCAGCAGAATTGCTCATTGGCTACGGGACAGAGATGAGAAGGAGAGGAGGGAAAGAACATGAATCATGGAACCATGGAAAAATAATCTTAATTAATTAATTTAATGAATTTAAAAAAAAAGAAATATACTGTCCTTTCCTCCAATAACCCCTTAGTTCTTCGATCCCCATCTGCAAGCTGAGAATCAAGTTTTGCATTTCCTTCCATTCTGTTACATTAATCTTATTTGGATCAGTGTCTTGTCCTATCTTGTGACACACCAGTGGTTCCAATAGACTTGTAAGCCCTCCCCACATTCCTTTCTAACCCTTTCAGCCACTGGCAAGGGTAACCCATGATTGCCCATCCCTGCCAAAGTTATGTGGCTGCTCTGTAAAAAGAGAGAATGTGCTGTTGATGAGACAAGAGTGGTACGCACTCCCTCTTGACACAGTAGGTTGTACATCCCTGGCAGAATATAATCTAAAAATCACTATAGATCTCCTGCTTGGGGTCAAGTAGAAGACTTTCACTCATTTAAAATATACTTGTTGAAATGATTAAGATCCTAAGATATTACTGTCCATTATTCAGGGTCATAAGTTTAGGAGAAATAATATGATTGATATCAAATAAAATCTAATACATTGTGTGTGACCTTTCAACCCTCAGCAGAGAGATAGAAACTATAGCTATGTGAAAAGCAGTATCGATTGTCAAATGTGGTTTGTGTCAGTTAACTTTATGTAAAATGTGTTGCTGAGATTAGAAGGGAAGCAGGAAATGGGTGTGTGTGGGGGGATTTTAGAGGTCTCATATTTAAAATATATAGAGAACTTTGTCAAATTTGTAAGAATAAGAGTCATTCCCCAAATGACAAATGCACAAAAGATGGGAACAGACAGTTTTCAGATGAAGAAATCAAAGTCATATATAGGTATGTGAAAAAAGCTCTAAATCACTATTGATTTGAAAAATGCAAAAAATGCATAACAACTCTGAGATATCATCTGTCACTCATAAGATTGGCAAAAATGACAAAAGGGTAAAATGACAAATGTTGGATAGGATATGGGGGGAAATGGGGACACTAATACACTGTTTGTGGACTTGTGAACAGATCCAACTATTTTGGAAAGCAATTTGGAATTATTCCTAGAGAATTATAAAACTGTGTATACCCTCAGACCCAGCAATACCATTGTTAGGTCTATTTCCCAAAGAGATCAGGGAAAAAGGAAGATCATATAAATTCCAAAGTATTTATAGTAGTGTTCTTTGTCATGGCAAAAAAACCTAGAAATTGAGAGGATGCCCATCAATTGGGGAATGGCTAAACAAATTGTGGCATATGATTGAAATGGAATACTACCATGCCACAAGATATGATGAGAAAGCCAATTTCAATAAAACTTGGAAGGAACTACATGTGTTAATGAACAGTGAAATGAGTAGAACCAAAAGAACATCATACACAACTACAGATTTAATTCTCGAAGAATAAATAGTGAATATTACCTCCAGAGAGTAAACTGAAAGGAGGAAACATGAAAGGCATAATTTATGTAAACATGTCTGTCTCCCAGATGATCCCTTAAATTATTCTGAGAGGGATGGGGGCGGGGGGGGGGATACAAGGGGGAGGAACAGGGCTGGGACACATGAATAAATTCTACTAATAAAAGAAAAACTGCATAAAATGCTTTTGTTTGTTTTAAGGGAAGGTTTTGTTTGGGATGTGATTGTGGTAGCTGAAGCTTAGCCAATTCCTTCCCATCTCTGATCTGAAGGATAATTCTAACTATATCCTAACAAATGCTCAGATAAAGAATTTCACTAGATACTCAACAGAACCTTGTGAAACAGGTAGTACAAATATTATCTCCATTTTATAGATATAGAACTGTAAGCCCAGAAATATTATGACTGGCTTCCTTGACTAGTGGTCCATAGTTGGTAAGTAGCAAAATTGGGCATTTAATTCATGCCTTCTGACTACTTCTGGGAAAGAATAGTGGACTTGAGGACAGCCCAACTGGCCAGCCCATGCACTAAATATACAACTATTTGGACAATAGGGATTCATATCATTGGAAGGTATAGGCACTGACTAGGAAAAAGTGAATGGCAAGTTACCCTGATTTTACATCTTGCATTCAGAGATCTGGGTCAAAGGACTGGGAAGGTTGAGTAAGAGGAACCAGAAAGAATTATTTTGCAGAAATTCCTCATTCTCGTCCCCAATTCCTCAACATCCAGGGACGGTATCCTAATTTCCCTCTGGGGGAAAAAAAGTAGTTCAGCCACTCTACTTTTTAAAAACTACCCTTACTTTCTGTCCTAGTGACAATTTTAAGACAGAAGGGCAAGGGCTAGGCTAATGACTTGCCCAGGGTCACACAGCTAGAAAGTATTTGAGGTCAGATTTGAACCCAGGTCCTCTACCAAGTCACTTAGTTGCCCTTGGACCAGCTATTCTTTGAATTCCTTTTCTCTACCCTGATGGCCAGGCAAGTTATCACAGTTGCTATCTGTGACATCATTTTGTTCCCTACCATTCATCTCTTTGTGCTTCTGTTTATGTGTTAGCTGCCCTTACGTACCCACACCAAAAGCCTTCTTCTGCCCCCTTCCCTGCTAGCCAAGGGAGTTTGAGGGGAGAGAGAGATTAGAATGTGAATGGTTCCATTTGTCACAAGTGGAGTTGGAGGTGGTGATGAGAGAAGGGTAGAAAAATATTAAGTCAAAGAATCATAGAATTACAAAGCTGGAAGGGACTATAGAGATCATCTATCTAGCCTAATCCCCTTCAGTGAATGAGAATACTAAGGTCCAAAGAAATCAAGTGACTGACCAAAGGACACACAGAACTCCTGACTTTTTTTTTCAACAAATCTTACAGTTTTATGGATTTAAGTTGTTATTGAGAAGCAGCCTGATAAAGCAAGAAGAACAGCAACAGAATAGGAAAAAAAATGAGATCTGGATTTGAATCCTGCTAGATACTTCATCATAGTGGTATAACTTTAGTTGTCAGTTGTTAACTCAATTGTAACTAGGGATGGATAATAACATGTGCACCCTCTACCTCAAAAGTTGTTGTGAGAGAAGCTCTTGCAAACTTGAAGTTACTATGTAAACCTAAGAAATTATTATAACAAGGGCAGCTAGATGGTGTAGCAGACAGAGTACCAGTCTTGGAAAACTCATTTTCCTGAGTTCAAATTTGGCCTTACTTATTAACTGGGTGACCCTAGGTCCATGAGGTATGTGTGCCAGAGAGGGCACATAAAGCGCTCTCTATGGGAATGTGGCACCATCACCTGCCAGAGTTCTTAGAAAGGCAGAGGGACTTGGATAGAGCTGCTCCCCTCTCCCTCTCCACCATGCCTGATGACATTTTTCACATCCTCCATCCCTCTGCCCAGCAGTCAGTGGGAGTGCACAGGGGGTAAGGTGGGTGGCTCACAGGCAGCTGAGCTGGAGGGGAGCAGAACTGGAGGGGAACAGAGCACTCAGGCTACTCCCCTCCCCCTCTCTACACTCACTGAGAACATTCCTCACTTCACCCACCCCTCTGTCCAGCAGCCCAATGGGAGCATATTCTCCTTCCCTTATGTCGGGTGGGGTGAGGATTCATGTGGCACTCGGTCTTGAGAGGGCTAGGAGGTGGGGCATGGCATGTAGTCTCTAAAAGGTTCACCATTACTGCTCTAGGTAAATCACTTGAACTTCTTGGCCTCAGTTTCCTTAGCAGTAAAATGAGCTGGAGAAGGAAATGGCAAACCATTCCAGTATCTTTGCCAAGAAAAGTCCAAATAGTCATAAAGAATTAGACACAACTGAAATAACTCAACAATAACAATGATTATTCACAAGTCTCTTGACTGCCCAAATCAGTGTGGTTTCCACAATGCCAAACTGCTATTCATAGGATCACAGAATTTAAAAACAACAACAAGAGGTGATCTAACTTCTTGAACAATTTCCTGAAAATGAGGTGGAAATCTAACATAGTAATGTGACTTAGACAACATCAGGATGAAGAAACTCCAAATCCAGCGTATGCATCAGGCCAAGCTGATTCCTGAGGTTAACATTAGTTAGTCAATAAACACTTAACTGCTGATTATGCATATGCCAGGACTAAGGATACAAAATGTAGCCCCTTCTCTCAAGGAGCTCATAGCCTAATGAGAGAGAAAATATGCAAACAACTTTGTACAAATATGCTCCGTGCAGGATAAACTGGAACTAAAACAGCAGGAAAGGCATGAGAATAGCTTCCGGTGAAAGATGAGATTTTAGGTGGCACTTTAAGGAAGCTGGAGAAACCAAGAGGCTAAGATGAGGAGGGAGAGCATTCCAGGGGGATAGTCAGTGGAAAGGTCTACATTTAGGAGATGGACTATGTGTTTCAAAGCACCGAAAGAAGTCTAGTGTTACTGAATCAAAGAATGTCAAGAAGGAAGTGTAAGATATAGGAAGACTGAAAAAAGAGTGGAGCAGGCTCTGAAGAATTCTGAATGTCAAAAAAAAGAACTTCATATTTGATCCTGGAGGTGACACTGGAGTTCATTGAATGGAAGAAAAGAACTTGATATGGTCAGACCTGCACTTTAAGATATTAAAAATAATTTACATTAAAAGATAATCTAGAGGGCAGCTAGGTGGCTCATGGATAGGGACCCAGGCCTGGAGAGGGGAGGTCCTAGGTTCAAATCTGGATTCAGATACTTCCTAACTGTGTGACCCTGGTCAAGTCACTTAATCCCCATTGCTTAGCCTTTACCACTCTTCTGCCTTGGAACTAATACACAGTATTGACTCTAAGACAGAAAGAGAAGTTTTTAAAAAAAAAAGAGAGAGAGAACTTAGAATAAGGTATCTATAGAACTAGAAAAAAGGATACATCTCTAAATCTGATTCTGCCACTCATTGCTTCTCTGACCATGGGCAAGTCACACCACCAACAACACTCCTGAGGCCCTGGACCAGGAAGAAATCAAAGAACGGGACCCAAAAGACACCAGAAGGCAGAACTGGAAGAAAAAAGAACTCTCGGTATACTATGGGTATCTGAAAACACAACCCTTCCTAGCTTCTTTTATTTCTCCTGTCTCCCTCACCAAACCAATTTAAATAGGAAATGAATCTTATTCTGTTGTACCCTGATCACAATTGCATCAAGCAGTGTAGAAAAGTTAGGGGACAAGAGTATACTAGTAAATGTTTAACAATTGGCTTTCCTAGGGAAAAAATGTATAGCAGAACAACCTTCTAAGTTTAATCTACATCATTAAAATTTTCTCCACCAACAATAAATTAACAATTAGAAGAAATAAATAAAAGAAATCAAATCCTAATTTGTAACGTTTGCTGATTTTTGAGCTATCAATGCACATACTGATTTTACTATCAGGTAGCTGGCTTCAACATACCCCTGGTTAGAACTCAAAAGAACAACTGAAAAAGGGAGTAAAGAGGGTGGGACCTGTTAAATTCTATAATAAACAATAAAGCTCTATCCTCCCTCTTTCAGTAGAACTTGTAAAGAGAATGGCATTTCCTCCACTGTGGATCTCACCAAAGGGAAGGCAGAAATCTAAATATAACAAAAATGTAGAGAATTCACCTGCTAAACTCCAAGAAGGAAGAGTACATGTTGGGATGGAGAAGGAAGGGCAATGAGGTGGTGCAGTGGATGGAGCACCAGGCCTAGAGATGGCAGGTCCTGGGTTCAAATATGACCTCAGACACTTCCTAGCTGTGTGACCCGGGGCAAGTCACTTGACCCCCATTGCCTAGCCCTTACCACTCTTCTGCCTTGGAACCAATACACAATAGTGATTCCAAGGCAGAAGGTAAGGCTTTAAAAAAAAGTGAGATCATGAAATCTGAGAAGAGAACCATTTCCTTAGAATAGAAAACAGATTGCTAGGGGTTGCAGAGAATGTGGGGAGGATGCAGAAGCAAGCAAGTCAGACTACCCATTTTTTGAGGAATTTGGTAATGGAGAAGAGAATGAAAGAATAACTGGAAGGGATAGTGAGACTAATAGGTGTTTTTAGTTCGTTTCTAGGACAGTAAAGACCTGATCATATTGATGAACTGAAGAAGAGGTCAGCAGAGATGGGAAGACTGATTTTTACCTATTTTTTTGTTTTTTTTAAACCCTTAACTTCTGTGTATTGGCTCCTAGATGGAAGAATGGTAAGGGTGGGCAATGGGGGTCAAGTGACTTGCCCAGGGTCACACAGCTGGGAAGGGAAAACTGATTTTTGACAAAGCAAATTTTAAAAAAGTGATAAAGACCTGGAATTCACTCTATTGGAACCCTGATCTTTCATTTATAATGTGGTTGGGAACAGTTAGGTGGCTCAGTGGACACAGAACCAGGTCTAAAGATGGGAGGTCCTGGGTTCAAATCTAGTCCCAGAAATTTTCTAACTGTGTGACCCTGGGCAAACCACTTGACCCTTACTGCTCTTCAGCCTTGGCACTGATAGTATCAATTTTAAGACAAAGGGTAAAGGCATTAAAAAATTAAGGGGTAGCTAGAAAAGACCAGAGAAAGGCAGTAGGGCATACAGGATAAAGCTTGGACTAGAAATCAGGAAAACTGGATCCTAGAGAATATGGACCACATCTTTCCCTGAAATTAAATTGAATCCTACTGAAGATGGCAGAGAATCTTCTTCTTTATTTCCTGTCAGTATAAGGTTCTGGGAAAAGCAAGCTGAACTTAATTCCTTTTGTGTTCCTAAATGAAAATGGTCATTTTATTTGGTATTTGTTAAATGTAGAATTAAACAAAATGCTTAAAAAATAATTTATTAGACTTGAACATGCTGAGGGGCAGAGGAGTTTCTATCAGGGAAAGGGGCCATAAAAAGGATGTCCAAGCCATCTCCTCCTCTGCATCCAACTGGGTCTTCTTGGGCTTGAAAGTAAACTATGAACCTCAGGGGAAGTAAACTCACTCTTTTTTTTTTTCGGTCTTCAAGTTTCCAGTGCCGGATACATAGTAGGAACTTAATTAATTGTCTGTAGGTTAGAGTAGGAATGCTGAAGAGCCCCGTTCAGTCCAATTCCAAGAATCCAAGGGAGACAGAGTCACTAGATGACTCTGATTCATATTTACCAGGTTTGAGTTTGAAACCTCATTGTGGCTGTTAACACCTGGAAGTGTTGATGGAGCAATACTGTCAGCGTGTTCATTTGCTTTCATTCCCTCAGGCCCTTCATCCTACATCACAGCCCCAGTCTAGACTCCTAATTAGGGTTCCCACTTCAAGTATCTCTCCTCTCCAATCCATCCTCCACACAGATACCAAAGTAATGCTAAAAGAACGCAAATTTATTATTTTAACATTCTTTTCTTTTAAAATTTAAAATTGCAAATTCTCTCCTTTCCTCACTCCCACCTGCTCCTGCCCACTGAGAAGGCCAGGAAAATGGTATCAATTATATGTGAAAAAGCATGCAAAACATTTTCATATTAGTTGTATCATAAGACAAAGCAAAAACATTAAGAAAGAGAAAATTATACTTCAATTTATCCTCTGAGTTCATCAGCTGTCTTTGGGAAGGTGGGTAGCATTTTTTCATCATGGGTTTTTTGAAATTGTCTCGGATCATCGTGTTGCTCAGAGAGGTCAAGTCTTTCACAGCTGATCATCATTACGACACTGCTGATACCTTGTTCAATGAACTCCCAGTTCTTACTTCACAGAGTGATATTCCTAAAGCACAGGCCTAACCATGATGCTCTCTGGCCCAATAAATGACAGTGTCTCCTTATTGCCCTTAGGATCAAATACAAACTCCTCTGTTTGGTAGTTACGGTCCTTTGCAATCTGGCTCCAAGATATCTTTCTAAGCTTTTATTATATTTGCTGTCTTATTCAAGCAAATTCTTAGTCCTGCCAAACTGGCCTTTAAAAAAACAAACAAACAAACAACCTTACCTTGTGTCTTAGAATCGATACTAAGGGTCAGTTCTAAGACTGAAGACTGGTGAGGACTATGGGGGTTAAGTAACTTGCCCAGGGTCTCATCTCTAGAAAGTATCTGAGAGAAGACTTGAACCCAGAACCTCCCTTCTCCAGGCCTGGCTTATCTCTTCACTGATCCACCTAGCTAGCTCTCTCTAAACTACTCTTGCTGTTCCTCACCCTCTACCTTTTTATCTTCATGCCTTGGTAAAAAGTATTCTCTTTTGCCTGGAATGTACCTTCTCCTTAGCTTCCCCTGGTAGGATCGCTACTAGCCTTTAAAAAGCACTTCAAATGCCATCTTCTCCACCAAAGCCTTTTTTGAAGCAGATATTGCTGCCCCTAACAAATCACCTTGCATTTTTTTTAATATACTTATCTATATAAATGCTGTCTCTTCCAATAGAGTGCAAATTCCTGGAGGGCAGGAATTGATTTTGTTTTTGTCTTTGTGTCTCCATTGGTTGGCACATAATAGCTGATTGGAAATGCTTGTTGGCTGATTGGAAAAATGCTTCTATTGTCACCTCTTTGAAAACCTTTGTCTAAAGAGGAATTCTGATCAGCCATACTTCCAGAAGTCTCATGATGATAGAAGCAACCCACCTCCAGATAGTGAGGTAATGGATTGAGAGTGAAGACTGAGGTTGCTTTTTCTTGCTTTCTCAGTGGAGTAGAGAAGGTGTTGAGAGGAGAGAATATGGACATGATAAAAAAATGAATTTTTAAAAAAAGAATGAAATGATAACTGTTGTCTAAGAAATCATATTGTGCAAAAAGCAGTTATTGATTGCCTATTATGTCTCAGACAGGCACTGTCCTATAATCCTTGCTTATGAAAAGGCAGAAAATGAAGTCAATTAAGACCTAGAATCAGGAGGACCTTAAATTCAAATTCTGGGGCAGCTAGGTAGCACAGCACCATACCTGGAGTTGGGAGGACCTGGGTTCAAATCTGACTTCAGACATGTCCTACTTATGTGAGCCTAGGCAAGTTATTTAACTCCAATTGCTTAGCCCTTGTCACTTTTCTGTCTTAGAATTAATACTTGGATAGAAGGTAAGATATTTTTTTAAGTACAAATCCAGACTCAGACACTTATTAGGGATGTGACCTTGGACAGCTCACTTAACTTCTTATCCCCTTGATAGCAAACACATGTCAGCACTGACATACGTAGCCATTTTAGATGACATGTGGCCACATACAGAGAAGTATGGGGCCTCATGCCAAGAATGAAACATTTGTTGTAGTGTAGTGTAGTGTAGACACTCTGTGCCGGAGGTCTGTAGGCCAAAACAACTGTCACTGAGCAGGTAAGTTAAATAATTAGTTTTTGGTTTATTAAATACAGTTATATATTACAATTATACATTTTTGTTATTTAAGCTATAAATATCACAAAATTATGTTTTTTTCTCGAAGTGACATACCACCTGAGTTATGCTCAGTTTTTTGTCGAATTTTGAGATTTCAAGCTCAAAAGGTTGCCCATCATTGTCTTAGTATCATCCGCAAAATGAGAAGAGTGCCTTCCTTACAGGGTTGTTGTGAAGATAAAATGAGAATATGTATAAAGCACTATATAAATGCTAGGTATCATTGTTATTACTACTGAAACAGTGTCTGCCCTCAGGGAGCTTCTGTATTACCACAACTACCTCATTCTGGCACTCCATTAATGGATTCTTTCCCAATTCCAACAAAGAAGCAATTAATACTGCTTCTTAGGTCAACTGCTACCAGCTACTACCAACAGCTACCATACTTCCAGAACTTTTCTCCCTACTCCTGGGCCTTCCACTTCCCAGTCCATCCTCACCTGGGAATTCTTTTTACTACTATAACAATCTACATATCTTTCTGTAGGTTACAGTTGTAGCTGCTTTGTTTGCCCTCAACTAGAAACTGCCCTACTCTCTGCCTCAAGCTCTGGCTCCTGACAGCTGAGAAAATATTCACTAACGCTCAAGTGTGGTAGGAAGGGAGCCAGTAAAATATGATATTAATGAGGTCAGGATCAGAGAATCTCATGCAAACTTGTTGGCTTCGAACCAAGGAAACCTATTCCATGGGTGTGCAACTAGTAGCTGAGGATAGGATTAAAAAGGTAGCTAAGGAGCATAGTGGGTTGAGTGCTGGATTTGGAATTAGGAAGCCCTAAATCAAATCCATCCTTGTACATTTTCAAGCTGTATGATCCTAGGGCAAGTTATTTAAATTCTTTCAGACTCATTTCCTTTACTTGTAAAATGGGGATAATAATTGTTCCTACCTTATAGGGTTTTGCAAAGATCAAATGAGACAATTATGTGCTTTGCAAGCTTCACAACACATATAAGTTCTTGCTATTGATATTATTAGAAAGAGCTTATTTTTAGAATTTGGTTTTGCATTATGTTTTTGCCACTTGGTATCTCTATGATCCTGAAAAGGTCCTTTATCTCTCTTGACCTAAATTCCCTCACCAGTAAATTGAGGAGAAAGGACTATGAGACTCATTGACAACATTTATTAACAATCATTTATTAAAAGCCTTCTCTGTGAAAGAAATGTAAATCAAAAAAACCTCTAAGATGTGGTAAAGTTAGGACACTAATATGTTGCCAGTGGAGTTGTGAATTGATCCAAACATTCTGGAAGGCAATTTGGAATTATATCCAAAGGACTTTAAAAGAATGCATGGCCTTTGATCCAAAAATACAATCATTAAAAAGAAATGGGAAAGGTTCTATCTGTGCAAAAATATTTATAGCTGAGCTTTTTGGGTGGCAAAAAATTGGAAAATGAGGAGATGTCCCTTGATTGGGGATTGGCTAAACAAATTCTGGTATATGATGGTGATGGAATACTATTGTGCTGTAAGGAATGATGAGCTGCTTCATTTCCATAAAAACTGGAAAGAGGTACATGAACTGATGCAGAGTGAAATAAGCAGAACCAGAAGAACATTATACACAGTAACTGAAATACTGTGAGATGATAAAATGTAATAGACCTTGCTACTAATAGCAATACAATGATCCAGGACAATTCTGAGAGACTTATGAGGAAGAATGTCATCCACACCTAGAGAAAACTGTTGGAGTAGAAATGCAGAAGAAAACATACAATTTATCATGTGTTTATATGTGTATCTGATGTAGGGTTTTGGTTTTAAAAGAGTACTCTCTCACAAAATAAATAAAAAGGAAAAAAGGTTTTGCATGATATTACATGTATAACCCAGTGGAATTGCTTATCAACTCTGTGAGGGGGGAGGGAAGAAGGGTGGGAACAACATGAATCATGTAACCATGGAGAAATTTTTGGAAAAAAAATTTGAAAAAAAGAAAAAAGAACAAAAAAACCTTCTATGTGGGAGGTAGCAGGAACACAAAATACAATAAATGAAGCAATCTGGACTTACTATCTCATGAACTCCATACACTCCTAACTGAACCACTTCAATGACAGAATAGACAAAGTAATAGAGTATAGATGGACCTGCAAAAAAAAATCTCTCATTGCTAGGGAAAAAGTAACAATTCTGAAAAGAAACCTCTATCTATGAGGAGTTAGGGACATCATCTTTGTTAAACAAATAATACCTTATGGTTATAAAGAGAGAGGTATGTGGCAGTCTACCTACACCAAAAAAATCACAAATTTACTCCTCCCCACTTTCCCCTCACCCAATGTACAAAGCAGGTCTTAGGGACACAAAGATGAAAAATAACAAGCACTTCCCTCAAAGTCTACTAGGAGACTACAGACTTGGTATAAATCTGCTATATTTGCTCTCAAGTTACCCATCAACTCAATATATTTCCATATTCCTCCAATCCATCCCCTTCCTTATGCTTCTCAATCTTCAGGTGCTGAGAGGTTAAACAGGATTACAACAGAAATCAAAAGCCTAGGATTGTAGGTGAAACCATGGGATTCATGCTGTTAACTACCCTATAACTATGTTAACTACCCTAGTTAAGAGCAGAAGTCTCTGAGGGTGGGGAAACTGTCAGGGGATAAACAGAAAGGAAGAAGTTTAGAGTTTACCCTTCTTTAATCCTTTGGCTGGGACCTTCTCTCCTTCCCCATTCAAATTTTCTGAGAGGACTTTTGTCTGAACCTTTCCTTTACTCCTCTTACATTTTTGCTTTGCATGATAATTACTGTCTACAGGTTGAATTTCTTCTAGTAGACTATAAACTCTTAGAGGGCAGTGGTTGTTATTTTTCGTCTTTTTGTCCCCAAGACCTGACAGAGTGCCTTGTATATTGGGCAAGGGAAAGTGAGGAGTAGATTTGTGATTTTATTGGTGTAGGTAGGGAACTCCCAGTTAGGAAATTCCTTTCTTCAGTGGAGATCTGCAACTTTAGAGCAATACAATCTTAGAGCATTGTCTTGTACATAATAGGATAATTTAATATTTGAACAATTGTAAAGATTATTGGAGAGGAGCAATGGCAAGGATTGAGGAGGCCAAGAAGTAAGACGAAGACCCTCAACTCCATGAAGAGAATGGGAGTGGAAGTAAGGGAAATGGAGAAGACAGGTCACTTTCACAATCTGTACATTTGTGCAGCTCAGTAATCTAAGTCATAGGGACAATCTTCACAGGATAAAGAAGAGTGGTGGGCCAGTTGCCAAAAGACTCCTTCCACACCCAGATTATTTTCACATTGCTTGTCCTGTCATCTTAGAGAATCCCAATCTTAAAAATCCATTCCTTTGACTTCTTGGTCTCTCTAAACTCCTTCATAAAATTCCGTCGGGAAGAGGAAACTCATAAAACCATTATTGGGTAACATCTTGATGGGGATTAGTTTTTCAAATGCTTCCAATCCCTTTCCCCACTAAGTATCTGGAATGGAGGCAAGGAATGACTGGAATGGAACCAATATTTGAGATGGGTTGGGAAGGGGCTCCAGGTCTGAGGAGAGAGGGGCTATAGAAAAAGGAAAGTGAAAGACTGAAGTCAAGCTTCTTAAATTTACACTGCCCTTGACATCACTACTGTAAGCCTAAACTACAAGAGGGAGAAAAGTAGATGAACTGAATGCATTTTCTCAAAAACAAATTGTATCTTAATTGGGAGCAGGGGGAGTCTTTAGTGCAGTATACTTAGATGAGAATCCTGGATTTGCAGTCAAGAGAACAGGGATTCATTCTCAGTTTTACCACTTTCTAGTGGTATGGCCCCGGGCAAGTTTACCTCTGTGAACCATACTCTCCTTATCCACATAATAGGGTGGATAATAATTGCCTTTTCTTCGGAAAGTTAAGACTGACTCCCTTCTGGGTAGCTCTATTTCGGACCTCCCTATACCTCAGTTATATGTGGGCACAGAGGTTAGTAGAGCTACAGAGAACTGAGGGCAAGGAGGGGTGGGCATGACTCTTCCACAGAGAAGGGTAGGAGATGAGAAAGGAGCCCCATGCTAGTTTCATTGGAGACAAACTTTCCATCTCTTTAATCTTTTCCTCCCACTCTCTCCGGAAGATTTTCCCGGTATCTTCATGCCTTTCTCCTTAAGGAGGGAAAGGATCCTTCTTCATACTGAAGCCTATTCCTAGTCAGGTCTCACGTCAACCCTAACTCTAGGAATATCTCCATACTCACCCTTCCCGTATCCCCATCTCCCAAGGCCAAATACACACAGAAATACACACACACACACACACACACACACACACACACACACACACACACACACACACACTCCATGCTTTCTCCAACATTACTAGCAGCGCGCACTCCCATCTCGTCCCACCTCTCCGAGATAAGAGAAAAGGTCTCGGAGTTGGATGGGAGCGGGGAGCAGTGACAGAACGCCGTGAAGAGAATGGGGGTGCTGGCATGTGGGCGGCGGGAGGAGAGGATGGCTGAAGGGAGAGACAGACTTCTTGACAAAAAGCAAGGCACGAGTGGCCAAGCCGGGGAGCGCTCGGACTCCACCTCCCAGACCTCCTCCTCTCCCTCCCCTCCAAGTGCCACGAGCAAGGAGGGAGCGAGGACAAGTGGGGACAAAAGCGCGGTACTCACGGAGTTAGTCTGCGAAGGCAGTCCAGGAGTCAGGGAGCCCGCCCCAGAGCACTGAAGTGTGGAGCAAGCGGGCTGGGAAGCGCGCTCCACTTTCCGGCCGCTCCGATCGTAGCCGCAGCCCAGCGGCGCTGCCCGCCTCTGTGCTGGGCTCCCTGCCCTCCGTCGCTCTAACTTCAGCCACTGGGCTATGTACCGAGAAGGCTGCGCTGGGAGCCGGGAAGACAGGCGAGACCCGGGAAAGGGCTGGAGGGCGGGGAAAGGTGGCAGGAGGGAGGGAAGGAGGGAGGGAGGGAAGGAAGGAGTGTGTGAGGCGCTCCGAATCTCAGACACAAAGTGCCCAGACTGCTGACTCCAAAGGAACACGCGTTGATTTGCATGTCATTTGCATGGCGTTCTATGAATGGACAAACGGACAAACTCTTCCTGGCCTTTGCCATTCCTTCACATCCCCTCCTTGCTCCCTTTCCTGAAGGATTCCATCACTAAGAAAGTTCCTAAGATATGCCCAAACTCCCAGTCTCCGGTTCACCGTTCCCGTCAACCTCCTTTCCCTTTTCATAGGAGAAGCTTTTTTCTTTACTCAGACCACTAATTGGTAATAGCTGGAAGGTGTTCAAAGTCCTTTCCATCCCGAGTTTCACTTAAGTCTTCGCAACAACTCTGCAAAGATGCGGCCTTTATTATCAACCCCATTTTGTGGATGGGGAAAGTGAAGTTCACCGAGATAAACTTGCTCAGGGCCATACAACTAGAACGAGGTAGAATTGGAAATGCATCCCTATCCTCTGACTACAGATCCAGTTATTCTCCCTTAAGCACTGCACCAGAGACAAAAGCATACAGCCCCAACCAAGGCACCAATTGTTTTTAAGACATATAACACAGTCAATTCATCCACTCTCTTTTTTCCCGATAGATACTTGATTAAAATTAAAATTAAAAGCTAAATGAGGACCCATGTTCTCCTGGTTTGTATTGGTTTCTTAATAACCAGCATAGACTATCCATCTACTTTTAACCTGAAAAACAGAAATAGTATTGAAAAAAACAAAAAGGCAAAAATAATCATCTCTTTCACATTGTAGCCTACTGATAAAAAGACAGCAATGCTTAAAAAAAACAACAGCAGAAGAAAGGAGAGAGATTCAGTGGAAAGAGGGACAGAAAGATAAAAAAGGAGAGAGGACAACTAGAAAGGAAAATTGAAGAAAGGTTGGGAGAAAAAAAAGGCCAACATATGCTCATCTGAAATGGATTCTCCAACTTCAACCCCACCATCTTCCCCCTTGCTTAAGCCACTCAGCCGGAACCCCTCTTTCCTGCCCATGTTATCTCCTTTCCATCCTTTGTCCCATGGTCCTGTAATGGCTCCTCTCTAGATGACTTCCTCCCTTAGATGTATTTAAAGAACCTCTTATTATTGGTTTTGAACTCACATTTTGGAGAAAAAAGAAATTCTTTAAGACTTGCCTAATTTCTGTTTTGCACCTGACTTGTCATATTTTGCAGGCTTCCTTGTTTTTCTCATTTGAACTTTCTTGACATTTTTTTAAACCCCTACCTTATTGGTTCTAAGGCTGAAGCATAGTAAGGGCTAGGCAATGGGGGTTAAGTGACTTGCCCAGGGTCACACAACTAGAAAGTGTCAAAGGCCAGATATGAACCCAGGACCTCCCATCTCTGGGCCTGGCTCTCAATCTACTGAGCCATCCAGTTGCCCCCTTGACATTTTTTTTTGAAAAGCACTTCTTTCTTTGAAATAGATTCTTTGCCTTGGTGATTTAGCTGTATAAATTGGGTTCCCTCCTCTTTAAAAAAGTGCTGGGCAATTTGATATCTTGATATTAATATATATTTATCCTCTATTTTTTTTAAAAAAAAGTATTCCTAAACAGTGACCAGGTATCTTCCTGCAAAATTTATTTGTAATTCTCTCTCTCTTAATACATGCATTTTTATCATAGCTCTATTTGCAAAAACTATTTGTTAGATTTCTGATTTTCCCTCTTCCATGAGGATGTTGAATTTAATGCTCATTACTGCATTGTGACTTGCCTGTGCAAAGAAGCTTCCTCTTTGTCCTTTGCCTTCATAATATTAGTAGTTCATATTCACAGAGCTTTGTGGTAAGGGAGGTAATATTTTGGAGAATGGATGAGAACAATATGCAAATCTTGCTAGCTGAATAAAATTTCTGTAGACTATTATTTCTGCGAAACTATTGCTCATGGAAGAGTAAACTATACTGCTGTTTCTGTATGTTCCCTATAGAGAGGATTTAAGGTAAATACCCCAAAATCTGGAAAGAAGCCAGAACTTTGGACATTTGTATTGTATACTTTTTTAAAAATCTTTTTTAATTCTGTCTTTGATTTTGACAAAAATTCTCAACAAAAATTAAAAAAATTCCTCTCAATTACATTTCCCTAAAACAGTTAATCACTCTTTATTATGAAATACAAGAAGGAGCAATGGTCACTACCTTCGGACAGTCAACCTTGAATCTTGGGGTTGAGAGTCTGGGCCTGGGCAGCTTTGTAAAGGATAGATCTCTCTCTCTCTCTCTCTCTCTCTCTCTCTCTCTCTCTCTCTCTCTCTCTCTCTCTCTCTCTTTCTGTTTTTCTCTCTCATCAGAAAAACATGCTTCCCAACAGAAAGCTTCTGAGAAACTTAGTGGTGCACACTCTTTGGAGACCTTGAATGATGAAGGTTGAAGGTTAATCTCATAACACAAAATACACACAGGAACAAACACACATACCTATAGAAGAAAATGTTGTAGAAGAAAGTCTGTGGAAGAAAAATGCTGCTTTGCATAAAGATACATGCCTACTTTTTACTGCCTCAGTATAATCTGCTATCTCTAGTCTCCATCTGCCTGGCACATCCTTGCCATTTCCTTTTCTTTACCACTCTGTCACTGCTAGAATGTCATGTTTGCAACAGGAGAGAAGAGAAGGCAGAGGATGGAGCCAGAGGAAAGGAATATAGGAAGAGAATGAGATCAAAAGTCCCCATTCTTCTAGTTACACAGGATATGGCTTGAACATCAGCAAGTAGCCCAATTTATTAATCTAATAATTTGGTCCTTCTTGGTCTCTCTCACTGCACTCTTTAAAATATATAGTTATATATATAACATATATGTATGACATAGACAACAATACTGTTCCTATGTCTTTAACAATAGTAGTTTTTAATACCTTAGTTGTTGTTCAGTCTTATCTAATATTTCATGACTCCTTTTAGGGTTTTCTTGGCAAAGGTACTGGAGTGGTTTGTCATTTCCTTCTTCAATTCATTTTACAGATGAGGAAACTGAGATAAACAGGGTAAAGTGACTTGATCAGGTCACACAGCTTGTAAATATCTGAGGTCAGATTTGAATTCAAGAAGATGAGTCTTTCTGACTTTAGATCTGAACTTCTATCCACTGCAACATCTAGCTTCCTCTATTAAAAGATTTAATTTTCTTTTAAAAACTATTTTATTTTCACCTACTCCATGTAAAAACAATTTTAATATTCCTTTTTTAAGTTCCAAGATCTATTCCTTCTTCTGACTCTCCTTCACTCTCTCCTTGATTTATATCTTTTATTTCAAAGAAACTTCTGGATTGTTTTACAGGTAATGTTAGTCCAAGACAAATCTGAGGCTAGGTTCTCTAGCTAGTTTTATTCTGAATGTTCTTAAAAGGCTAAAGGACACCTTCAGAATTAATGGAAACAATCTTTTTTTTCCCCATAATTTTAATTTACTTTCCTTTCTCCTTGAATAAAAAATTGTCTTCTGATTTTATTGCTGCCTTTTTGCCATTATACCAATTTTCGTTTCTGAATGTACCCATCCCCTGTCCTTACCTCTCTAGATCTACAAGCTCCCACTGTCAAAACTTGCTTTCTGATAATAATCTATCCATCTCACTCAGCAGCTTTGTATAATACCTGTGGGAGGGCTAATGGCTTAGCACACATAACATTCATGGCAAGGGAGAAAAACATGGCGCTTGATTAATTATACTTCTATTATTTCTTCAACTCAGTTCCTTAAAGGCAGGTACTTCAATTAAGGGGCAGCTTGGTGACACAGTGAATAGAGAGCTAGGCCTAGAGTCAGGGACACCCAAGATCAAACCCAGTCTCAGACACTAGTCAGCTGTGTGACCCTGCTCAAATAGCTAATTGTGTTTGCCTCAATTCCCTCATCTATAAAATCAGTTAGAGAAAGAAATGGCAAACCATTCCAGGAAAATCCCGAATGGGAGCATGACTGAACAACAGTGGCAACTTTGATTAGAAATATTGGTATGTGGGAATATAGATGTTCCTCAAATTTATAGAGTAAATGAGAAGCAGTGTGACAGTGGACAGAGAACTGCGAGTGCTCTAGATAATTCTCTAGTCTAGTTTCAGGGAAGGTGCTGACATACACAAGGACAGGGAGTTTCCTTACCCAGAACTTCCATGTATCTATGAAATCACATCTTCAGTTCCTACCCTTATATAGTTGTGAGTTGCTATTGTTGTTATTTCTAGAAAAACTTTGTATAATCAAATTTATGTATGTCAAATTCTACTTGATTCTAAAAATGGAAAAAATGTAAAAATGTGCTCAAGAATTTAGCAAGCTTTTGCCAAACTCATATTTAAACTAATTTCTGATAAAAGAATAATTCTCCAAATAAATCATGAATATCAACGTAAAGTTACTACTTTTATTATTATCTTTCACAGGATAGTTTCAATGTTTAGAGGAAAAGCAATGACAGGTTTATGGAACAGACCATTAGAGTGAAAAATCATTCACATCTCAAGCTTCTTCCCATCACTCTTACACCCCAACAGTCCACTCCCTTCTCTAGGAATTGTTCAAATATTTTCAAAGTACAGATCTAGTCAGTACTTCCTTGCTCAAAAACCTTAAGTGGCTCCCTTTTGCCCAAATTCCTTAGTTTTCTATAATTACATTCCAATTTATTTTTGAAACTATTCTAAAAATTATTTCTGTGAATAGAAATGTGAACAGAAAAAAAAAGAAAGAAATGTGAACAGGAACATAATTTGTTAATAAGATTATTTTTCTTTGTTTCACAATTTTTTAATGTTCTTCTGTAAGTATGTGTGATCATAATGTATAAAACCCCAGCCCATTGGTATGGAATCTCTTCTTATTAATGGTGATCAATGCCCCATGTAGACCAGAGTTTTGAAGATCAAGAACACTCTACTTACTCATTAAGCTTCATGGAATTTTCAGGTCTTTGAGGTGCCTTAGGTCCTGCAGTTGCTTTGGGAACTTCAGCTTTCAGCTTTGAGAGCAAAGATGGATGAAGCCAGTCCCACTTTGTGTTGCTGAAGGAAAAGATTCTGAGAAGATATGAGGAGTTAGCATTTTCCATCAGTTCCCTATTCCTAGCTTGCTACACTAGAGGCTTTGGGGAGTTCCCCCCCCCAAGGTGAGATCTAGGACTCTCTTGGTTGCAATGAATTACCTCTCTCCCAAATGAGAGAACTCTTTCACCCTGTATTGTCTGGTAGATGTTCCCCCATGTATATCTTCTCTGATTTCTCTTTTGCTACTAATTCGAAGAAATAAGCTCTCCAATTGGCTAAGTGGTATTTGTGTCCATTGTGGAACAGGTATTTGCTGAGAAGGGAGTCAAGTTGAATATTAAGCCTGTGTCTGGCTTCTCCCCAATAACGAAATAACAATCAGAAATTATCTTAAAACTGATTATATCCACTAGATTAATAATATTTAAGAGAGCATAGAGATAGAATTTTAGTCCAGTACCTCTTCTCTCTGAGGAGTGCTGAATGGTGGCCTCTGGCCCCTATCCTCTTGCTTCTCCACACTGCAAAAATAAAGACTCTTAGAAGAAGATGGGGGGAGAAGACACTAGAGATGTCTATCCTGTATCACTTCAAGCCACTTCCATGAAACCTGTGAGGCCTTATGCCACATATGGGACTCTACACTTACATTATATTCTTTTCAAACTTCAAAATGTGTATTTTTGCCTTTTAGTTTTACCTTACCTTTTTTCTTTCTTTTTTTAAGCCCTTACCTTCCATCTTAGAATCAATACTGTGTATTGGCTCCAAGGCAGAAGAGTGGTAAGGGTAGGCAATGAGGGTTAAGTGACCTGCCCAGGGTCACACAACTAGGAAGTGACTGAGGCCAATTTTGAACCTCCTGTCTCTGGACCTGGCTCTCTATCCACTGAGCCACCTAGATGCTCCCATTCACCTTTATTTCTGAATCTATGTACCCTCTCTTCCCTAAGCCATCAGTGTGACAAAGAATAATGAGATAGAAAATAAAGCACTTCAGCAAAACTGAACCTCATATCCATTATCTGACATTATATGCAATGTTCTGCACCCATAATCTTCTGTTTCAGGGAAGAAGACAGGGAGAGAACCTTAAGTTGGCACATTTCTTTCCTTACAACAACTCTGAGAGGCAGGTGCTATTATTATCCCCATTTTACAGATAAGAAAAAAGAGTTCTGAGAGGTTAAGTGAGCTGCCCAGGTCCAAAAAACTGTTGATGCTGAATTTAAACCCTGATCTCCTTGACTCTAAGTCCAGAATTCTTGAATTCCCTCCTAAGCCCTGATGTGGTAAATAAACAATTATAATGAAAGCAAGACACTATAGATCCAATAAATAAATTATTATAACTGACAAAGGAAGAACAAAAGAATCTTTGATTAATTTGTTTATATGACTTCTATTCTTGAAAATCACAGCATATATACACAAACACACCTCTCAATCACCTCTCCCAGGGATTATTCATGGGTGGGTAGTTTATTTTGTGAATTAGATGACATGATGTAGTAAAGAGAGGACTAGTTTGGGAACAAGTTCTAATGCCAGTTCTTCCACTTACCAGCTAGACAAATAAGTCACTTAGCTTCCCTTGGCCTTAGTAACTTGATCTGTAAATTTGGAATAACATTTTACTACCTACCTCCAAGATTTCTTGTGCGGATAAAGTGACTTAAAGGAAGATAAACATTTTGATCATATAAACTCCTGGAGGAAAGGGACTATGTCTTATCTAAATTCTGTGTAAAGGGCAGCTAGATGGTTCAGGGGATTGGAAGCCACATCTGACTTCAGATTGAAGATAGACACTGATCTCTTCCAATATTGTCATAGTCTTTCTTCCTTCCTTCCTTCCTTCTTTGCTTCCTTCCTTCCTTCTTTTCTTTCTTTCTT
>NC_058132.1:339915363-339932954 GCF_016433145.1 Gracilinanus agilis | reverse complement strand
CTCCTTCTCCTTCTCCTTCTCCTTCTTCTTCTTCTTCTTCTTCTTCTTCTTCTTCTTCTTCTTCTTCTTCTTCTTCCTTCTTCTTCTCCTTTTTCTCCTCCTTCCCCTCCTCCTCCTCTTCCTCCTCCTCCTCCTTCTCCTCCTTTTTCCTCTTTGAAATCGATGATGTGGGAATTTATTTTGCATGACTATACATATATATGATATATATTTATGTATATATATTTTTTCTTGCCTTCTCTATTGGTGGAGAAGAGCGAGGGGGAGAATTTGGAGCTGAAAAAATGAAATAGAATTTGGCCCCCTGAAATGTTCTATCAGACCTGCGACATTATTCCTAATCTGAGGAATACAATGAGTAAGATACAATACAATGAAACTTCAAAAGAGTTGCCTTAGAAACAGACTGATAGATAAGCATTTCTTTTCCTTTGGCCCCCTCTTTAAAAAGTTTGCCCATCACTGCTGTAGAGGTAAGGACCTTACCTCTAGAGGAACAAGGCTAACTAGTAAATATCATTTAATTTAGTAAGGCAAATACCTATTTATTACCTTTTATATAATTATTTGTATGTATCTCATATTCTTTAACCAGACTATAAGCTCCGTGAGGGAAAGCACAATGACTTTTTGTCAAGAGCTAGGTGATACCGTGAGGCTGAGAGAAAAAGAGAGAAATAGTTGTGACCTAGAGACTATAAAGAAGCAGGTGCTTGAAATTCCTCAGGGCTATTTGGGAGTCCAAAAGAGGGTGGTTGAAAATCTAGTCTTGGATGAGTAAAGGCTGTAACTTGAAAAAGAAAGAGAGAGAGTGAATAATTGCAGTCAGACTAGAAAAGCAGATGAGTGGTGTGTTTGGAAAATATGTTTAGTGTGAGCGTGTTTTCTTACGTTGCAGGTGGATTTGAGAGTGGGTGAGTCAGTGCCTGCTTGGGCAAGAGAACCCTGGCTCTGAACTGAGACTGAATGTGAGAAGAGACTACTATATTTGGGGTAGGGTTGTGATCTGGATGTTGGTCTTCTCCATTTCCCCTCCCCTAACCTTCAGCTTTTCCCCTGAATATATACCAGCATGATGCAAGTAATAAGAAAAGGTCACAAGGAGGTTTTGTCTCCTACAGCCTCTGCATTACAGACTTTTGACCTCCTCTTGGGAAGAATGTTCCTTTGGGATAGATAGTACAGGGTGTTCTAAAAAAACCCAAAACAAGTTCTTCAATTGAAGGGGCTTCTCCCTTCTTCTCTGGTCCCTTTGAGTGGGTAGATTGGAGGAATGCAGATAGCAACCTTCCCCTCCATGCTTACCAGGGAGTTTTAAGCAGTTACACTAAGTTATAACAATACAATCTTGGAGTTGATGCCAACTGCTTTTCTCGGTGATAATGGCTCCATTGGAGCAAATGATTCCATTCACACATCTTTTCTAAGGGTACTGTGAGGGGATGTTGCTTTGAGGGGACTCAGTACCCCATAGTGCCAAGAGTAATTCAAGGAACTCTGTGTGATCTTCAACCTAGGAGAAGCTGTATTAGATTAAGTGTCTAATATCTGCAAGGCACTATGATAGATCCTGGAAATATAGAGACAAAAAAAAAAGGAAAAAAAATAATACCTCCCTCAAACTTACATTCTTCTAGAGGACTATAACATGTAAACAAGTATATACCTGATTACTTGAGGAGCAAAGGAACACTCTGTGTGTGTATACACACACACACACACACACACACACACATATATATATATATATGTATTTGTGGTTATATGGCCATGGACAAGTCATTTAACCTTTTAGTGCTCCCAGAAGCTGTTTAGAGTTGCAGAGAAGGTGCTGAGTTAGAAGAAGTTTAGAGAAGGTTAGAGGGAGTTTCCCCAGTGGGAATTCTCTACATCAATTAGTCACAGATTTGGAACAGAGAGACAAACAGACATGTCTGGACTAACAGAGTATCAGGGAAAGAGTTTCTTTAGGAAGTGGTTCACAAGCTGAGCTTTGGAAGAAGCCAGAGATCCTACGGAAGGTTGCATTGTAAGAGTAATTTATTGTGGTGTTTGGGTGTTAGAATAATTAAAATGTTTTTCCTCCTTCTCAGCCGTGTGACCCTGGTATGCTCCTTCCTAAAGTCTTATCATATCTAACTTTTTCTAAAATTCTATTCACCTCCTTAACTTCTTTCAAATTTATTTGAAAGAACTTATCTGGATCTCAAAAGGGAAAGTTGAGGTCCCTTACCAGTACAGTTTTATTGTTTACTTCCTCCAATAACTCATTTAACTTTTCTTTTAAGAATTTGGATGCTATGTTGTTTGGTATGTATATATGTTCAGTATTTATATTAATTCACTGCCTATGATACCTCTTAGTAAAATGTAGGTTCCCTGCTTATCTCTTTAATTAGATTTGTTTACTCATGATTGCTACCTCTGCTTTTTTTTAAACCTCAGTTGAAACATAATAGATTTTGCTCCAGTCACTTATTTTCAATCTACATGTGTCTCTGTTTCAAGTGTATTTCTTGTAAACAATATATTTTTTTGGATTCTAATTTTTAATCCATTCTATTAATTACTTTCAATTTATTAATGAACTCATCACATTCCCATTCCTAGTTATGATTATTAACTGTATATTTCCCTCCATCATATTTTTTCTGTTTCTCCTTCCTTCTCTCTCTGTCTTTGTCTCTGTCTCTGTCTCTGCCTCTCTCTTTCCTCTTCAAAAGTCTGTTTTGCTTCTGACCTACATTAATCCATTGTCCTTTCCATTAGCTTATCTCCCTTTCTCTTATCCCCCTCCCCTTCTACTTCCTAGTAGGGAAAGATAGATTCCTATACCCATTTCAATTTATATATTATTCTCTCTTTGAGTGAATTCTGATGAGAAGAATGTTCAAGCATTGGTCACCACTCCCTCATCCCTACCCCTCATATTTTTCCTTCACTCTAAAAACTCTTCCTTGTGTTCCAGTTTTATGTGAGATAACTTCCTCCATTCTTCTTCTCCATTCCTACCTCCTCCAAGTACATTCCTCTTTCTCAACTCTTTTATTTTAAAAAATCATCCCATCAAAGTCAGTTTATTCTATGCCCTTTGTCTATGTTTATTCCTTCTAACTATCCTAATACTGATAAAAAAAATCTTTTGGAGTTATAATTATCATCTTCCCATGTAGGAATGTAAACATTTTAACCTTGTTCCCTTATGATTTCTCTTTCATTTTTATCTTTCTTTGCTACTTTGAGTCTTCTATTTGAAAGTCAGATTTTGTATTCACCTCTGGTCTTTTCATCAAAGATGCTTGAAAGTCCTCTAGTTCATTAAATCTCCATTTCCCCCCAGAAGGATTATACTCAGTTTTGATTGATATGTTATTCTCGGTTTGTATTCTTAGCTCCTTTTCTCCCCAGAATATCATATCTCAAGTCCTCCAGTCCTTTAATGAGGAAGCCGCTAAATTTTGCATGATTCTGACTATAGCTCCACAATATTTGAATTGATTCTCTCTGTGAAATTTCTCCTTGACTTAGGAGCTCTGGAACTTGACCATCATATTCCTGAGCAACTAGATGACTCAGTGGATAGAGCCCTAGGCTTGGAATCAGGAAGACTTGAGACGAAATCCAGCTTCAGACACTTATTGTGTGACCCTGGGCAAGTCACTTAACTCCTTACACCTTAATTTCTCATCTGTAAAATAAGATGGAGAAGGAAATGGTAAACCACTCCAGTATCTTTGCCAAGAAAACCCCAAATGGGTTGTCATGAAGAGACAGCTACAACTGAAATGATTGAACAACAAAAATCCCTGAAATTATCTTTTGGGGATTGTTGGTGGTGAACAGTGGACTCTTTCAATTTTTATTTTACCCTCTGATTCTAGGATATGAGGACATTAATTTTCCTTGATAACTTTTTGAAATGTGATGGCTAGGCTCTTTCTTTGATCATGGCTTTCAGGTAGTTAATTAATCTGTAAATTCTATCTCCCCAAATTATTTTCCAGATCAAGTTGTTTTTCCAATGATATATTTCACATTTTCTTTTATTTTTCCATTATTTTGATTTTGTTTTATTGTTTCTTAGTGTCTCAAGGTTCATTAGCTTCCACTTTCCTCATTTCAATTTTTAAGGATTTTTTTCAGTCAATTTTTGTACTTTTTCTTTTCTTCAGTGAATTTTTATGCTTTTTTTCATCTGGTGAATTCTACTTTTAAGGTGTTCTTGTTGATGAATTTTCATGTCTATTTTACCATTTGACCAATTCTGTTTTTTAAGATGTTATTTTCTTCAGTATGTTTTTTTTAATTTTTTTAATTTTAAACCCTTAACTTCTGTGTATTGACTTATAGGTGGAAGATTGGTAAGGGTAGGCAATGGGGGTCAAGTGACTTGCCCAGGGTCACACAGCTGGGAAGTGTCTGAGGCCGGATTTGATCCTGTCTCTAGGCCTGGCTCTCAATCCACTGAGCTACCCAGCTGCCCCTTCAGTATGTTTTTGGTGCCTCCTTTACCAAGATATTGAATTTTTTTCATAATTTTCTTATATCACTCTCATTTCTTTTCCCAAAATTTCCTCCAGTTCTCCTATTTATTTTTAAAAATCTTTTTTGAACTCTTCCAGTTATTTGGGTGGGGAGACAGTGACCAATGCACATTTGTCTTTGAGGCTTTGCATGTAGCTGTTTTGACTTGTTTTCCTTGGGTTTGTGTCTTGATCTTCTTTGCTGCCATACTAACTTTTTACAGTCAGGTTCTTTTATTGTTGTTTGCACATTTTCCCAGACTATTTCTTGACTTTTAACTCTGTTAAAGTTGGGCTCCACTCTCAGAGTGAAGGAGGCACTATTCCAAGCTTGTAGCCTTTCTCGCTGCTGTTTTCAGAGCTAACTTTGTGTGTTTATTGTTGTAAGTGCTCCCAAGGTAATGATCTAAAGAGAGGTGTGGTCACTGCTCTCCTGGACTATGCTTTGGTTTTTACCTAGGAAGGAACTTTGTTCCTCTGTAATCACCAGCACTAGCATTCTTCCTGGTCTTATTTTTTTTTAATTTTTATTTTTTAGAAAAATTTTTCATTATTACATGATTCATGTTCTTACTTTCCCCTTCTCCCTCCAACTCTCCCCCCCCCCCATAGCCAACGTGCATTTCCACTGGTTTTAACATGCCATCTATCTCTATTGTCACCTTGGCCCTTCAGTTTCTTTTTTTCTAAATTAAGCTTATTTAATTAATTAATTTAGAGGATTTTGCCATGGTTACATGATTTATGTTCTTTCCCTCCCCTCCTTCCATCCCCCTCCCATAGCCAATGAACAATTCCACTGGATTTCACATGTGTCATTGATCAAGATCTATTTCCATATTATTAATATTTGCACTAGAGTGATTGTTTAGAGTCTACATCCCCAATCATATCTTCATTGAACCATGTGATCAAGCAGTTGTTTTTCTTCTGTATTTCTACTCCCACAGTTCTTTCTCTGGACGTGGATAGTTCTTTCACATAAATCCCTCATAATTGTCCTGGATCATTGTATTGCTGCTAGTAGAGAAGTCCATTACACTTGATTATGCCACAGTGTATCTGTCTCCATGTACAATGTTCTCCTGGTTCTGCTCCTTTCACTCTGCATCAATTCCTGGAGGTCTTTCCAGTTCATATGGAATTCCTCCAGTTCATTATTCCTTTTAGCACAACAGTATTCCATCACCAACAGATACCACAATTTGTTCAGCTATTCCCCAATCAAAGGGCATTCCTTCATTTTCCAATTTTTTGCCACCACAAACAGTGTGGCTATAAATATTTTTCTACAAGTCTTTTTCCTTTATCTCTTTGGGGTATAAACCCAGCAGTGGTATGATTGGATCAAAGGGGAGGCAGTCTTTTAAAGCCCTTTGGGCACAGTTCCAAATTGTCTTCCAGAATGGTTGGACCAATTCACATCCCCACCAGCAACGCATTAGTGTTCCAATTTTGCTACATCCCCTCCAACATTTATTACTTTCCTTTGCTGTCATATTAGTCAATCTGCTAGATGGTGTTATGAGTAAGATTAGATTAGCTAGTTATTAGGTATTGATTATATATTGATTAGGAAGTACCTAGCAGGAAGGAGCTGGAGCTGGGAATTCCAGGTTGGAATGAAGGAGGAGGAAGTCTATCTGTGCTGTGTGTGGACTCCATTAGTGGTAGGCAAAAACTGTTGCCAGCCTGGGAGACCTCAGAGCAAAGGACACCTTGCATCCTGTTTTCCCCTGGGATCCTGTGTGGTGTGGCATTTAAGGAAAGAACAAGAGAAGAGGACAGTGCTTCAAGCAAACCCCTTACTGCTTAGTTCCTGAGACAACTGTAGCTCCTGGCATCCAGACATCATCAGTGGATTGCAGTGAGAAATCCCAAAGCCACAAAAGCCCTAGCTGTACTCAAGCCTGGCAGGTTCCAGGTTTGAGGCAGAAACCCAGAGACTCCAGTATAGCCTTGGGCCCTGTTAGTTAGATAGCTTAAATTAGTGTAGTGAATAAGTCCTTCCCTGTCCCTTTGGGTTTTGTTATTAGGTGTTAAGATTTTAGAGTAGTCATTCCTATCCCTCCTTTTAGTTGTTTCTAATTAAAAACCAATTTCACCTTGTTACCTTGTCAGTTAATTCAAGGCCTCTGGCCAGAGTGACAGTTGGCTGTTACTTTTCAGTTGGGAGTGGTGTAGCTGTACAGGACTTCAGTGATCAGTTTTAGTCTCTCTTACATCCCAGAGAGTGTTCCCACAAACCCATAGTTGATTTTAATATCCCTGGTGACCCCATTACTTATATTATCTCTAAATTGGGTATAAATAATGCAAGTCACTTGCATGGCCTGCATTACAAGGTAGATGTGAGGAAATTACTTGACAGACCAAAAAGCTCCATATAAATGTATCTTTCTTGTTATTTAAGTCTGTCTGGTCTAGTATCTAGTACCTTATTAGCTCAAGTTCAGGAAACACTGTTAAGTGCCTTCCTCTCCTATAGCTGGGTCCTCCATTTAAAGAGAGTCTCCAGGTCAACCATGTTTCATTACTTTCTAGGCTGTACTGTAGATTTTTCAACTTTCTTTTATGTATTGCCTTATCTCTTTAAAATGGAAGTTCTTTGAGGGCAAGGGCCATCTTTTTTTTCTACTTGTTCTGTATTCTTAGTATTTGGCATATTGGTCAATGCCTGTTATGCCCTGAATAAAAGTTCACTGACTGAACATCCTTACAGTGATCATTATATCACATATTGTATATGCTCCTTGATGTTTTTGAGCTATTCCTCAAATTTGGCATTCCATCTCTGACCTCCATATATTTGCACAAACCACCATGCCTACAATTTAGCCCCTTTTCTCTTCTTTTCTCAGAATCCTTGTCATCTAGAAAGGTGTAGCTGCTGGTGTCACTTTTTTAAAACTCTTATCTTCTGTCTTAGAATCAATACTGTGTATTGGCTCCAAGGCAGAAGGGTGGTAAGAATTAGGCAATGGGGGTTAAGTGACTTGCCCAGGGTCACACAGCTAGGAATCTGAGGCCAGATTGGAACCTAGGACCTCCTATCTCTAGACCTGGCTCTCAATCCACTGAGTCACCCAGCTTGCCCACATGGAGTCACTTTTGCCATGAAGTCTTCTCTGATACTTACCTCTCCTTACTCGTTGGTACTCTCTTCCTTAATTTTTTCTCTACTATCTACTTACTTAGGTGGGTATTTGTGTCCCTCTCTTAGAAATATAAGCTCCTTGAGGATGAGGACTTTTTCATTTCTGTCACAGTACCTCAGGAACCTAGGAAATGTTTGCTACATAGTAGGTACTTAATAACACAGAATTGAATTGCATCACCTTGTTTCAGCAAAGAGTTAATAAAACTGATAAAGCTAGATTTGGGGGTGTAGGGAACTTCCTTCAGAGGATACATGTGCCAAGGGAAGAGTAACCTTATACTCTCTCAAAGGGAAGAAACTACATTGATTTGAATCTGTGACACAACATAAGAGCATAGATTGAGAGCTAGAAGATATATTCTAGGTCACTTAGTCCTCTTTCAATCACTTTAGAGATTGGAAAACTAAGGCTCAGAATGGTTCAGTACTGTAGCTGGGCTTCTAATCCTGACCCATTGATTCCAACATTCTCCATAGGCCCTGTTCTCCAATACTCCATGTGAATGAACCCAATCTTCTTCATGGAAACACACTGGCTTTGAATCCTAAGTTCTCTGTGTGTAAAAGCAAGGGTAATCTTTACAATTGACCTTATGAGTTATAGTCAAAATCAGATGTGAAAGTGGTTTATAACTATAAAGTCTAGACACATTTTATCTTCTTATTAGACTTACCTTTGTAAAAGGGAATTCTTTGTTCTCTTTGAGTTCTCACTTATGAAAGGGAATCCCTTATCCCCTTATTCTCTTTGCCTAGTTGGAGCTAATACTTTGGTTAACACTAACTTAAGTACAAGCTTGAACTAGGTGGAGGAGCTCAAAAAACACTTAGTGAATTCATACCCTACTTAGTGCTAGATGTGAAGCCAGCAAGATACTTAGAAAGTTCCACCTTTTTTCTAACTCAAACAGTCAGAAACTTGTGAATTCTCTTAAGAATTCACACCCTCAGAAACTGTGAACCCTTTCAATGAGTACTCACCCCTCCAGAAAGTGCAAATTGACTCCCACAAACACTGCCCCCTGGGCAGTGCTAGACTATTTGGGAGCTATGATTGGTTCCTGTGAGGGGGGGAGGAGACAAGAAACCACTATAAAAGGCCCTGAATTTCCGAGGCTAGGAAGTGGACTCCAAGAAGAGAGTCAACTCAAGTAAGGAAGTCAACTTGAGCTCGTCATTGTCTTGACCTTCCTCTTAGAGGGAAGTTGGGTGAGTGGATAGCTGGCTTTCCCTTCCTGTCTTCTGGAGAGAATTTAATTCCAGTTGAAGGTTAACAAGACCTGGCTGACCCAACCACGGGAACAATATTTAGTTAAATAGGTTAATATCTTCTCTACCCTTTTGTATTCCCCTGCTTTCATTCTTTCCACCACTATTATAAATAAAAGCTATGAAAGGTCATTTCGACTTTGAGCAATAATACTTTGAATCAGCAACCACCATTATTATTTATAATTTTCATATATTTTAGTCAAACCATTAATTTTTAATTCCTACACCTTCAATAGACATGTTCTTGTTCAATGTTACCGTACCTTTGGGTATGGATTGGATTAAATGGCTAAGTCCCTTCTAACCCTCATTTCCATTATTTTGTGATTCAGAGAAGTAAAAGAGAGAAGAGCTGGGGATAGAAGTTAGAAATCACCCTAATAACTCTATGGACTTTACTTAAAGGTGAGTGACAAGCTCCAGAGGACATCTGATTCTCTAGTTAACATGTAGAAGTTGTTCCCTGCCCCTTCACTCACCCAGACAAACTTGAGATCAGTATATTACAATTATATTTGTTTGTTTTTTTCTGAACCCTTACTTTCCATCATAGAATCAATACTGTGTATTGGTTCTAAGGCAGAAGAGTGGTAAGGGCTAGGCAAGTGGGGGGTGGGGGGGGGGTCAAGTGACTTGCTCAGGGTCACACAGCTAGGAAGTGTCTGAGGCCAGATTTGAACCTAGGATGTCACATCTCTAGGCATTACTCTCAATCCACTAAGCCACCCAGCTGCCCCTCCAATTATGTTTTATTAGCTATTTAATCCCCCAAATTCCCTTCTCTGAACCTCTGCATGAAGACTACTTTCCCTCATTCTTGTGGGAAAGCTGTGTCAGTTTGGGGAGAAAAAAAGTTTTTGTGATTTAATTTTTCAGTACTGAAATAACTTGGGCTTTTCCTCCCCTAACCTGAGCCAGAACTTCTTTATGAGTCTTTGCCTTAACCCTGACCCTCCCACCACAGGACAGACTACAATACTTCCCTTTGCATTAATCTACCACTGCAAGATCCTTGCCAAAGTGCTCAGGGAACCATGCAGGGATGTGTCTTTAGCCAAAGACAAAAGTGGGCTTGAAATAGTCTCTGTTAAGTACCTGCTCCCGCCTGTCCATGTTCCCCAACCAGACGTTGTGTTGGTGACTAAGCCTGGGTGAGAGGAATCTTTCCTGAGTTACTTGGATCTCTCTCCCAGTATTCCATGGTGTGATTCCCTGAGGCTTCTCTCTCTGTCTGCATTTACTAAAATAAAGTTGATAAATACCCAATGAGACCCTATATGCTATTGGCTGCTCTTTGGGTACAAGAGAAATAAAGACGTGGTCCCAGTCTGCAACAAACTGAAAATTTCAATTAATAGTACAAAGCCACTCATATTCGATGCCTAAGCAATATGTGTCTGATAATATCTTGGGGGGTTTGAGCAATCCCAAACCACCTAAAATAGGTCTCTCAAGTGGGTGGTGTCATTTTAGGTGGTCTGGGCAAGTGTAAAATCTCATTATAATAATCAGGTGCTAATTGAAGAAGGGTAGGCCATTCTGGAATAAGAGACCTGAGTAATAGCCCCTGTTCCTCCAATGACTAATGTTCTGGGCCTCAGTTTCCCTCTTTAACACTGATAAATGTTGATGGATTGGATAGTCTATCTTTCTGTTCTTGAATTCTGCTCTAACTTTGTTAAATATACAAATATGATAACAATTAGAGAAAGAAAAGAAGGAATGGTATGATAAGAAAATGATGGCTCCTGTCTCTTCCTAGTTTTCTTTTATATCAGTTATATCTACACACCTGCATTCTAGCTGGCCCACATGCCATTCCTATATAATAATGGCTATTATTTATATAGTGCTTATTACCTGCCAGATACCTTGCTAAGAGCTTTACAATTATTTTCATTTGATCCTCAGAACTACCCTAGGAGGTAGATACTATTATGATCCCCATTTTACAGATCAGGAAACTGAGGCAGATGAAGATTAAGTGACTTGCCCAGGCTAACAGCTTCTAGGCATCTGAGGCAAGATTTGAACTCAAGGTCTTCCTGATATCAGTCCTGGAGTTTGAGGCACTGGACCACCTAGATGCCCCCATACACTCCATTTCAGCCCCTGGCTCCGTGCCAGGGTGGTCCCGTAGTGAGAGTTCACTCCATTCTTATCCTCACCTCTTAGATAGTCCAGCATCTTTTCACACATACTCTTTGGCTTTGGTTCTGTCATCCATACAATGCCTTTCTTCAGTACTAGCCGCCCCCAAGTTGTTAGTGTTCTTCCTGAAATGACTTTGTATCTGCTTCGTATTTCTTTATTGGTGTGTATGTTGCAACTACCTAATAGAATTCAAAATCCTCGAGGGCTGAGATTCTTGCTTGTCTCATCTTTGGATTTCAGAGCATAGCACAGTGCCTGGCACTAGTAAGAACTTGATTAATAAGTGTCTTGCTGAATTGGATTGAAAGAGACTTGTGGGACTTCTCTTGACTCTGGCAACAGATGGCTGATCTCTCTTCCTTAATAATACCACCAAACTACTCCTATTGGTCCAAGGGCGGAGACAGCGAATGAGCCTATGCCTTTTCTGGTACTCTAGGGAACTTCCAAGTGAGGGTCTGCCTTCTGCCAATGCAGGTCCACATCTTTTCTGCAAATTAGAGCCTCTTAGTCTGGAGAGATCCTAGAGCACTGAGACATCAAGTGACTTTCCCAGGGTTACCTAGCCAGTATATGTCAAAGACAGAAGAGGAACCAAGGTCATCCTGACTATACACTATACCAAGATACCTCAACTACTGTTAATCCTCTCACTATTTGTATGTAAGGGGACGCTAGGTGGCATAGTGGATAACTAAAAGTGGGAGGACTCATCTTCCTGATGTGGCCTCAGACACTTATTAGCTGTGGGACTCTGGGCAAGTCATTTAATCTTTGTCTGCCTCAGTTTCCTCATCTGTAAAATGAACTGCAGAAATGGTGTTTTTACCAAGAAATTCCTAAATGGGGTCATGAAGAATTGGACATGACTGAATAACAGCATTTGTGTGTAGGTTTGTGGAGAAAGGAGTTATGCTGTTGAGACTTCCTTGTCCTTAGGGGATAAACTCTGCTACTTGAATGAAGAATTTTTGAATAGATTGGATTTTACATCTTAAATTGGGGAGAGGGCTGAAAATAGGAGGGATGAGGTGAGAACTGCAGTGTCCCCACTGGAACCCCAAAACAAACTCCACATGGTACCTCTCAATTTGCTCTTAGTCTCTCCTTTTCCCCTTCCATCCTTCTCTTTTTCCTTACCCTATTCCCCCACTCCCCAAAGCCAAGTCTGATAAGGCAGCACCACAAGACAGGCAGTGAGGTGATTTAAAAGAAAACAGCAGATGCCTTTCCTCTCTATACCATTGGGAAGGCAGAGCCTTGACTCAACTTTTTTGGATTCTCTTCTCCCTCTCTCTCTTTCTCCCTTATTCCTTCTCCAAACCACAAATAAACTGCAACTTTCCAAGGCAGTTCTGTTCTGCTTGTGTTGGAGTTACTACCGATGAAAATATTTGACTTTTGGGTTCCATTCCAGCTCTGGGACCAGAGCTCACAGCCAAATCTAGAGCAATCTGGGAGAGGCTGGTGGTATAAAAATATGTACATTGGCCCAGCACTCACTGCTGTAGAGCTTCAGGCATTCCTTGCTAAGGACTGGAGCAAATCCTCAAATCTCTGTCTTAGAACCAGGGCTGAGGTTTTTTCTCTGGCATTGCTTGCTATGCCTGTGGTCCTCAGGCTCCTCTTAGCTCTCTCCTGAGGCCAACTTGGATAATCACATTGCATCATTGAATGAGGTCTCGAAGATTAGGGATCAAGTGCTGACTGCCAGTTACAAGCCGTGTGACTTCATGCCTTTAAGCCTCAGTTTCCTCATCTGTAAAACAAGGGAGATGGGAAGAGATGATACTTTCTAAGATACCTTCTAATTTTAAAGCTCCATAATCCTTAAGTGAAAAAAAAAATGTCAGGGCAGCTAGGTAGCTCATTGGATAGGGAGCCAGGCCTGGAGATGGGAGGTCTTGGCTTCAAATCTGACTTCAGACACTTCCTAGCTATGTGACCTTGGGCAAGTCACTTAATCCCCATTGCCTAACCCATACTGCTCTTCCACCTTAGAACAATGCAGAGTCTTGATTCTAAAATGTTAGGTAAGGGTTTTAAAAAAGTCATCTCTGAGACCATGAAATCTCACACCATGAACTCCAAGACTTATAGGAGGAATTCCTATAAGCTTTTTCTAGGGCAGGTCCTTAACTTGTGTGTGTGTGTGTGTGTGTGTGTGTGTGTGTGTGTGACGGTCCCTTTTGGCAGTTTGGAAAAGCCTATAAAATTAGAATGATCAGTCAGTCAACAAGCATTTTTATTTATTTATTTGTAAAAAGCCTTACCTGGCATCTTAGAAACATTTAAGTACCCAAATTACCTAGCCTTACCACTCTTCTGTCTTGACATCAATACTTAGAATCAATTCTAAGGCAAAAGATAAGGGTTTGAAAAACCCCAACAACAAGATATATAGTGTAAATAAATGGGAGGTTATCTCAGAGGGGAAGTATTAGCAGTATAATTAGCTGTGTCTGGGGAGGAAAGTAGGTGGTGGGATTTGAGTTGGGGATCCAGGAAATGAAGGTGAGAAGAGAGAGCATTTCAGGGATGAAAAGGCAGCAAACTGGGAAACGGATCAAGAAAATCAGTGTTGCTGGATTACACACAGAAGAGGACAAAATGTAGGAAGAGGCCAGATTTAAAGAATTTTAAGTACCAGTTAGGTTTTCTATTTGATCTGAGGAATATTAAAGAACTGAATTAATTTAATAGGGTGGGAGGATATGATCAGACCTATACTTTATGAACTCTTTGGCAGCTGAGTGGAGGATGGAAAGAAGTGGGGAGATTTGAGGCAATGAGTCCAACCAGCAGAGTATATAATATATACAACCATGAGGGGACAAGGGCCCACGTGACGGTGACAGCAGGATCAGAGAAGAGGGAAAATACAAAGGATGTTGTGAAATTATAAATGGTAGAAATTGGCAACAGATTGACTATGTAGGGTGTGTGAGCAATGGATCCAGGATGACACCTAGGTTTGTGAATAAATAATTTTCAGACTAGAAGGAATTGTAAACCTATGGATGAACAAATTGGTCTCATGCCACCTGGCAGTGACCATCATGAAACTTCTGTCTTGCTGAAATTGTGTCACAAGGTAACCAGAAGTTTTGGGGAACATTGTGACCCTCTCATCAAAGACCATAAGCCACAAGTAGCTTGTAGTATGGTGGAAAGTGCATTGGACTAGGAGTTAGGAAATCTAGGTCCAAATCCTGCCTTTAAGTTGTGTGACTGCTATCAAATGTCTTAGCTTCTCTACTGAACCATGCTGGAAGAGAGGGGATGGCAGAATGAAAGTTTGGACCTCAAATGTTTGAATAGTTGTTTTAAGTCTTAGTGATATCTGGAAGGCAGTGATAGGAAGACTAGCACACTGGAAATGAGGAGAAGAAAATGAAATCTAGAGAGGCTAAATGACTTTCCAGATTATTCATCCATAAAATGAAACTAGATGAGATTAGACTATTGCAAATATCTCCAAAACGTTATGATCCTTAGTGAAAACAATAATGGAAAGAGAGTCTCTGTTCCAGGAGCTTCACAAGATACTAAACAGGATATGTTCATGGAAACTGATGCTCACATTATTCCTAGGATATCAGGAATTCTTAATAGACATTCCAGGAGTCCCAGAGGATTTTGAATAGCATATGTGATCTAAAGAGAAAAGAAATACTGTAGCTACTGGACTTGAATATTAGCTCTCTCTTTGAATTCATCACCCACCAGAGAATGCTTCATTCTAATAAAGAAAGCCATCTGAAGTTAAGTTCCTTCCAGCTCTAGACCTATGTTCCTCTAGTCCATTGAATACTAACCCTTCAATTAAAAGTTTTATTGATGTCTTAATTTTTTACATACCAGTTGCTTCCTGATAGACCCTTCCTCACAAAAGAATGTTCCATTATAATAAATAAAACCATCTGAAAGAAGGACCATGTCTAAGGCTATATCTAGCATGCAGTATCCAAATTTTCTCCTGAGGAACTTGTTTTTCATAATCAGAGTTCACTATATTTAATCTTCCAGCTTTTAGTATTGGTTTTCATTGAAATTATTGTAATCATTGTGTATATTATTCTTAATTCAATACTTAAATGCTTTTAGATTTACTAACTGAATGAATTCTAGTTCCTTAAATGACTTTAACAGATCTATACAAATTTCCTTTTTTTTTAAGTGAAGCAGTCCTCAATTCAACCTTTCCAAGTAGTTCCTTAGAGAAATTCAATTTGCCTTCCTTCAAGTGTAACAAAACAGTCCAGGGCTCAAAGAACAAAACAACAGACAAAAGGAAATAGATAAACTGACTTGAGATTAAGGAATTTCCTCCCCTAACTGGGTGCTTAAGGGACAGGGAAGAGAGAGCAGGAGCCTGCTTCTATCCCATAGGCAAAAGGAAGAGGTAGAAGAAATAGAACACAGAAGTAAGAGTAGTGGTCTTGTCCCTACGGTGGTCCACTGGATAGCATACCAGGCCTGGCACCAGGAAGACTCATCTCCCTGAGTTCAAATCTAGCCTCAGACACATACTAGCTGAGTAAATCATTTAACCCTGTTGGCCTCAGTTTCCTCATCTGTAAAATAAGTTGGAGAAATGGAAATGGAAAACCACTGGTATCTTTACCAAGAAAACCCCAAACAGGGTCACAAAGAGTCACATATGACTAAAACACAAGTAAACAAGAACAACTTGTCTCTAACCCCAATCTAGGATAGCTATAGGCTGGTTTCCTCAGTCTCAGTTTTGATGGGGATGCTGAGAATGCTAAGTTTCAGGCTGATTGTTAAGAGCTTTCTCATCTAGACTATCTGCTCCAGGTCCCAAGACTACCCAGAGGGTGAAATATAGGTCTTCTTGAAAAGCCAGGGGATGGAGTTACAGACTGGCTCAAGAATCTGCTTTTTCTTTAGCTGATTATGCATGGGAGCCAACTCCCAAGTTTCAGGGCTAACTTTGGGCATTAAAACAGATGATTTCAGTGTCCTGTGCTTTTCAGCTGACTTTCAGCCTAAATGAAGATTGGTTGGTTTTACAGACGAAGAAATACATACAAAGATTAATACTGACCTGCCTCATTGGGTGAATTAACAATTAAATGACTGAAAATACTTTAAATTCTTTTAATCTCAAATCAATCAGCTCATGACTTTTGCAGATTATTTCTTCAAGTCTTTACCATTATTCTGCACAGAGGAGGCAAGCAAAGGACCAGAGCTAGAGTGATGCCAGGAGCCTGGTGTTCAGGGACAAATTATTTAACATCCCTGAGTCTCATTTGTAAAATGGAGACAGTAAAACTATGGTACCTACCTCGTAAAAATCAAATAAGGTATGTAAAAATACTTTCCAACTTTGAAGTACAATGTATTAATGTTTATTAATTTATTTTTATTTGTTTGACTCTACTCACTTGAGTAGAATGATGTTCCCAGTCCCATTCTCCCATCCCTATCCAAAGACTCAGGATTATAGATTTAGAGTTGGAAGAGATCTTAAAGGTCACCAAGTTATTTTGTTTTTTCTATTAAAAAAATTCATAACACCAATTAAAACAAGCACTTCTATCTACACAGTAGAACAGGCTAAGAGCTATATATATACATGACACTGCGACTCTTTCTTATTTATAGCTTGTTTTTTTTACATATATAAGAAGTGGGGTGTAGAGGTGTTCAAGGAGGACTAGCATCTTTGGTGAAAGGGCTCACAAAGCCCTTTTCAGGGCTGCTCATTTATCTTGGTGTTCACCTGGCACTTAACTCTCACTTGTGGCTCCATTGGCCATACACCAGGAAACCATCTTCTCAGGTGGACTAAATAAACCAGGTTGAGAGTAACCAGTGAGTCACAAACCCATTGGTGTATTAGGAGTATTTCTATCCCAGGCATGTGAAGACTTGCCCAGACAGAATGGATGGATAAACACAATTTGTTCCAATAGCCATGAAAGTGGCTGAAGTAGGTGCTGGGGAGTCAGCAGAACTTGATCAGACACCAACGATGCCAAGATCATCCACCACATCCCAGGCCATCACAAGGCTTGACTTTTGTCTTGTCACTAGAAGAGAAAATGAGACTGATGACTTTGTGCAACTCTGCCTCACTTCAATTCACCCATAGGTCAATTCATTACCCTATCATGCCATTGGTCCTCTTTGAAAATGAAGGATGGGGGCAGCTAAATGGCTCAGTGGATGGAGAGTCAGGTCTAGAGACAGGAGGTCCTGGGTTTAGATGTGGTCTCAGATACTTCTTAGCTGTGTGACCCTGGGCCCCATTGCCTAGCCCTTATTGCTCTTTTGCCTTGGGACTGATGCACAGTCAGTATTGATTGGTATTGATTACTAGACAGAAGGCGAGCATTAAAAAGAAGAGAAAAGAGAAAAGGAAAGGAAAGGAAAGGAAAGGAAAGGAAAGGAAAGGAAAGGAAAGGAAAGGAAAGGAAAGGAAAGGAAAGGAAAGGAAAGGAAAGGAAAGG
>NC_058132.1:339807037-339915045 GCF_016433145.1 Gracilinanus agilis | reverse complement strand
GGCCTCAGCCACTTCCCAGCTGTGTGACCCTGGGCAAGTCACTTGACCCCCATTGCCCACCCTTACCAATCTTCCACCTATGAGACAATACACCGAAGTACAAGGGTTTAAAAAAAAACAAACTCTATCCTATTAATAAAACAAAAAACAAAACTTTTGTAACAAATATCTATAGGCAAACCAAACAAATTTCCACATTGGTCACATCTGAAAATGTTTCATTCTACAACTAAGTCCATCATCTTTCTGGCTGGGATGGGGATAGAAGGTGAGTAATAGGTTTTATTATCTGTCTTGTGGAGTGTTGTTTTATAGATGAGGAGAGGTTCAGATGATAAATGATTTGCTCGGGATCATACAGTCTGGTAAGCCTTTGGAGCTGGATTTGGATCTAGGTCCTCCTGACTCCCAGTCCAGTGAACTATTGACCACACTATGATGCCTTAATAACCTTATGAACATGTGAGAATATGAATGGGGAGCCTTACATATAGAGAGGGGTCCCATGGGTGATAAGGTGGCTATAGGGAAGCAGAAGGAGACTCATTCCTTCCAGGAGGGGAAGCAGGAAGTTGGACCCTTGGGCTACCACTTGAGCTCTCTTCAGGGAGATGGAGTACCAGGCTAGAAGTATATCTATCTGCTCCCTTAAATATTATAAGTCTAGGGCAGTGATGGGCAAACTACAGCTACGGGCCAGATACTGCCCCCCTGAAATATTCTATCTGGCCCCACAACATTATTCCTAATCTGACGAATACAATGAGTAGGATACAATACAATGAAACTTCGAAAGAGCTGCCTTAGAAACAGCATTTCCTTTCCTTTGGCCCCCTCTTTAAAAAGTTTGCCCATCACTGGCCTAGGGAATATGATTGGTTTTGTCTAATTTTTGATTGCTTTGTCATTCTGGTGGGGAAGGGAACCCCAAGCACTATATCCTTCTCCATGAATACCAGTTCTACAATGAGCACAAATAGCAAATAAATCCATTTATACAAATCATAACAAAACAGAAATCAGAGAAGGTAATACACAGGAGAACAGGAAAACAAACCCCATGCTAGACAAAGTGAAGGGACTCTGCAATTGGAAGCAAGGTAAGAGTTCAATCAAGAGAGAGTTCTAGATGTCACCCATGGGGAAACTCCCCACTGTCTGTAGTGTAACAAAAGGGGAATAGCGGCATGATGGGGACCGCTGGGTCCTCTCTTGTTGGCTTTTCCCCAGAATCTTTTTCATCAGCAATCTGAAGCAATCTTTTCCCTCAATGCTAGAAGCCACCTTGACCCTCCATTGGAAGAAGACTCTCTTTTGGAGATCCTCGAAAGGAGATTCCCATTTGAAGGATCCTCCAGGTGTGGACTGCCTGAGAACTGAAGCTCTCCTCATCAACTCTATGCCACCTGTCCTGCAGAGAACATGGCCTTTCTCTCCACCTTACCAATGTCTTTGGGGCAGGAATTACAAATATAATTTATGTGTTTGTTTGTAAATGAGGGATTTCCTCCTTATTAGACTGCATTTTATCCAAAGTCATTCTGGTCTTATGCCACTGTTGTGAAATAACTTCTCGACTTCTTTTCACTATCTTTGCTTCATAAGAGCAAGTCATTGAATCAGTATAGGTGAAGGAGCTTAGTTTTCCAAAGTGGAATTTTACTTTCTTATTTTACTAGCTTTTCTGGCATAGTGAATAGTTGTTGTTCTTGTTCTTCAGTCATTCCAGTTGTGTCTGATTCTTCATGACCCCAGTAGGGATTATTCTTGGCAAAGATACTGAAGTTGGTTTCTAGTTCCTTCTCCAGCTCATTTTACAGATGAGGAGGTAGAGGCAAAGAGAGGTTAAATGAAAAGATCAGGGTCACAAAACTAATAAATGTCTGAGACCAAATTTGAACCCAAGTCCTTTGGACTCCAGGCCCAGCACTCTATCGGATGTACCATCTAGCTGTCAGTGATTGCTAAAATTCTGACTTTAGAAATGAGAGGCAGGATTTAAAACCTAGAGTTCCTGACATGTGTTTGACCTGACACGTATTCTGGACTTCCGTGATCTCATCTGCAAAATGGGAATAATCATATCTGAGAGCTGGTGTGACTACTCTCATCAGATAACTATGAAAAATACTTAATAAACTAGTTATATGACCGCAGTTATCATTTCTTGTTAGGAGCCTGACGTGCCTCAGTTCTTAATCATTTACTTCTGACTTTTTTGAGCTGTGAGCAGATGGCCGTGGTATGTGAGCAACCAATTATGAAGACTGAGCATATGTGAACAGTTTAGCGTTTTAATCAAATGAAACTTACAAGGCTCAATCCAACGTTTAATGAGAGGCTTAATGGTTCTTGTGCTGTTGGTGATAATGCACAAATAGTTAGCAGCTCACGTAAATGATTGCAATTACGGTTAGGTTACATAGTCAAATAGCACTTCTGGGGTCAGCTAAGGAGAAAGGAGGAGCAACCTAAGCCAATCCCTCTGACTGCTTTCGGAGCCTCCAGCTGAGATTTATTGAGGGATCCTTCAGCTCACAATGTGTGTGGGGGCTTAGGACAAGCGAGGCTCGGCCTTACCTCTTGGCTTTTGTTCCTGAAGAGCCATTAGGAAAATAAATACTCAGTATATACGGCATTTGTGCATTTTAGCATCTGCTCCTCATCCTCTTGAATAATCAATAGAGAAAAGGATCATAGATTTAGCACCAAAAGGGACCTTCACATGCCACCCTTTTGTTTTACAGATGGGTAAATAGAGGCTCTGAGAAGGGATTGACTTGCCTTTTATCATATGGGAAGTAAGCAATAAAGGGGAGATATAGGGGCACAGCTAGAAGGACTCATCTTCCTGGCCTCAAATCTGGCCTCAGACACCTACTAGCTGTGTTACCCTGAGCAAGTCGTTCAACTTTGTCTCAGCTTCCCCATCTATTCTTCTGAGCCAATGAGACAAAACCCCATCTCTTTTTATAATGCTCAGCCTTTTTCTGCATCCTCATATATAGAGTGACAATGGACTTGGGGGTTTGGACTAGGAGCTTGGTATAAGGATACACCAAATCAAGGGGAATGATACCTTCTCTGCAGTTTAAGGTTTTGAGAGTTGTCTAGAGCAGTAAGAGGTTAAGTGATCTGTGTGCGATTATTTAAAACAAAACAAAAAACTATGGTTTCTTCTCATTTCCATTTCAAATGTTCTCACTTCAGATATTATTCCCATTTAAATTACATATACAATAATGAATATTTTTCTCATGTCCCACACAGAGCTATAATGTGCCTTTCCAGGTCAGTTGAGTTAGCCAATGTGATAAATTCCAACTAATTTCTTAGAAACGCCTAAAAGGTAGATTATCTTGTGTGATGGTTCAGAATGGAGAGTGGCTTAAAGTAGGTTTCTCGCTGACCTTACTACACTAACTTCAATATTACAGACTAATGAATTGTAAATACACGAATGAGCCTTTGACTAATCTGATAAACCTTGATCGTGGATTTTGGACTATTCAGTCCAATCCCATGACTAACCCTGAGGATAATTTCCTCATCTGTAAAATGAGCTGGAGAAGGAAATGGCAAACCACTCTAATATCTTTGTCAAGAAAACCCCAAATGGGGTCATGCAGAGTCAGACATAACTAAAAGGACTGAACAAGAGTAGGCAATAAAGTTGGGGGCCAAGTCTTCTTTACCGGGTCTTTTCCAGGACTTCAGAGGCTGTTCCTGGATCAAAGGCACCTACCTCCTGTCCCATACTCCCCTGGGCTGTACCTCTGTCTGCTCCAGCTTGTTGGGAGTGGAATCTTCTGGACCTTATAAAACCCCTTGTTGGTTAACATATTTCCACTCTATCAAGATTCTCTCCATCCCAGAAACCACTGGCTGTCATTGCACAAACTCCATTCCTCATTCCCCACTGTGTACTCCTTTAGTGCCATTCCACCCTCCACTCTCCACTCCCCCTCCTCAATTAATTCAGTGTTGGCTCCTGGTCTTCCCTCCTCCCCAACTCTTTCCCTTATCCTAAAGGTTTTCATCACATATAATAGCAGTCCTTCAAGTACCTGAGCCTCCCAGGTGGTCCTTAATTTACTCATTTCCTCTGATCTTCACTCTACCTCAGCTACACATAGAGGTGGTCATACCCTTGATCAGACCATCACCCACAAGTATTCCACTCACACATTCATGAACTCTGCAATTCCTTTACGCCATCACAGACTTTTCTCATCCTATTTCTCCCTCTCTGCCTTATAGTCCCTAATCTTTTTCTTCACCCTAGATATACACTTCAGTCCCTCCAACCCTAGTTCTTTCCTTTGCACTGGCTACATAATCTGAACTGGCTCCTGCCTGGAGCAGTGATCATTTCATACCTCCCCTACTGATTGGCTACTCCCTCAGCACAGTGATTTCCTCCAAACTTTCGACTCTTCAAATCTCTCTCTGGCTCTGGTTCCCCTTTTCTCAGCCAACAGCCTTGCTTGATCCTTCTCTCAAAACTGAGGCAAGGGGATCTGGGTTAAGATGGCGGCAGAGTAAAAAGCAGCGCTTAACCTCTCCTGACCAAAACATACAGGACTTTTCAAGGGGGCATAAAAACAAACCCAGTCGATCAGAGGGATCCCACAACAGGGTGCAACCTGAGAGCAGCAAGATTTAGGACCCCAAAAAGCTGAGGAACGCACACGGACTCTAAGCGCGGACGTGGAGCACAGGCGCAGGTGGAGACGCGGGTGGAGGTGGACACAGGCGGGAGCGAAGGCTCTGAAACCCTGAGTGGGGAACCAGTGCAGACTGGTATACGACTGTGGAAGCAGCGCCCTGAGACTTGTAAAGGAGCCTCCTGCAGAGGATCAAGCAAGAGGGTCCCCCAGGGGGCTTGACCTTGGAAAAAAACAGACTTCAGACCTCAGGAGCCAAAAAACCGCAGACAGACCCTGAGGGCGAGGATAAAGCTGAGAAGCTGCTGGGCTAACAATGGCTACCCAGATCCAGGAAGTCCAGAAGAATGAAAGAAAGATTAACAACAAGAAGAAGAAATCTTTAACACTCGACAACTTTTACACAGAGAAAATCCAGACTACCGAGCAATCAGAAGAGGAGAAAAAACAAGCAATCATATCCGAACCATCCCAAGATAATCAAAACTGGTCACAAGCTCTTGAAATGTTCAAAACTGAGATGATGAGAAAGTTGGAAAAGATTTGATCAGAGAAATGGGAAGTAGCTCAAAAGGAAATCAGGCAAGAAAATAACAGTTTAAAAGGCAGAATTTCACAATTGGAAAGTGAGGCAAGTCAACTGAAGACCAGAAATGACCAGATTGAAAAGGAAAACCAGTCCTTAAAGGCTAGAATTGAACAATTAGAAGCTAATAATCTCTCAAGACAACAAGAACAAATAAAACAAAGTCAAAAGACTGAAAAAATAGAAGGAAACATGAAATATCTCAATGAGGAAGTGACAGACCAAGAAAACCGGTCTAAAAGAGACAATTTGAGAATCATTGGTCTCCCTGAAAAGGGAGAAATTAATAGAAATTTGGACTCCATACTAAAAGAAATTATTGAGCAAAATTTCCCTGAACTTCTACAACAAGAGGGCAATATAGACATTGAAAGGATCCATAGATCACCATCGACATTCGATCCAGACAAGAAAACGCCCAGGAATATAATTGCCAAATTCAAGAGCTTCCAAGTAAAAGAAAAAATCTTACAAGAAGCCAGAAAGAGACAATTCAAATATCAAGGAGCACCAATCAGGATCACACAGGATCTGGCAGCCTCCATGATAAAAGACCACAAAGCTTGGAATATGATATTCAGAAAGGCAAGAGAGCTGGGCCTGCAACCACGGATCAACTACCCATCAAAATTGACTATATACTTCCAGGGGAAAGTATGGGCATTCAACAAAATTGAATATTTCCAGGTATTTGCACAGAAAAGACCAGGGCTAAATGGAAAGTTTGATATCCAACCACAAAAATCGAGAGAAACATGAAAAGGTAAATAAGAAACAGAGGGGAAAGAAAGGAAACTCGTAATTTTTTAAATTTGCCTTTTTAAGGGCCTCAGTAAGATCTAATTATCTGTATTCCTATGTGGAGAAATGCTATGTATAATTCTCTGTAGTGAACTCCATTCACTATTAAGTATTCACTATTATAGTGGTCGAAAGAATGATTTATGGGGAGAGGGTGGAGTGCTGAATGGTCTAAGATGATATGGGGGGTGGGAAAGAGGAGGGTGAATGGAGGGGGACATGAGGAGAAACTTGAGAGAATAAGAAAAATAGGATAATCTATGACACAAAAAGAGGGCATGGGATGGGAAGGGGACAAATACTATTATAAGAAGGAGAGGAAGAGAGCATCAAGAGGTAATTTTTAAACCTTACTCTCAGCATAATCAACACGGAGAGGGAAGAGTAGCTATACTATCCATTGGGATATAAAACTCTATCTAACCCTACTGAGAAAATCAGAAGGGATAAACCAAGGGGAGCAGGGGAGAGGGGAGGTCAAAAAAGGGAGGGGAGAAGAAGGGGGAGGGAATTTATTAGGCCTTCAAAACAAAAATAGGGAATAACAAGGGAGGGGGTAGAAAGGGAAGTCAATCAAGGGAGGGGATAAGGGATAGGGTCTTAATAGCAAACCACTGGTTTAAAAGGAAATAGGTTAAGAAGAAGGGGTAGGAATAGGGGAGAATACAAAAATGTCAGTGAATGCACAGCTGATAATTATAACTCTGATTGTGAATGGGATGAACTCTCACATAAAACTGAAGCAAATAGTAGAGTGGATTAGAAACCAAAATCCCACCATATGTTGTCTATAAGAAACACATATGAGGCAGGTGGACATACACAAGTTTAAAGTTCAGGGCTTGAACAAAATCTTTTGCGCATCAAATAAGAAAAAGAAGGCAGGAGTGGCTATTGTGATTTCTGACAAAGCCAAAGTAAAAATAGATATGATTAAAAAAAACAGGGAAGGTCATTACATCCTGATTAAAGGCAGTATAAACAATGAGGAAATAACACTGCTCAATATGTATGCACCAAGTGGCATAGCATCCAAATTCATAAAGGAGAAACTGGCAGAGCTCAAGAAGGAAATAGATAGTAAAACCGTAATAGTGGGAGATCTAAATATTCCTCTTTCAGATCTAGATAAATCAAACCAAAAAATAAATAAGAAAGAGGTAAGAGAGGTGAATGAAGTCCTAGAAAAATTGGATTTAATTGACATGTGGAGAAAAATAAATAGGGACAAAAAGGAATACACCTTCTTTTCAGCTGCACATGGTACATTTACAAAGATTGACCATATTATAGGGCATAGAATCATTGCAAACAAATGCAAAAGAGCAGAAATAATAAATGTAACCTTCTCAGATCACAATGCAATAAAAATAATAATTGGTAAGGGCACATGGACAGGCAAATCAAAAACTAATTGGAAATTAAATATGATTCTCCAAAACCAATTTGTCAAAGAAGGAATCAACAATTTCATTGAAGAAAATGACAATGATGAGACATCCTACCAAACTCTGTGGGATGCAGCCAAGGCAGTACTCAGGGGAAAATTTATATCCTTGAGTGCATATATTAACAAATTAAGGAGGGCAGAGATCAATGAATTGGGCATGCAACTCAAAAAATTAGAAAGTGAGCAAATTAAAAATCCCCAGATGAAAACTAAATTAGAAATACTAAAAACCAAGGGAGAAATTAATAAAATCGAAAGTAAAAGAACTATTGAATTAATAAATAAGACTAGAAGCTGGTACTTTGAAAAAACAGATAAAATAGACAAAGTACTGGTCAATCTATTAAAAAAAAGGAAAGAAGAAAACCAAATTGACAGTATCAAAGATGAAAAGGGAGACCTCACCTCTAATGAAGGGGAAATTAAGGCAATCATTAAAAACTATTTTGCCCAATTATATGGCAATAAATATAACAATTTAGGAGATATGGATGAATATTTACAAAAACATAAACTGCCTAGATTAACAGCAGAAGAAATAGAATACCTAAATAATCCTATATCAGAAAAAGAAATTGAACAAGCCATCAAAGAACTCCCCAAGAAAAAATCGCCAGGGCCTGATGGATTCACAAGTGAATTCTATCAGACATTCAAAGAGCAACTAATCCCAATACTATACAAATTATTTGATATGATAAGCAAAGAAGGAATCCTACCAAATTCCTTTTATGACACAAATATGGTACTGATTCCAAAGCCAAGGAGATCAAAAACAGAGAAAGAAAACTGCAGACCAATCTCCCTAATGAACATAGATGCAAAAATCTTAAATAGAATACTAGCAAAGAGACTCCAGCATGTAATTAAGAAGATCATCCACCATGATCAGGTGGGATTTATACCAGGAATGCAAAGATGGTTCAACAATAGGAAAACCATCCGCATAATTGACCATATCAATAGTCTATCAAACAAAAATCACATGATTATCTCAATAGATGCTGAAAAAGACTTTGACAAAATACAGCATCCATTCCTATTGAAAACACTGAAAAGTATAGGAATAGAAGGACCTTTCCTAAAAATAATAAACAGTACATACCTAAAACCATCAACAAGCATTATATGCAATGGGGATAAATTAGAAGCCTTCCCAATAAGATCAGGTGTGAAACAAGGATGTCCATTATCACCTCTTTATTCAACATAGTACTAGAAACACTAGCAGTAGCAATTAGAGAAGAAAAAGAAATCAAAGGTATCAAAATAGGCAAGGAGGAGACTAAGCTATCATTCTTTGCAGACAATATGATGGTATACTTAAAAAATCCTAGAGAATCAACTAAGAGGCTTGTAGAAATAATCAAAAACTTTAGCAAAGTTGCAGGATACAAAATAAATGCACATAAATCATCAGCATTTCTATATATTTCCAACACATTAGAGCAGCAAGAGGTAGAAAGAGAAACACCATTTAAAATTACCCTAGACAATATAAAATACTTGGGAATCTATCTACCAAAACAAACACAGCTATTATATGAAAACAACTACAAAACACTTTCCAAACAAATAAAACTGGATCTAAACAACTGGAAAGCCATTGGTTGCTCATGGGTAGGACGAGCTAACATAGTAAAAATGACCATTCTACCCAAATTAATTTACCTATTTAGCACCATACCTATCAAACTACCAAAAAACTTCTTTACTGAATTAGAAAAAACTATAACAAATTTCATTTGGAATAACAAAAGATCAAGAATATCAAGGGAAATAATGAAAAAAAATGTGAAGGAAGGGGGCCTAGCAGTACCAGATATTAAACTATACTATAAAGCAGCAGTCATAAAAACAATATGGTACTGGCTAAGAGACAGAGAGGAGGATCAGTGGAATAGACTTGGGGTAAATGACATCAGCAAGACAGTGTATGATAAACCCACAGAGCTCAACTTTTGGGACCTGAATCCACTATTTGACAAAAATTGCTGGGAAATTTGGAAAACAATATTGGGAGAGATTAAGTTTAGATCAACATCTCACACCCTACACCAAGATAAATTCAGAATGAGTGAATGACTTGAATATAAAGAGGGAAACTATAAATAAGTTAAGTGAACACAGAATAATATACTTATCAGATCTTTGAGAAAGGAAAGAATTTAAAACCAAGCAAGAGTTAGAGAAAATTACAAAATGTAAATTAAATGGTTTTGATTATATTAAACTAAAAAGCTTTTGTATAAACAAAAACAATGTAGTCAAAATCAGAAGGGAAACAACAAATTGGGAAAAATATAACGAAAAACTCTGACAGGGGTCTAATTACTCAAATATACAAGGAGTTAAATCAATTGTATACAAAATCAAGCCATTCTCCAATTGATAAATGGGCAAGAGACATGAATAGGCAATTTTCAGGTAAAGAAATCAAAAGTATCAAAAAGCACATGAGAAAGTGCTCTAAATCTCTAATAATTAGAGAAATGCAAATCAAAACAACTCTGAGGTATCACCTCACACCTAGCAGATTGGCTAAAATGAAAGAAGGGGAGAGTAATGAATGCTGGAGGGGATGTGGCAAAATTGGGACATTAATGCATTGCTGGTGGAGTTGTGAACTGATCCAACCATTCTGGCTGGCAATTTGGAATCATGCTCAAAGGGCTATAAAAGAATGCCTGTCCTTTGATCCAGCTATACCATTGTTGGGTTTGTACCCCAAAGAGATCATAGATAAACAGACTTGTACGAAAATATTTATAGCTGAGCTTTTTGTGGTGGCAAAAAACTGGAAAAAGAGGGTATGCCCTTCAATTGGGGAATGGCTGAACAAATTATGGTATATGCTGGTGATGGAATACTATTGTGCTAAAAGGAATAACAAACTGGAAAAATTCCAGGTGAACTGGAAAGACCTCCAGGAACTGATGCAGAGCGATAGGAGCAGAGCCAAAAGAACATTGTACACAGACACTGATATACTATGGTAAAATCGAACGTAATGGACCTCTGTACCAGCAGCAATACAAAACCCCAGGACAATTCTGAGGGATTTATGGTAAAGATGCTACCCACATCCAGAGGAAGGACTGCAGGAGAGGAAACATATAAGAAAAGCAGCTGCTTGAACGCATGGGCTGGGGTGGACATGATTGGGGATGTAGACTCGAAACTACCACACCAATGCAACTACCAACAATTTGGAAATAGATCTTGATCAAGGACACATGATAAAACCAGTGGAAATGTGTGTCCGCCATGGGTGGGGGGGATGCGGGGGGTGAAGGGGAAAGTAGGAGCATGAATCATGTAACCATGTTAAAAATGAATATTAATAAATGTTTAAAATTAAAAAAAAAACAAAAAAACAAAAAACAAAAACTGAGGCAGAAGCAGCTAGGTAGCTCAGTGGATTGGGAACCAGGCTTAGAGATGGGAGGTTCTAGGTTCAAATCTGGCCTCAGACACCTCCCAGGTATGTGACCCTGGGCAAGTCACTTAACTCCTATTGCCAGCCCTTACTGGTCTTCTGCCTTGGAACCCATAAAAGTGTTAAAAAAAAAAAAATTTGAGGGCATTTGCTGAGAATACCCTCTTATCTCTTCCTTTTCCTTTTTATCTCCCATTATTCAGAGACCACTATCACCTTCTCTTCCCTTCTGTCTCATTCTCTGGTCTGATCCACCTTCCTACCAAGTGCCTTGAATTCCTGTAGCTGGCTCTAGCCTGATGACCACACAAAAAGTGCTCAATCCTGGTCTGGAACTGCCATATCTTGAGAAGCTTCAGCCACTTTGCTTTCTTCACTTCTGGTTTACTCTCTAATCTTCTCCGGCTCCATAATAGCTGCTTTCCTCTTTTCTTTTATGTATCTCTAGTACTTAGCATAATGCCTGGCATATTAAGTGCTTAATAAAGGCTTTCTTTCTCTCTCTTCCCCGCCTCCCTCTCTCTCCTTTTCCTGTCTGTTTTTTGACACCTAGATAGCACAGTGAGGAGATTTCCTGGAGTCAGGTAGACTTGAGTTCAAATATGGCCTTAGATATTTACTAGCTCTGTAACCCTGGGCAATTCACTTAACCCTGTTTGCCTCAGTTTCCTCATCTGTAACATGACATAGAGAAGGAAATGGTAAACCTTTCCAGGATCTTTGCCAGGAATACTTCAAAGGGGGTTATGAAGAGTTGAACACAACTGAAAAACTCTCTTCTCTAATCTAATATTATCCATCTACCATTTATTTTATCTATCTGTCTGTCCATCTGTCCATCCATCTGTCTATCTCTCTGTCTGTCTATATTCCTTTACCTTTGTTTCACAGAAGAGATGGATCTTCTCCTTACCAAGCCACATCTTGTACTCTTGATTCTTCCCATCCTATCTGCAGCAGATTGCTTCTTTATCATTCCATTTTCTCACTAATCTTTAGTCTTTCCCTATGTAATGGCTGCTTCCTTGTTGCCTACATATTCATGTCTCTTTATCCTAAAAAAAACCCTCTTGCTTGATTCATCTATCTGTGCTAGCTATCATCCTATAGCTCTCCTCTCTTTGTGACTAAAGTCATTAAGAAAGCTATCTTCAGTTGGGGACTCTCCTCTCACTAATTTCTCAGTCTTTTGTAGTCTGCTCCCCACCTCATCACTCAATTGAGACTGGTCACTCTAATGTTATCGATGATCTATTAATTGCCAACTTTAATGGCCATACCCTTCAGTCCCTTCAACCACAATTCTTTCCCCTATCATAATTATCATAATTACCTTCTTGTCCTCCAGTTATCAGATCTGTGGTTTTATTTTACCTGAGAATTCTCTCCTCCAGACCTCATCTGGAATATTATGTTCGATTCTGGGTGCCTCAGTTTCAGAAGGACCTTGATAAAGGAGAGAGTTTCCAGAAGAGGACAGCCAGGACAGGGAAAGGCTTTAAGTCCATGTCATATGAAGATATGTCATATGAAGATCAGTCACAGGAATTGAGTATGTATAGCTTGGAAAAGAGAGATTGAGGAAGAATATGATGGTAGCTGCCTTCAGGTGTTTGAAGAACTGTTATGAATGAAATGTTCAAAAACATTTATTAAGCATTTATTATATACCAAGTGCTATGCTAAGCACTAGAGATACAGATACAAAAGCAAAGAGCCTCTGCCCTCAAGGAGATTATATTCTAAGAGGTGAAGACAACACCTAAAAGGGACTAGTGCCAGAGAGGAACATTTTTAAATTACGCTGATGTGCGTTGGCTAAGGGGGGTTAGGGGAAATTGGGAGAGAGGGAAAGAACATTAAATATGTAACTAGGAGAAAATATTCAAAATAAAAAGTAATTAAAATAAAAAATAAAAAAATGACACTGAATAGAGATATAAGGGAGTAGGAGGGCATACCCTTTCCTGCAGCAAAGTTCAAGTTGCTTAGATGATGGTTCCAGAACTGAAGGGGAAGGTAGGGTATATTTAGTGGCAAGTGGATGATAAGATGGCCAGGAAAATGTGGAGTAAAGTGAAGCATGGCTACTGCCTGAAGTAGTGGGACAGGAGAAACACTTACTAATCAGAACAGCAGGGTCCAGGGTAGAAACTCTGGAGATGAAAGGATTAAAACCTCCAGCACATAGTCTCTTGTACCAGCGGTGAGGCATCTTGTGAGAAGATGGCCCTTGGAGTCATGTATGTAGAAGGAAATTAAATCTGTTCTGTTTGGCCTAGAACAGTGATGGTAAACCTTTTAAAGACTGAGTGCCCAAACGACAACCCTCACATTGCATGTGAACTCCCTGCTTTACCCAAGCAGGGGAGGGAGAAAGCACTCCCATTGGGCTGTTGGGTAGAAGGGCAGGTGAGGGGAGAAATGTCATCAGGTGTGCGTGGAGAGGGGGAAGGGAGCAGCCCCCTCAGGCACATGTGCCAGGTTCACCAACATAGGCCTAGAGTATAGAATCATAAGTGATGGGTAGAAATTGCAGAGTCAGATTTGGACTTGAGCTAGCAAAAATGCTCTAACAATTATGGCTGTACAGAAATGGAACAGGCTACCTTGAGAATTGGTGGTGGATTCCTCCTGGGCCCCTGGAGGTCTTCAAGCATAAGCCAGTTAATTAATGTATATTATTGTGAAGATTCCATTTATGCTTGGATTTAACTAGATGGCCACTGAATTCCCTTCTAATTCTCCAATTCTACAATTCTGTGATGTTCACATCAGCCTATCTGCTACAGGTGGCGAAACAATTTTTGGAAAGAATTTTAAAAGTTGAGACCTAAGAATATGGGAGAAAGTGACTTAGTGGAGAATATATTCTCTTTGATACTTCAGTGATTCTGCAATCTCTTACATTTGGGGACTGATTCTTTCTCCTACCACAATTTTGGCAGTCCCTACTATCTACCTTGTGTTTTATTCACATCATCTTGTGAATCCTCTATAGGGGATGTGCTCAACACACTGGAGATTTTTGTTGTTGTTGATAACTATTTAAAACCACTTTTGGTGATTTTTTTTCTTCCCCCCTTTTTTTCTCTCTTCATTTTTAGTTAGGATTTGAACCCCTGTCACTTGATTCTGATAGAGTTCCAAGTCTTGCTTTCTATATTCTATGTGACCTAGTCCTTTCCCCCAAGTCTCTTTAAATCATTAAATCTGTATTATCCCTCCACTCAGGATACAATTATGTCTTCCTGGGTGACTTTTAGCCCTTGGCACAAGTTACTTCCTCTTCACTTCTATACCTCCCATCAACCTCAGTGACTTCAGCAAGCACTTGAAAAACTCTTCAGGCTATTAAGAATTATTTTTTCTTGCACTCAATTGACCTCCTTCTTCATTCTATGTCAAATTGGCTATATCCTAGATATCTATTACAACTCACTACTTTACCTGAGATTTTTTTTTTTTTGGCCCTCCCTATCTTCTAATGTAACACCTTTTCCCTGTCCCTCACCATACCCAGTTTCAATTCATCAAAATTATATTGAGCCTATATGCTAGGTCTGTCAAATAGCTCATTCAACTTTTTGATAGCTCTGATTTTTAGGAAGTCAGGAAGTTGCTCCTCGTTTTGACTTCTGGGGATTAGCAGAATAAATCTTAAACTCCTAAACATAATAGCTCTTCAAAGGTTTGAAGACAGGTATGTGTTTCCCCATAAGGTTCAACACCCCTGGTGACTTCTGTTGTCTATTTCTTCTTAATTTCAATTATATATTTACTACTTACTTCATTTCTATGGTGCCTTTACACATTAATTTAGCTTCCCCACTTATCCTTTCTAACCATGTTTATTTTTACTTTTTCTTTGTCTGAGATGATTATTTCAGCTTTTTTTTGGTTCACTAAAGGCATAATAAATTTTATTCCATATCTTCATTTCAACTATGTGTAAATATTTTTGCTTCAAATGTAATTCTTGCAAACAACATACTGATTAATTCTTCTTTCTAATGCATTCTGCCACCCTACTTCATTTAATGGGTGAGTTAATCTCATTCATGATTATGATTACTACTATAAGTTGTATATCTTAACCTCTATCATTATCTCTTATAATTAATGATTTTGAGCATCAAATTATTTGAATCTTTTATTTTCAGACCCACTTTTCCTAAAAATACCAACATCCTAGATTAAAAATGTATTCGATATTTTCTTATTTAGCCAATAATATTGCAACAGTTTTGTTTTCTAGTTTTCAATACTAATTTATAATGTTTCAACTCTTTATCAGTTAAGCAAGTTTTAAGGGTATCCTGCATATTCATTTATTATTTATAGGTGTTTCTTGGGGAAAAAAACAATTGGCAAAATAAATGTAAGTCGTAATTCACAGAGGCAAGCTTGAAAAATATAAATTGTATGTAACTCACAAAAGAGGTAATATTTTATGACAGAATGTCTGAATATATTCCCTTCTCTCTCCACTTTTACAAACACCATCATAGTTCAGACCCTCATTACCTCTTGCCTGTACTACTGCAACAGTGTTTTGCAGTTGATCTCCTCTCAAATCCCTTTCTACTCCAAACCGTTCTTCATTCAGCTGCCAAAGTGATTCCTGAAGCCCATCTTTGGCATGGAGGAGTTGCAATCTACAATAGCAGAATTAAGTGTTTGACTAACAAAATCACAGACCCTTGAAGTAGGGAAGAAATACATACACATGCATATGTATATGTATATATGTATGTATGTATGTATGTATGTACATACGTACGTACGTAGGGAGCTTATGTGAGACTTTAAAAGTCATTGACAACTTATTTAAAGCTCTTGAATGTTTAAGCTTTAGGTGGTAACAACCTGAGACTATTTTTCTCAGAAGCATAAGTCTATTTAAAAATATTATTCATTTTTATGTCACATATTTTATGACATATTCCTCCCTGTCCCTTATAATATAAAAAGAGAAAAGAAATGCTATTTTCATCAAAACTGACCAATGTATCAACCAAGGTGGGTACTTATGTATTTTTCTAGACTCATAGACTTTTCCTTCTGCAAAGAAAGAAAGGATGAATTTTCAAATCTTTTATTTGAGGCCTGACTTAGTTTCTATAGTTTCATTTAGCATTGAGTTTCAATTGCTATTATTAATCTTTTCATTTACATTTTTGTAATCATTGTGTTTATTGTTTTCCTGGTTCTGACTACTTTACATCAGTTTATAAGTTTTCACATGCTCTTCTGCATGGATCACATTTTTTTTTTTACAATGTGGCAATATTATATACAACTATAAAACACAACTTGTTCAGTCATTTTCCAATTGTTGGGCATCTGCTCTGTTTCCATTTCTTGGCTGCTACAGAAAGTCTTACTATATTTGGTATATATAGTATCTTCTTTTTTCATAATTTATATTTTTATATATTTATAATTTACTTCCAAAGCCTCCCTTTAAATAGTAAACCTTCTAAATTACTCAAAATTGCTACTTGCCTTAAAAAGAAAACCCACAATATTTCTTTATAGGTATATACAGGGTAACTCAAAAATCTTAGTGCATTTTAAAGCCTTAATAGTATGAAGCTGTTCTTTATCCTTTGTTTTTTAAGATCAATAACATCTTGGCTTGCTCAGGAATTGGATTTAAGTGAAACAGAGCTGTAGTGTTGTCAGTCTCACTTTCTTCTAGTCATTTAAGTCTAGTGGCAACACAAAAGTCAGGATGACGGGCAATAGTCCAGGATACAGTAGGTGACCTTGGCATCTTCAGTGTCTGACCAAGTCTAAGTAATCCATAGCACCTTGTTTTTAGCTGCCTTCATGGCCATTGGAAAACATTCTCATTTGCTTCAAGTTCTTAAGACTGCTGGGAGGTCTTCACATGCTTGGGGTAGACATCCATCTAACTCACTGACGGGTTTGAGGCTTGTCTGTTACCCTCAACCTAGTTTAGCTCATCTGCTGGGATGGTTTCATTGGAGTGTCGCCACTGTGCATGTTAGTTTCTTTGAGCCACAGGTAAAAGTTGGACACCAAAGATGGATGAGCATCCCTGAAAAGGGCTTGGAAAGCCCTCACACCAGAGATTCTTGTCCTCCCCAAACACCCCCTCTTATATCGTATACTACTCAAAGAGTTGGAGGTGTTTCTTTTGTAACTAACAAAAAACAGCTTTAGGGTCTGGACTTGAACTACCAAACTTCAAGTCTTTTCCACAGTCCTGCTTAGTTCTAGCTTCTATTCTGATTGCCCTCTCTGATCTGAGCAGGGAGAGCCATTAAAGGGTCTACTTTTGTATTGTCACTTCTGTCTTTCCTTACACACCAATGCTAGGACCTGAATCAAGAGGGAGAAATAGATAAGAAAGTGACAGAGGAGAGAGAGAGAGAGAGAGAGAGAGAGAGAGAGAGAGAGACAGAGAGAGAGAGAGAGAGAGAGAGAGAGAGAGAGAGAGACAGAGACAGAGACAGAGACAGAGAGACAGAGAGAGAGAGAGAGAGAACTATGGAGAGATGGAGAGGTAGATACTGGGCTAATTACTGGAGATGTAAATACAAGCAAATATGTGCTAGCAAAACAGTCCCTGACTTTAAGGAGCTTACTTTCTAATGGAGGGAGACAACGTATATAGGAAAGTGGTGGCCAAAGAAGGGAGTTTTGCTTTGAGAAACCACAGAGATAATTTTAATTTGATTTACTCTGCCTAGAGCATGAGGCAGAAAGGGGATATGAGCATGGCAGCAGAGCATGTGGCAAAGTGAGGATAGCTGGATAGAATATGATGCATTTGAAGCACTCAGATTTAATACTCTAGCTACAAACTGTCATCAATAGAGGAAGTTCAGTCCCAGGGCATGAGCTTCCAAATAAAGTGGGTCAAGTCCTTTGGGAACATGGGATATGGTTTCTAGAGCAGTGCTTAGATCTGTTAGGAAATCTATCCCAATATTCCAATAGTCAGTGACAGTAAAGACCATTACTAAGTGGTAATGGGAAGAGAAGGAATGTATAAGACCTTAAAGGTGAGGAACCAGACAACCTGATTAATACACAAATCTGGTAATGAGTGCATAAAAATGCATTTTTATACGGATTATATGGTATTCCACTTCGTGGATAGCTCACAATGTACTGGAATCTAACCAGCAGGGGGAGTTCAGACCACATACCCTGACTAAAGCAATCAGCTGTTGGTTGTACCTAACAGTCAAAAGGCATTAATGCTCTCTGTATGAATGATTGACCTTAAATCAGAGACTCCCAAATTCTATTATACTGATGGACCAACCTTCTTTTGAAAAATACTAGGCTAAATAAACATTTCACAAAATACATGCCCTGCCTGCCCTTTTATCCAGCCATACCGCTGCTGGTCATAGATCCTAAGGAAAAAGATTTGTACAAAAATATTTATAGCCACGCTCTTTGTGCTGGCAAAAAATTAGAAAACGAGAGAATGCCCTTCGATTGGGGAAGTGGCTGAACAAATTGTGGTATCTTTGGTGATGGAATACTATTGTGCTAAAAGAAATAATGAACTGGAGGAATTCCATGTGAACTGGAAAGACCTCCAGGAATTGATGCAGAGTGAAAGGAGCAGAGCCAGAAGAACATTGTACACAGAGATTATACATTGTGGTACAATCAAATGTAATGGACTTTTCTCCTAGCAGCAATGCAATGATCAAGGACAATTCTGAGGGACTTATGAGAAAGAACGCTACCCACATTCAGAGGAAGAACTGTGGGAGTAGAAACACAGAACCAAATACATGGTATTGATTCTACAACGGGAGGTAAGGGCTTAAAAAAATCTAATCAAATGAGGGGACAAAGGACCAGCCTAGAGCTGGGAATGAATACCTGAGCTCAAATATGACCTCAGACACTTTCCAGCTACATGATCTTGAGCAAGTAATTTAACCCCAATTGCCTAGCTCTTGCTGCTTTTCTTAGAATGGATTCTAAGACAGAAAGTGATGGTTAAAAAAAAATTAATCAAATGTGACAGTGAAAATGACTTTGAAAATCTGGAAGTTCTGTATCCATAGCAATTATTTATATTCTACATGGAATTATTTTAATCAGATCCTAATCAAATAACATCTCAGTAAGGAAAACCTCTTATAAAAAAGATTATGGAAATACAGTATGCATATGTAAAGGTGTCATGGTGGGTGAGCAGTGATGGTGTAGAGAGGTGGGAACACTCAAATGACTCTTTTCTTCAGTTTGATCTAGGGTACTGCTTATTTTTTTCTTCTGGTGGTCCCTTGTCTCATCACTTTTCCCTTTTCTTCTGCCCACCTAAGCTTCTTTTCCACTCTTCAACTAAACATATATTCCACTGTGGAATATTCATTCTGTTCTTCAGTTATGTTCTTCCTCAGAAATGATTGTTTGTAATCATTTCTCCCCTTCTAGTAGTCTACATTGCTCAGTTGTCCTTTGGATACCTGAGCTCCACATCTTATATCTTGCCTTCTTCTTTCTTAGACTACAGAACCAGAGTAGGACTGCATGAGGAGCTCACCCAATTTGATAGCCATGAGTGGGAGAGGAGATGTAGTACAGTGACTGTCCATCATCTGTAGGATTTTACTTAGTACTTTCTTCTTCACCTTACTTTAGATACCCCTCTTTTCTCTTCCCTTCCATCACAACCGTTTGTGGTTTCCTTTGGTAACTTGTAGCCCAATTTCAATTCCATACTACTTTACTTGGAACCCTAGTCAATTGAGTTCTTCCTTTTAAGCTATTTTCTCACACTGTGATGAGTATAACATGTGGCTCCATTTCTATTCATCCTTTATTAATGATGGAGGGTTGGTCAGTTTATATCTTTAAACACTGAAACATGTAAGAGAGGTAGTCTAGAATTGTCACACTCTAAGAGGACGAGTCATTTTACATATGTAGCATTAAACATCTGAACAATGGAAGAATCATTATCAAATTTCCCAGAGGGGCAGTCTTATTTCCATTTCTCTGTCAAATATAAAGACCTGCTATCATTTCCTCACAAGCTCGAACTCTCCTTCACTCTATGAAACCTGGCTGCTACCTCCATCATGACTGAAAGTATATTCTTAAAGGTCACCAATGACATGTGTATCAAGTTCAATGGAATTTTTTCAGTTCTCTTTTTTCTGGGTCTCCCCACACTATCTGATAGCACTAACTATATCCAAATCACAGGGTAAATTTGAATTTAATAATTTAATAGATAAGTGTTGGACACAATTTACAAATCTCTCCTAGATAATTAGGATACTTGTTCCCTTAAATATTAATCCTGGAAGATGACTAGACTTTATAAATTTCAGTGTCAAATTAATACAATAAAAAATTTAGTTTATTCCATTGATAAATTAATTCCACCCATAATTTAAACTAATATAAAACACTCATTATAAAGACACTACATAAACAGGGCACAAAGTATCAAAATATTCTGTAACAAATGAAGAATGGACACACTCAGTTTTGTTTCCTTTTAGATTCATTTCTTCAGCAGACCAGTCTGTAAAGTTTTTTGTAGCCTAGTTATATTGGCATCCAATGCTGCAAGGCCATTTCTGAAGTCTTGTTCATCATGTGAAGTGAATGATGAGAGGGAAGACACACTCCAGCAGTTAGACATTCTTGACATTAAATCGGTATTTAAAAAGCTGTAATCACAGAGAGTACTGTTTTTCAACAGAGAGCTAGCATCTTGATATGTCACGGTACTCTGTTGACCTGAAGGATTATCCCCAAAGTCACTGGGGATCTTACTGATTACCTCCTTTATTTTCATCAGCAGTTGCTCATCATCTGTATTAACTTCCCTCACCTTTTCGGATACAACTTCTGTTTCCCTTTTCAGAGTGGAAGTACCAGGAAACATTTCGAAACCAGCCTTTGTATCATCTGAGGATGCAAATAAAGAGATGGACTTTTCCGAAGCAGAGATTCCATTGTTGTTAGATAGTTTGGAGTTAGCAACATTGTTCTGTGGCAATGGACTTGCTCTTTCAGGAGTGGATTTCTTTTTAGAGGAGCTTACAGCAAAGGGAAGGTAAATTGTCTCATCATTCAGTCTGGATTCATCATCTAGTAACGTGTCAGTCTCACTCCCTGTTTCTGAAAGGGCTTTTGAATGATAAGGTAGAGTCCCTAATTCATGATCTAAATCTAGGAGTTTATGTTTACAGACTTCGGGGTTTAGGAAATTTTCATAAGGTGTAGCTGGCACTCTCCCTTTTCCATCTTCTTTTAAAAATGGTGATTCTGTGTGAGTATAAATTTGGTTGTTTTCTAAACTTTTAAGGTAATTCATGGGAAGTGGAGATGGAGACTGTTCACACTGTAGGTGTTCTTCATGAATGTCTAGAAGGGATCTGGTAAGCATTGTTTCAGGCTTATAAAGAGCATTGTCCACACTGAAGTCTGTGAGGAATTGTGTCATGTTGTTCTGCAAAGTTCTGTTGGGAGAAATTTGGTATATGTGTTAGTTTTTCTGGCCACTGTATATTTTTCTTTTGGCAATAGCTCACTTCCATTTTGAATAAAATGTCACAGATGGCTTAGATTTAATTTTGACCACATGGAATGATTTATACCAGAGATTCCAACCACCTGCACAGGTTAAAAGTATAAAGGAAAACACTGTATTTCTGGAATGTGTTTGACCTTGCTGGAGAAAGTAGTACAGAAAGTGACTTTAAGCCAATAGAACCCCAAATGTAATATTTTCATGTACAAAAAAAAGTTCAGAAAACATTCTTCTGAAAACGTTAACAGAAATTTTATATATTTATTTACTTATATATGTATATTGGGAGAAAGAGTGGGGAGAGGGAGGAAAGAGGGAGAGAGAGGAAGGAGGAAGGAAGGAAGGGGAAAGGAAGAGAAGGAAGAAAGGGAAGAAGGGAGGGACGGTGCAAGCTAGTTAGAAGAGAATCCTTAGAGGTTATCTTGTTCAACCTTCTCCTTTTACACATGAGGAAACAGAAGCTCAGAGAAGTTAATCGATTTGCCCAAGGTCACACAGATGCTAAGTGGCTGGAATGGGATTTAAACTTAGGTCTTGGATTTACAGTTCAGTGACTGGTTTGTAATGACATATTTGGTTAAAATACAGAAAGTGGGAGGCTAGATGACAACTAGTCAGGTATAAGATGGAATTTATGCTTTAGGTAGAGGTACACTAAGGTAGCTTTCACTTCTAGGATACTATATATAGTACTAATTTTTTCACAGCACCTCAAACTGAAAGCGAGTTATTTCTTTCCACTAGAAGTATACATACAAAAAATGTATTGCCCTCTAGTGGTTATTATCAGAACAGCATGGCTAGGGATTATATGCAGGTGGCCATGGTTTTAAGAAACAGATTCCTATAAAAGTTTTTTACAAATCAATCTTATTTAAATTGAAATATTTCCTACTTGGTCTATATTATAATTTCAAAAATGCCTTTTCTTTATTCCTGATCTATTTCTTTTTTTAAAAAAAGCGTTACTTTCCAGCATATAATGAATACTATGTATTGGTTCCAAGGCAGAAGAGTATTAAGGGCTAGGCAATGGGGGTTAAGTGACTTGCCCAGGGTCACACAGCTAGGAAGTGTCTGAGGTCAATTTTGAACCTGGGATCTCCTGTTTCTGGACATGTCTATCTATCCACTGAGCTACCTAGGTGCCTCCCATTTTTAAGTAATAGTAATAATTTTTTTGCTCACCTCACACCAAGTGGTTAAAAAGTTGTAAAAATGTAAATAAATTAGAGAAGCATATCTTTAAGGAACCTTCTAACTAAAAAGGTTGGGAGTTTTGTACTACCCTGCTGGATTTTCTCAAAATAGGAAATGCCTATTGTATATTGCCTACTAGTAGTCAAACAGTGTGAAACGATAGTTTTATAAACTTAAGAATCAGGAAGAGAGCAAGACACAATCCTATCACTGAAAATAATTTATTGAAATAAAATTTAATGGAAATCAGTAAAATTTTCTAATGTGTAAGGTAACAAGAAAGACATTTAAAGTAAAAAAATTCTATGTATTTAAAATGAAAGTCTCTAAATAATTCTAGTGAAGATATTTGTATTTTGATCTACAGAAAAAGCTACAGATTTCTAAATTTAAAACAAACAACAAATGGATAGTGGTCTGGAAAAAAAAAAAAGCTCTTTCCATAATAAATCAATCAAGATCTTCCCTCCCCCACTTATAAGAAGTATTGCCATATAAATATCCACCAACTGGTACAGTATTCAAGTGCTTTGAAGAACACTTTCTATTCCTATTGCTCCATTTCTTATTCCTTTTTGCATAATTTTAAACCACAGATTACATTAAAATCTAAAAAGAGTGACCATTATATCTGTAATCATTCAAAAGGTTATGCAGCATGGGGATGAATGAAATATGAAAAAGTTCATGGCATGTGCCAGCCTTCACAGGTCAGTTTCTGATCACTGCAGACAAAGCTATGTGGTATCGCCCTCTATAGGTTAGTAAAAACAGAACACCTATCTACTTGGGGTCAGTTCTGACCAGAGGGATGAATGGAGGCTCAAGAAAGGGTTTATACACTTATTTTATTTGACATACTTATTGCTGTTGTTCTGCCCATTTTTAATGTCTCTTAATTTCAAAAAGTAAAACTGAAAAAAAAAAAAATCCTGATCATCAGTGTTTAAAAACACTGAATCATATAACCAAGTTAAAAATGAATATTAATAAACGACCAAAAAACAAACAAACAAACAAACAAACAAATAAATAAATAAATAAATAATGAAAATAAATAAACAACTGGGGGTGCGGGTGGGTGGGGGGTTTGCAGTTGGATAGCTCAGTGGATTCAGAGCTAGGCCTAGGGGTGGGAGATCCTGGGCTCAAATATGGCCTTGGACACTTCCTAGCTGTGTGATCCTGGACAAGTCACTTAACCCCCTTGGCCTAGGCCTAGCCCTTACCACTCTTCTGCCTTGAAACCAACACATAGTATTGATTTTAAAGAGGAAGGTAAGGGCTCAAAATAAATAAACAAAAATACAAGTGGGGCCAGTTCCAGGATACTTTGCAATTTTTAAAAAAACAGAGCAAGGGGGCAGCTGGGTAGCTCAGTGGATTGAGAGCCAGGGCCAGAGACAGGAGGTCCTAGATTCAAATCTGTCCTCAGACACTTCCCAGCTGTGTGACCCTGGGCAAGTCACTTAACCCTCATTGCCTCACCATTCTTCTGCCTTGAAACCAATACACAATATTGATTCTAAGGCAGAAGGTAAGGGTTTAAAAAACAAAACAAAAAACTATTTGTAGATTCAAGCCTCTTACCAAGATGACACTATAAAGTCACTTGACAGTGTTTTGAAATTAACATGAATTAACCAAGACTCAAAAACAAAAAAAGCTTCTGAGACCCCAAATAATGACAATACCTGCATTCAGGAACCTATCATTGTACTGGGAGTTGTGCCAAATCCTATGCATACCTGTACCTAAACAGGTCTACCAGTCCCTTTGAGTTATTAAAATGCCCAATTAATCAAATTAACATAGATTAACCTGAAGTCATGAGGTATATTTCATTAAAAGCAAAGTGCAAAGGGTTATTAAATATGAGGAAAAATAATCAAGACAAGCTCTGGAATCTTTTTGAGGTCTTAAAAAACTCACAGGTTGGCTACAGCTCAGGATAGAGTGAGAAGGATAGACAGATGGTGCCAAGATAGTTCTTGTGAAAAGGAAGGCCACTAAAGTGGGAATAAAGCAAGGTTGTCTTTACTAATATTACTTGCTACTCTTATGGGAAAGAAGATTGAGCAGGCAGACACTGATTTAGGAAGAATTCTAGAAGATCTCACCTCCTTTTCTCAATGACAATACATAAAAAATGTAGAGGGCAGATATCAAAAATAACCTTGGATAGACTGAAGAGAAGGGGTAGGAAATAAAATACACGGAATTGAATGACAGAAGGATGCTGGAGATAGGAAAAGATATGCTATAGGTATGAGACAGTCAAGATTTGAGATCCTCCTGAACTCTTAAAATTTTGATATAATTAGTAGACAGGCATCACAACTTTTGGGTTAATTGGAATGTGGATGAAGATTACCTGGTAAGTTCTTTTAGCCGGGTGATTTCAGCATCACGCTGATGTACTGTTAACTCCAAGATTTTATTTTCTTTTCTAGATGTTTCCAGTTTAAAATGGTAGGTTTTCACACTGGCCAAGGCTTCCTCCAATTCTAAAATGTAAAAAGAGTTTTAGTTTTCCTTTTTAACAGAAATATGATCATTTCCTATAGTTTAAATACACACCCATTTTAATTTTTGTGGTCTCCATCTCAAAGTGCTGCTTATTTTCAAGTACTTTTTTATCTTGCTCTTGAAACAGTTTGATACACTTTTTGTACTCTTCCTTCTGGTTTTCAATCACTTTTAAGAGCTTCTCGTTCTTAGTCTTCATTAACTTCTGATTCCTTAATGACTCCTTCAACTGGGTTTGCAGGGACATATTCAGTGACTGAATGGAAATTACTGTAAAGACAGAGACCAAACTGTATTTCTAAAGCTTAAACTACATATAGTTAGATATTTAAGTAGAATCTAAAGTTTTAATCATAACGACCTTATGTTGGGCAATTTTGTATAAACTCACCACATACTGAAAAAAATTTAACAAGTCAAGTCTTTCAATGGCAGATATTTTCAAGTGGTAGTCTTATTAATTTAAAAATAATATATTTCAAGGATGACCAACTTGACTATATGTGGAGATTAGAATTTATATCTTTTCTGGATTTTGCCAAAATTATAATAAAACTTTAATAAAATTGTTTTTATTCTTCACTAGAGGGAACCCTTATATCCTTACTTTTGGTCTTTTAAAATATATAATGCTACTTAAATTAAAAAAGAATCCTTCTACTGATGCCTTTTTTAAATGTCACATTCAGTTCTGAATATATCCTTCCCACACACCAACTTGTTTCCCCTCCCTTGTAATAAAGATTAAAAGCAACTGGTCTGTAAACCAACATCGACCTAGTCTAAATTATTATAAACTTTCTGTATGTTATTCTTTTGGTTCTTACTTTTTTCTGTATTAGTTCATGATTCTTCCCATGTTACTCCAAATTTCCTCAGGTTCATTCTCTTACTGCACAAAAATATTCCAATATATTTATGCACCGCAATTTGTTTTGCTATTCCTCAATCAATAGGCAGATTCTGGTTTGTTTCTAGTTGCTATCACCTGAAATACTAACTTTTAAAAAGATTCCCCCCCCCCCAATAATATGGTTTTAAAAAAAGTTATAGTGAAGGCCTTTTAAAAACCTCAGTCATTTCAAAATATACTCCCATATCACCATCTCTCCAATGAGCCCTTTCTTTTAACAAAGAAAAACAGTTAAGCAAAACAACTGATAAAAGTGACCTTATCTGAGAGCATAGGTGATGTTTCACAGACTTAGCAACCCTCTCCCCAGTCTCCAAAAAGGAGATGCATTTCTTCCAAACTTTTCAAACTTGACAAACAACAAATTAGAATATTTTGATATATAAATAAGAGGATTATATAGAAAACCATGAATCTCCACTATACATGGTTTTAATATATATGTACATATAAAAACATGTATAAACACAAGTCTTGCTTATACGTATCCCATTCTAAACTGCCTTCTGCTCTCATCTGTATATTTTTAATATTTCATTGATGTGCTTCCCTTTTTAAAAAGTGGTCAATATCATTACCTTTCCACTTCCCTCTGCAAATAAAGCTTTTCTTTATAAAGACAAAAAAATAAGTTCACATATTTTTTGTCCAGAAATGTATGTCATATTTTGCACCTCTCATCTATTGTCTATTACCTCTCTGCCAAGAGATTGTAAACATTTCAACAGTCATTTGGAATCCTCATTGGTTATTGCACTGATCAAAGATCTTAAGGCTTTCAAAGTTATTTGATCATTATAATATCATATTATGCATTTATTTATACAAATCTTCCCAGGTTTCTCTGAATTGATATCCCTTTCATCATTTCTGAGAGCAAAAATATCCCAGTATATTTATGTACTATATTGTTCAGTTGTTCCCCAACAAATTTTGTTTCTTTTTTTTTGCTAAAGAAAAAGTGCTGCCTTAATTATTTTGTACATATGGGTCCTTTGCCTTTGACCTTTCTGGAGTGTATGCCTAGTAGTATCTCTGGGTCAAAATGTATGAGTATTTGGTGATAGACTGTTCCATCTCTTCTCAAGGGTGGCTGGTTATTATAAGTATTCAGTGTCTGGCTTTGTCTTTTTATTTACTTTACTGTAGTTCTTGTGTTTTTTATTCTTCTGTTTTATCTTCCTCTGTATCCTTTCATATGAATCTTCCTATGGTTCTCTGATGCCAAAAATTTGTTGTTTCTCATAACATGATAATATTTCATTTCCATTAGTTTATTCATCATTTCCCAATAACCACTGTTTATTTTTTTCTGGTACCACAAAAGTCTATTCTAACTTTTTTTTTTTTTTAAACCCTTGTACTTCGGTGTATTGTCTCATAGGTGGAAGATTGGTAAGGGTGGGCAATGGGGGTCAAGTGACTTGCCCAGGGTCACACAGCTGGGAAGTGGCTGAAAAAAAAAAAAAAAAAAAAAACTCCTGTCTCTAGGCCTGACTCTCACTCCACTGAGCTACCCAGCTGCCCCCTATTCTAACTTTTTTAAGAAACACCTAACAAAAGTTTTATTTTTTTAAATTATGTAAAATAAAGGAAGTGATTATGGATAAATTGGTATTCCTGGAATAAATTCAGGGTTTTTATTGACTACAACATTTATCAACTTTGGGGGGATGTTTTTCATCTGTATTTTTTTAGGACAGAAAAAAATCATATGAAATATGTACTCAAGAGATTAATATATTCAAGTCACACATGGATAGTTATTACCATTAGAATACTTGGATTTCATTTCTTATGAATTGAAGACAATTCTTTTCTTTCAAAATCTTGACTCAGGCTTTAAGTTTGGTCACAGAAGCAATAGCCTTATCCAAACTCTTTTATACTATCCAGGGCTCTACTATAAACAGGCTAGTGAGGATCTTGATACAGATAAGACACAGAAAGCACAGGGGTATTCCCTATAATTCAATATAGTTGGCCAATCACTGCCTAATATTGCCAAGGTATATATAGTATTAAAAGACTAAAAAAAAAAAAAGGAAAATGAGAATATATACACATATGCATACAACTTTGTCCTCAGAAAATTTACAATCTAGTAAAGGAGAAGACACATATGCAAATAACTGTTCAACTGAGAATGTAATAAGTACATAGTAAATGTCAAATAGGCATGAAGGATTTGAGGAAGTGACTTCTGGCTGAAAGAACTAGGTTAACTGGTTCATTGAAGAGGGAGCATTAGGACTAGGCCTTGAAAGAAGGGAATGATTTCAATAGGTAGATATGTGAGGAAGGGGAACAGTGAGCAAGCATAAATGAAAAGGCAGAAGAGTATGTCATGTTTAGGATCAGGAAAGGATAAAAGTTAAGGCCAGCAGCAAAAATTATATAACAGCAGGTAATAAAAAATTGTTTTACTTCAGTCCTGATTTCATTGGTGTGAGGAATTGCTAGTAATGGAAATTCCCTCCACTGATTTAGATCAGCAACCTGTTTGTTTAAACTTACAGACTTGTTTTGGGCCCTGAGAAATTAAGTAATTTGCCGTGGTCACAGAACAAGTATGTATCAAGTATGTATCAAGAAATAGGACTTAAGTTGAGGTTTTCCTCCCTCATTTCTAGTCCTCTATCTTCTATGCCATTAAAAAAAACCTCTCAGACATGATCTTAAAAATAGGAGCAATTTCAAAAATATCTTCTGTTCAAAAATTTATGTAATATTTTATCTAACAAATTATATTTGATTTAATTGTGAACTTAGAAGAGTAAAAATGAGAAGATATGTACAAGTGATGCAATCTATACCATAGCTATATCAAACAAACTGGTTTTGTGAAAAATTAGAAATTAAATAAAACAGATGTCATTAATATTTCCTTAGGAAGTTTAACCCATGTACTACATAACACAGAGAGTGTAAAAACTATCTTAACTAGCATCTATCTCCTTGACAAATGGAGAGAAATGGTAGTCAAAGACAATCTTTTATTTAGAATATAAAATGTCAAATCTTACAGATGGAGAAAGCAGGTGATTATCTGTAGCAACACTTTGTAAAACAGCAAGAAGCAGTAGAAATAATATCAAGAAAGTAAATTAAGGCAGATTGTCCCTTAAGGCATTTAAGATGGAAACTGGGAGGACAATAGAGATAAAATGAAAAATCTGCAGAAATTTTAAATCCTTTGATGGATCTGCCAATAGTAGAGATCCCAACCCATCCATACCTTCTCATTCTGTGTGAGGTTAACACCCAACATCAGGGGGCACAGCGTGGATAGCAAGGGAATAGGCAGACTGTTGGTTGATCACCCTCTGATCTCTATATGTTACTGTAAGATTGAGCCCATTTCCTTTTCCAATTATACAAAATCATTACCTTCTAAGTATGAATTCTAAGACAAAAGAGCAGCAAGGACTAGGTAATTGGAGTTAAATAACTTGCTCAGGGTCACACTGCTAGGGAGTGTCTGACTCCAGGCCTAGTACTCTATCCACTGTGGTACCTACCTACCCATTTAATTATATTCTTTATAACATTGTTCCTGTGTAAATTTTCTGATGGTAGTATGTTATACCCTAATATCCATGTCCACTATGCACTTCTCTATTACCAAATGATTAAAATAATTAAAAATGTGAGAAATATAAATGGGAAAAAAACCTAAGAAGAATAATTAGATTCTGAGAGTCACTGTGAACAGTAGATATTCAAATTTTAGGGCTGTTTTAATAGTTTTGGATCATATGTAAACAAGTGATTCTATTACAAAAAGTGGTTTGCAAGCAACACTTTGGAAATGATAACTATTTGAAAAATGATCCTATTAGCATGGATTAAATATTCAAGTTTGCAAAAGTATTACATCTTAAAATTTAAATAGACAATTCATACCTACAAAGGATTTATCCAAGTGGTTATTTGAATGATAACAACATTGGTTTAATGACTTTTTTCTAAAGAGCCCAAAGGGTGTCAATCATCAGTTACAATTAAATTTCAGTGTTGACATTTGTACTTTCTTTTATATATCGCCCAACTTCTGAGTGGAAAGGAAAGGATATATACCAGTGGTGTGAAAGTTCAAATGACTAGATTCCATAAGAATGTATGGGGTTAGTAAGGGGAGTCAAGGATAACACTGAAGCTGTGCACCTTGGGGACTAGCAGGATGATAGTACCTTTGACAGTAACAGGAAAATTTAGAAGGAATGGCTTGGGAGAAAGAATTTCCAGTTTCTGTCTACTTTTCCAGAATTAATTAAACCAGTTTGTATGCATTTACTTGTAAGAATATATATATATATTCAATTGGGGAATGGCTGAACAAATTGTGGTATATGCTGGTGATGGAATACTATTGCTCAAAGGAATAAGAAACTGGAGGAATTCCATGTGAACTGGAAAGACTTCCAGGAATTGATGCAGAGTGAAAGGAGCAGAGCTGGAAGAACATTGTACACAGAAACTGATACACTGTGGCAAAAATAGAATGTAATGGACTTCTGTACTGGCAGCGAAGCAATGATCCAGGACAATTCTGAGGGATTTATGGAAAAGAACACTATCCACATTCAGAGGAAGAACTGCAGGAGTGGAAACACAGAAGAAAAACAACCGCTTGAACACATGGGTTGATGCAGACATGGTTGGGGATGTAGACACTACAGGACCACACCAATGCAACTATCAAAAATCTGTAAATAAGTCTTGATTGATCACACATGTTAAAACCAGTGGAAATGTGCGTTGGATATGGGGGTGGTGGTGAAGGGGAAAGTAAAAACAAGAATCATGTAACCATGGAAAATTTTTCTAAAAAAATAATTTAAAACCCGGCCTCAGCCACTTCCCAGCTGTGTGACCCTGGGCAAGTCACTTGACCCCCATTGCCCACCCTTACCAATCTTCCACCTATGAGACAATACACCGAAGTACAAGGGTTTAAAAAAAAAAAAAGCAAAAAAAATAATTAAAAAAAAAAAAAGAATACACACACGTATATATGTACTTTGTCCTTATAGAAATGCAAAGGGAAGCAGTGCTGGCCAATGGGTAATAACAAGATATGTTGCTAACACCATTTTTAAAGAAATCTAGAAAAGAAAGCAAGAGTTATTTTGCATTTGCCATAAAAAAGCTATTTTTAGAGGAAAAAAGAAAAACATTTAGTGGTCAATAGATCCCACTAGCCTGTTAGAGTGAAAGACTAATAAATTTGAGGATTTATAATCTTAAAAACTCAGAAATTTGGTGGATGAAATATAATAACCTTAGGGGAACATCTAATATGGGCCTTTGAATATGAGAAGTAAAATTCCACACCTTGGTTAAGTTTTTCTAAACAAGAACTTTCTAATTAAGACAAGCAGAAAGAATATTGTAGGTATGAGTGAAAGCTAGAGGCTTAACTTTATTTGGGAATCATTAATAACAACAATAGTAATAGGTAACATCGATATACTCATTATATAGCAGGCGTTGTTAATCACTTTAAATCTATGATCAAATTTGATTCTCCCAACCACCCTGGGAAGTTAAATATCCCCATTTTACAGATGAGGAAACTGAAGCCAACAGAGGTTAAGTGATTTGCCCAGACAGCTAATGAGTGTCTGAAGCTAAATTTGAATGCAGGTCCTTTTGACTGTGGCTATGTAGTATTCTATCCACTGTTCCACTTCACTGTCATATACACCTATTACTGCAATTATCTTAACTTAGCCTACAATTAATTTTTCTTACATGGATTTTTGGTTTGGATGATAGCATTAGGACATGGTATGTTGTACATGGATGAAAAGAGGACTCAATGCTTAAAGAGGAAAGTCAGAATATGAAAGGATACTGATATCACTTTGCTTACCTTTAGCTGATTGAAATAATATGATTACTGAGAATATAATCGACAATATATACTAATTTTAGCTCCAAATAATCTTCTGATTTGATGGCTTTTTGTTGCAATTAGTAATAGAGGAACATGGAAATTTATTGATCTAAAAAAGAATTTCTCTGAAGAGGGAATTTATGTATTCATAGAACTTTATGTGTTTCTTTTGTTTGTATAGGCCAATGAGATACTATGTATATAGCTCCAATGTACTATTGATTATTGTAAGAGGAATTACCCTTAATGAAATAAAAATTCTTAACACCTAATGAGAATCAAAAGACTATGGAGGGATAGCTAGGTGGCTCAGTAGATTACGAGCTAGACGTAGAGATGAGAGATCCTGGGTTCAAATCTGGTTTCAGACACTTCTTAGCTATGTGACCCTGGGCAAGTCACTTAACCCCAATTGCCTACCCTTTGCCACTCTTCTGCCTTGGAACCAATACTTAGTATTGATTCCAAGATGGAAAGTGAGGGTTTAAAAGGAAATTATGGTAGCAGAGATAGTTATGCTCTGACATTTATCTCCAAGTATCTCCAACGACCTTTATGATATTTGGAATAGAGGGAAATGAAACAAGTGGCCTTGCAAAAACTAGAACACAATCCCTGTTACAAATTTTTACCTTAAAGGTGGGAAACAATAATATTAATGCTGAGTTCAACAGTTTTCACATGATGATAGGGCAAAGAAAGACAATATGGGGAAATGATAGACTATGGAAAATCCATGGTCCAGTCAAGAAACAATGAGGCCTGTTGGAAAGCTACACTCTAAATTTTTTGAGAACAAATGATATTTTAAAAAAAGAATTTTCTTTTTTAATTTTTATTTTTATTAAGGGAAAGCTTAGAAGATTGCACCAACTAGAGCTAGTCATTACTACCATCATTTATATAATGCTTTATGGTTTGCAAAGTGTTTTATATTTATCATTTGAATGTAAACATGACAACCTTGCAAAGGTGAGGCTATTATTTCTATTTTACAGATAAGGAAATTAAGACTAAGACAAGTTAAATGACTTACCCAAAGTCAAACAGCTAGTGTTTTTTGTTTTTTTTTTAAAGAATTCTTACCTTCCCTCTTAAAATCAGTACTGTGTATTGGTTCCAAGGCAGAAGAGTGGTAAGGGCTAGGCAATGGGGGTTAAGTGTCTTGCCCAGGGTCACACAGTTGGAAAGTGTCTGAGGCCAGATTTGAACCCAGGACCTCCTGTCTCTAGGCCTGACTCTCAATCCACTGAGCTACCCAGCTGCCCCCCAGCTAATAAGTATTTTAGGCCAAATTTAGACTTGAGTAAAATCCTGACTCCATGTTTAGCACTCTATTCACTGCCAACTTTACTACATGCATATATTACCTTCATCTCAAAAGCAAATTATACACATACCTCTGCAACTTTTAGGGATGTGTTTTCAGGTCTATTAATTCTTCTTGTTTTAAAACCCTTATTATATATCTCAGAATCAATACTAAGTATCATTTAAAGAAGAGTGTTAAGGGCTAGGCAATTGGGATTAGGTGATTTGTCTATGGTCACATAGCTAAGAAGTATTTGAGGCTAAATTCGAAGCCAGGACTCTCTGACTCCAGGCCTGGCTCTCTAACCATTGAGCCACTTAGCTGCACCCAGGTCTTTTAAATTTTGGGGGCTGTTTGTCACATGATGTCTAGTGAGAAGGGAGCTATAGATCTAGACCTAAGAAAAAGGGATCATACCTCTGATGTGAGACTTAGGTAATTAAAATACTTAAGTAACTATATTCACACATAAGAAAAAGTGTCAATCATGTTTCCTTTCTTCACTAAAAATCGGGACAGAAATATAAGAAATGGGATTTGCCTAGTTTTTGTTTCAAAAAGGTTTCATAGTCTTTAGGTCAATTAAATAAATGTGGGGGAAAAAAGGGAAAAAAATAGGATGGCATGTTTCTTGCATAGTATAAATTTCCTCTTCATTGTTAGCCCTTTTTTCTACTCATAGAGTTATCTTATTAGGTTAGTACTTTGCCTAGATTATGCAATAGTCCCCTAATTGGTCTCTCTGGTTTTAAGTCTCTCCCCACTCCAATTCACTCACTGCATTGCTGTTAAATTGATTTTTCTTAAGTGCAGACCTCTCCAGTGAACTTAAGGGGCTTCCTAATTCCTCTAAGAAAAAACACAAACTTCTCTATTTAACTTTTAAATAGGCCAGGCTTTTACAATCTGGCCCTAGCCTTTTTTCTTTCTTTTTTTGTTTTTTAATGAAAACATTTTCAAGGGAAAAAAAATAATTCACCTTCTCCATCTTTCATTGGGAAGAAAAAAGACAAACAGAACCCTTTAACAAATATGTAAACAAGCAAATATTCTCATTGGCCTCATTCAAAACATGTTTTATTCTTCACCCTAAGTCCATCACTTTTCTGTCAATAGGCAAGTAGCACGTTTTATCCAGAATCCTCTGGAATCGTGGTGGTCAAGAGTTCCTAAAGTTTTACAAAGCTATTTGTCTTCGAACAATGGTTTTTATTTTATTTTTTTTAAACCCTTTCATTCCATCTTAGAATCAATACTGTGTATTGGTTTCAAGCAGAAGATTGGTAAGGGATAGACAATGGGGGTCAAGTGACTTACCCAGGGCCACACAGCTGGGAAGTGTCTGAGGACAGATATGAACCTGAGACCTCCCATCTTTGGGCCTGGCTCTCAATCCACTGAGCCACCTACCTGCCCTCCATGATCTCACTTTTAAAAGCATTTAGATTTGATATCTCTTGAAGGATATGCACGGTTTATTAACTTTTGAGATATAGTTCCAAATTACTTTCCACAGTGACTGGACCAGTGTACACATTTTTCCACAGCCCTTCTAGTATTTTCCATTTTTTGGTCACCTTTGTTAGTCTAATGGGTACAAGGTAAAACCTCAGAATGGCTTAAATTTGCTTCTTCTCTAATTAATGATGTGGAACATTTTTTTCAAATGACTGATACCTTGAATTTCTTCCTCTGAAAATTGACTGTTCATATCCTTTGATCATTTATAAATTGGGGAATATCTTTCATTCTTCTTTATTGGAATCAGTTCTTGGAAATGAGATCTTTATGAGAAATTTGTTGCCAAGATTTTTTTCCAATTTATCTGCTTCCCTCCTAAATTTAGGTGCATTTGGTTTTGCGTGAAGTTTTATATTTTCTGCATTCAAAATTGTCCAATTTCTCTTTGGTCTCAAACTATCTTTTCATCCTAACTATAAATTTTATTTCTACCCTGCAATATAGCCAAACTGGTCTCTTCTCTGTTCTTCACCCCTCACAGGATCTTTCTCTTCAAGACATAACTACTACATGAAACCTTTCCTAATACCTTCTATCTGAATTGCTAGTGCCCTTTCTCCCAAACCATCTGTATTTCACTACTCTGTATTTGTTTTGTTGTCTTTAATTTTACTTTCCATAAAATAGTATGTACTTGCTGTTTCCTTTATGAGAACCTAAGTTTCTTTCAAATGGGCAATGTTTCATTCCTTGTATTTGTATTTCTGGTATTTAGCACAGTGCCTGACACTTATTAGGTACTTTGTAATACTGACTAGTTTCATTTAATCTATTTATAAGGCTGTATGTATATATAGCTGAGTTTTACAAATGATTATTGAAAAATATTCTTCCAACCACTAGCTACATTTTTTTTAATGTTAGGAAGCAATAAAAGTTAAAAATTATATAGTGCTTTAAAGTCTAAAATATGCTTTACATATTACCTCATTTGTTCTTCACAACAACCCTACAAGGCAAATATTATTATTATCCCCATTTTATAGATGAAAAAACCAAAGCACAGAATATTTAAGTGATTTTCCTAATTCCAAATCTGGCATTCTATCTAGTCATACTCCTGATGGTACTGTTAATCTATGTACTACACAACTTTATTTATTACAAATTTTTGCTGAGTGTGGGATATTTTGTAGTAAATATATGATGTAACTTTTGAAATACAATTATACAATCTGCTCTTGTTATTTTGTATCTTCTCAAATTTGGTCAAATAAAACCTACCATTTTATTAAGAAATTAAACATATTCAAAGCACTGAGAAAAGCTACTAAAAGAAGCCATTCCACCCCCCCCCTCCACCCACTTTCTTCCCCTGTAAATGAGGTCACTTTTAATTCTTCAACACATCTAGAGACATACATATATCATTGGACACAATTTCTTAACATCACACCACTTACATTCAAAGTTGCAGTCCAGGCAATTGGATGACTTCATTGTCTTTTCTTGTTCTCTGAGTTGCTGGCTTAAAGCTTTCAATTTTCTAGGTGAAATAATGAAAAAACATTTTTAAGAAGTCTAGGCTGCTTAATGGAATGTATGTATGGAAAGTAAATGGAGAAATGTATTTTTAAAAAAGAAATGAAATACATCTAGGAATATATGCAAGGCTGTATACATCAACCCAGATCTACCTGGTTCGCTTCTAAGTCAGTCAGCCAGCCAACTGGTCAAAAAACAGTCATGGAGGTCCTGATAGATGCTAAGCCCTATGATAAATAATGAGGATACAATGAAAAGCCAAAATAGTCCCTATCTTTGGGGAGATCCCATTCTAAAGGGCATGAAAATATGTGACTACATAGGCATATGTAAGATATATACAGAACCCATAGAAAGTAATCTCAGAAAGAAAGGCACTCACTAGCAGCTCCAGGAAACAGCTACTATGGAGGGTGGGGTCAGAGCTAAAGCTTGAAGGAATTGAAGAAAACTGGGGGCAAAGTGAGAAGGGAGAATGTCTCAAGCTTGGAGGGCAGTGACTGCAAAGGCAAGAGATGGGAGATGGAGGATTGTGTGTAAAGAACACCAAAGTAGCCAGTGTAGCTGCATTAAAGGGAATAAAATTTAAGAAAAGGGGCATGTTAGGAAGAGCTTTAAATGCCAAATGAGAGTAGGCACATAGTAGGTGGTCTAACAATGCTGAAAGTCACCAGAATTTATTGAATTGGAGATGTCAAAGTCATATCTGCATTTTAGAAATGTCTTTAGTACTTGAGAGGAGAGATAGTCAAGGAGAGACCATTTAGGAGATTGCAGAAGTCCAGGCAAGAGGTTCGGAAGGCCTGAGCGAAGGTAGTAGCCATGAAGATGGAGATTGCAGAGGTCCAGGCAAGAGGTGTGGAAGGCCTGAGCGAAGGTGGTAGCCATGAAGATGGAGATTGCAGAGGTCCAGGCAAGAGGTGTGGAAGGCCTGAGCGAAGGTGGTAGCCATGAAGATGGAGAAAAGGGAATATGTAAAAGGTGTTAGGAAGGAAGGTGCAAATAAAAAAATCTCACAGGAGACTGTTGAATGAACATGAGGAGACAAAGATGAGACTAAAGTTGGGAGCCTGAGTGATGAGAGAATGACACTGCCACTCAACAGTAAAAAGAGAATTTTTGGAAGAGGAGAGTTTCAGGGGAAAGAAAATGAGATGTTTTGAACATGCTGAGTTTGAATTACTGGAACATATACTTTGAGATGCTGAAAAGATGCTACAGGCCTGGAGCTCAGAGACAAAAACTTCAGAGAGATCTGAGAATCATATGCACCTTTTGCCTCTTTCTGTATCCTCAGTACAGAAGATACAAAATACACTGTTAGCATAGTGCCTGGCACATGGGTGATATTTAATAAATGTCTACTGATTGATACTTTAATAGGATTATCTCAAAACTTATGTTCTGATAGTATAGCCTTCAAGAAGTTTGGGTCACTTCCAAGGATGAGATATCAAGGGCTTTTGATTCAGAAATCATTGTTATGCAGCAATTCTCCCTATTGGCAGTTTTGCTTTCTAGGGTTTTATTTACCTCAGCATGCTGAGAGGTCAGCCAGAGGTGGCAAGACTCAATCTTTCCCCACTAGTTCTTCTGTTTACACTTTCACTTTTTCAGAAAGGTTTTTCTTTAAGGGGATTAAGGGGGTAGTAAGAAGCTATAGTAGCCAAGGGGGGAGAAGGGGAGAAAGACGGAGAGAGAAAGAGGGGGAGAGAGAGAGAGAGAGAGAGAGAGAGAGAGAGAGAGAGAGAGAGAGAGAAAGAGAGAACACGCACAGTTATATGGGGTCAACAGGTATTTGCTTATATCCAGAGCTTCAGCCATCCATGACAGGTTCCCTCCAGGTATGCTGTATTCAAATGGAAGTTGTTTGAAACTTGCTCCAAAGTATATAATACAAACAGAGGTACTTACTAATTGTTCACTATTTTAAATAAGAATAGTGAATTATTTTAGCTAACATTTATAGAATGCTTTTGAAGATTGCAAAGTGCTTCACAAACTTTTCATTTGATCCTCATGACAACTCTAGGAGGTAGGTGCTATTATCACTTCTATTTTATAGATAAGGAAATTGAGGCAGATGGCAGTTAATCAACTTGTCCCAGAATCACACAACCTGTATATATCTGAGGCAGGCTTTGAACTCAGGTCTTTTTAACTCCAGATCCAGCACTAGATCATTGCTCAACCAAACTCTGGTTTATATTAGGCATGAGAAAAGCACAACTCTCAAGTCTTCTAGAAATGTGTTACTTCTTTTCTGTCTTCCCTTTTGTTTTTCCTTCACCTATCCCTTCTGTTTCTTCCTCCTCTTTTCCCTTTTTCAATACTTCCTTCTCCTGTTTTACTTTTTTTGCTTCTTTCCTCAATATTAGCTTTCTTTTCTTTCCCTTCTTTCTTTTTGCTGTGTTAGTAATTATATTTTATTATGCTCTTTGAAGGCTCATCATTCTTCTATCCCCAATAGCACCACCTCCTGAGCATGGAACATAATTCACATGCTTCATATGTCACAAATAATTCAGAATTCAGACGTGTAACATAGAAGGAAAGAGGACAGGGAACAATGACTCAGACTTTTTACATTTCTTTTCTGAAAAGGAAAGTCATTGCTTAATAACAATATGGTCTTTTAGAACAGAAATACTCTGAATATTCCACTTGAGGAAAAACATAGTACATTTCTCTAGGAATCTTTCCTGAATTACTTATTCCCTGGCAACTTAATTATGTAAGTAAAAGAATTGATGTTTGCTACTGAATTAAACATTTAGCCAAAAGGTCTCTCATATCTGAGAAGTTCTGTTATTCTGTTATAGTTGTTCCTTTTAAAACAAATGCTCCCAAGTATGGCACAGAGAACAGAGACAGTTTTTGGTCAGTGAGTGACCTTGTTTGGTCACTTCATCACTGCTTTTTTTTGTTACTTCTTGAAGAAGTAGGTGTAGGGGAAAGAAAGTTCAACTGGGGATTGAGTTCTAAAGGGCCTCAGACATTTACTAGCTATGTGTCCTTGGGCATGTGACAAATTCTCTGGATCTCAATTTGTCATCTGTAAAAGACAAGGGATTGGTAAAGATGAAGAGTAAGGTCCCTTCCATAGCAGGACCTGTGTGTTTGAACTCTAGCCTTGCCACTTATTATTTGTGTAAAATTATTTTTCTTCTGTTTCCTCATCTCTAAAATGAGAGAAATTGGACTTGATGGCACCTCTGAGGACCCTTCCAGTTCTATATGTCTGATCCTATGGGCCCCAGGAATGGAGGGACAGTATTATCAGCTGAGACCTAGGCTACCTGCTCCCTTAGATTTTTTTCTATTCTAAAATATCTACATGCCAGTTATTCTGGGGTTAATAATTCCTTTGTGACTGGCGATTCCCATTCCTGCTGTGGTTCTTTAAGCTTGAAGCCGCTGGCTACCAGTGAGGTAGAAACAAACCCGGGGCCAAAAGGTCAGAGAATGTTAAATAAAAGAGTCTCCTTTTAACTATATGAATTTCACCATCTTTAAACTTTGGTATCTTACTTTGCTTTATACTTTGGCATGTAAAGTTTTCCAACTTTAGGGTATGTCACCAGGTCAGGCATTTATTGGTGGCAGGAAAGACAGAGTGGTTTCCATGATGCCTCCAGCCTAACCTGGACCTCTCTTCTACTATAGAATAAGCTGCTGCCACCAAAGCCCTAATGCTTCTGCAACAAAACCCCTCAACTCACACCATGGCTATTCCACCTTGTACAAAAGGTTTGGGAATTTGGAGTAAAGGACCGATTAATGCAATTTTAATTACAACATGGATTTTTGTGGATTGTCCTGGGAACTTAAAACTTCATTTATATCCTTAGCTACAAGAAAATGCATTCTAAGTCTCAGATCACCATTTTATAAACAAACTTCTACAATACAACCTAGTTGTTAAATTGGAAAAAACTACTGACAGACTATTCTGAAGTTACTGGTCACAAGACAGCCATTCCATATAACAGCACTTTCACTAAATTGATATGGTGCCTAAACAGTTGTTTTTCATTATGTAAAAAGTTCAAATGAATTATATGCTGCTCTCTATTATTTTTATATTCACATGTAATTGTCTAAAATCTAATGCAATAAAAATTGCTATGCAATGAAATCATAAGACTAGCTATATAAGAAAGCTTGTTTTTAAAAATTTACATATTTGAAAACAGGCTTTCTTTTTGGATTTGACATAATCAAGTTGTATTTTCATGCTCATAAGTTTCCTACCATGGATGAGGTCTAATTATTCCTCCCTTCTCAACTGAATTGTGAATTCTATTTCAATAAGAAGTTAAAAAAAAAAGAAGTCTAATTTGGAAAGCAATGTTAAGAACAAAAAACCAGAGAAGTTGGAGTCAAAGGACTTGAGTTCAAATGCTTGCTCTACCACTTCCCATTGGTGTGATCTTGGCTAAGGAAGTTAACCTTGCTAGGCCTTGGTTTCTCATTTCCTAAAATGAGTGTGGGATAAAATGACCTCTAAGGTTCCTTCCAGTTCTAAATTTGTGATTCTGTAATCCAATAGACAATATATATACATATATATATATACTTGGAATCCACAATTTTATTGGGGAGGGAGGTCCTTTCACCAATGAGACTGCAATACCCTTATGCCTTAGCAAACAATATTTCTGAGTTACCATAATCAAAAAAAATTCATCAACTTGGGTCAAGCCTTTTGGTGATGAACATCTCTGAACTTAGCTATTCCTTGAAGATGGGAGGAAAAAACACATACGTATACAAACACATAAGTGTCTTTGGGCTGATAGTTTGCTTGTCAAACTAAGTATGACCAACTCGAATTTATGTTCCTTTGACACTATTTTTTATTACTTTACTCAGAATGAGAGAATTTGTAAACATAGAATATTAAGAAAAAACTGTTTTAAAGTTTTCAAATATAAGCTCTAGTTCAAACTTCTAATGAATTATTTTTAAGGAGGATTTCTGGAAGTTGGCTTTCTGAATTAGGATTTGTAATTAATAGTATCCACTTGTAATCAATGATTATTCCAGCATCTCAAGTATTTAGGCAAGTTGCATTTGTGTGGTCTTGCCCTCTTGTATCTATAGCTGTATTCTAGCACAGAGTAGAAGAACTGCTATTTATAGAGACCCCCAAGGGCTAACACTTTAAGGAAGACAATTTAATTTTAGACAGTCATAAAAAACACACTCAAAAGTTTTGACACTTAAGTTGTTAACCCTCTGTTTTATTTAACTTTTTTTATAAACTGGCCTATCTAAAGGCACCTCCCAAGGCTAAATAACCAGGGCTTTCTTGCAATGAAGTTCTGACTGCATTCTGGAAACACTAATAAATCACTACAGAAAAAAGTCATCTTTCCTATTACATAATTAAGAAAAGTCTAAATGTGGGTCAATTATTTTGCTAAAAAAATAGGATCTATAGTTTGTTTTACTTAAAAAATTATCATTTCCCATAAACTATAAAAGAAGGGGAAAAAAAACTCTCTTAAATGCAGGTTCTTTATTACTTCAAATGCTCCATTTTAAATTAGTAATGTCAGCTTTAAAGATGGAGAGGCCATTAGTAGAGACCATCAAATCATCCAATGCTAGAAACAGAAGGAAGCCTCTCAAAGAGAATATAATGCAACTCCTAGATTTTAAAGATAGGAAATTTAGTGAGATAAAATCTAGTCACTAAAACCTAATGAGGTAAAGTCACATGTTTAAAATTCCTGATTTTTGGAATTTGGTGGCAAAACTAGGCCTGGTTAGGCCTTACTCTTCTAAGTTTCTTCAATAAAGTCATTAAGTCAACATACATATATTAAGCACCTTCTAAGTGCCAAAGGCAGGAAAGGCCAAGTCCTGGGATTACCAAGGAAGATAAAGGATAGTCCTTGTCCTCAAGGAGCTCACAGTCTGGTGGGGAAGACAATATGCAAACAATTCTGTATAAACAAACCATAGGCTGCGTAAATTGTAAATTTGTACAGTGGAGACACACTCAGAAGAGAGGCACTAAGATGGAGGAGGACTGGCAAAGGCTTTGTGCAGAAGGTAGGATGTTGGCTAAAACAGGAAGGAAGCCAAGAATTAGAAGAGGAGAGAGGGAATTCCAGTCATGGGCAACAGTCAGTGAACATCGCAGAGTTGGAAGCCTTAGAATTTACAGGACACATTCTTTGAATAGTCTCATTAGTTGCAAATCTTTGGCTTTTGAGGGTATTTTCATTTTTATTTTTTAATTTTTAGAAGTAGCCAAAAGAAATATGAAAATCAAGCTAGTGGAAAAGGCAAATCATTAAAATGAGAAATAATTTTTTAAAAGATAAAAAAAGTTAGGTATGACCATAAAGGATTTATTCTATCTGGAATGTTCTTTCCCCATTTCATCTTGTCCAAATTATACTCTTCTTCAAGGCCTAGTTCAAATATGAGCCTTCTGTGATGCCCACAAAAGGAATTTCTTCTTTCTCTGAACACCCATATCATTTTGTTTTTTGATTATAATAATTGCTGTGTGTTGGAATTATCTATATACATTTTATCTCCCCTACTACTTAATGCCCTACTAGGCATTAAGCTCTTTGAGGCAGGGATTATGTTATTGTACTCATCTTTGTGGCTTCCTGTCTCTTCCTCACTACAGTGTTTTATTCAATAAATGTTTGGTGAGTCAAAGAAACCCACTAACCTGCGTAACTGAGTATTTTCATGCCTTAGGGTCTGCAAAGTTAAAGTTATTTCACTTTCCATGTGAGTGTTTTCGGTTATGTCTGGGAGCAGGGATATGCACTCTCCCACTTCTTTAATCAATCTTTGAATTTCAGAATCCCCTATAAAAGAAGTAAAGCAGAAAAAGTAATATTATGCCTACCCTACTAAGATATTTTGAAAATGAGTACTTGTCCCTAAAACAGGACATTTCATAAATATACACAAAAGTGAGATACATAAATGGAACTCAATTATTCCAGGGCTAACTATCCAGGACTACTATTCCCCCTCCCTTTTGGGGCTTATATGTGTCCTCCCATCAGAACTTTTATAAGGTGTTAAGCAGTGTCGGAGGAAGGAGATGACACTTAAATAAATATATCTTGATCTTTGTGATCACCTTAGATAAAAACTATGGTAGGTGTTTCACTGGAAGGGGCCCATTTCTTTTTAAATGGTTTTATTTTGCATTCTTTTATTTTCAGTTTTTCAATAAAACTACTTGGGAAAAAGTCTGGTAGGAAACTTATACTAAACCTTTTCCCATTTACACCTTTGAGAAATGACTATACTGAATAAGGGTCGGAGTATATTTACCTTTACTCTATATTACTGATTCACAAAGCATCCTTCAAATAGTCCACAGTCTAGTCTCTTATACAATTCATAATTATGTCATAATGACAACTTTTGTTTCTGGTATGAATTAATAGTTTACTCTAGATGATCTCAAAGGCCCCTTTTAGCTTTAAAATTCTATGATTCTATGATTTAATAAAAACCAGCCATCACCTCACTGGTATGTCATCAAAAGCAGCACCATTTCCCCCACTAATTCTGTTGCCCTTTTTATTCCAACTCATTCATTATCACCCATGGTATCTGTGAACTGAAAAAATATGAGAGCCGGTACACTAACCATCCAAAGTCTGTTAAGAAGTAGGAAATATATCTTAAGCATCAAACAATTCTGAAAAGCTGAGGGGATTTTACAATAGTCATTCTAAGCAGACACAACTAGATAACTGTGCTATATTAGCAGTACCTACTGGTTGCTTCAGTTTAAGAGAAATATGAACTGATATAATTTTGCCACACTGCAACATGCAGAGATTATAGACATTATTCTGTGTTTTCTGAGATCATGATTGTTAGCACTAAGCAAAAAGGACTATCTGAGAAAAAAAACAAAAGAACTAAACATACGACAGCAACTGAACACAGCCTCATTGAAATAACAAATCTCTCTAAGCCCAACCTCATTAGATGTGAATGAAAAATATTTAAAAAGATATTTTAGGTGAGGAAGTCCTTTTGGCACCAGAATTCAATAAACAACTTCTGGGACTTAAAAATAGCATAGAGAACAAACTAGTTTTGTCTGGGAGATAGCGGCAGAAATTCTTCCTTTATCAAATTTTTTTGGAAGGGGGCCTGAGAGTTTTTAAAGTTATGGAATCATAGAATTTAAGAACTGTAAGAGAAGAATCATTAGGTACCTAATAAGTATTTGTTGATGAATCATATAATTCTAAATGCTATGTGGTCCTAAAACATTTGAAATTAGTAGAAATAATATTAAGATTTAATTTCTTTAAAAATAAAAGTTTCTGTGATACTGTATAACATATCTTGTCATGATGGCTAAAGACATATTTCTACCAATATCTTATTCAGAGTTAATCATTTTAACTTTAAATAATTACTAATGCTAACAACAACATGAAACTGACATTTAGCCTTGTATATGCTGTACCTGTTGCCTTAGAATTATACTAAGTTATCAGTTCCAAGGCAGAAGAATGGTCAGGGCTAGACAACTGGGGTTAAATGACTTGGCCAGGGTCATGCATCTGAAGCCAATTTGAACCCAGGTCCTCCAGACTCTAGCCCTGATGCTCTAACCATTATGCCACTTCACTGTCCCTTGAACAATAAAGTTCTAAAAGAAAGGCAGTACCTACCTTGTTCTGCTACCAGTGCCTTGAGTTCTCCCAACAAGTACTTGAGCATTCTAAATTTTGGTGATGCTTCTTCTAGACTCATACTTTTTGCTTTCTGCATGTTCTTGACAGAGCTTAGGTCTTGCTTGGTTGCTAATTCAACCATTTTTAAATCTTCATCATCACTTAGAGATTCCCAAATATGTTCTGCAAAGTCTTCTTCAGTGGTCCAGACTGTAGGTTTCTCTATAGGGTCAAGGTTTTGGTGTCCTTCGTGTGCTTTTATTTTTTGAGTATGTAACTGATCCAGGTATGTCTGGATACACTTTAGCAAATTTATTTCCTTACCCAATTGCTGAGAGATTCCTTGTGCTGCTAGAATTCCATTATCATGGATTAATGGCTGAACTACTGGAACAGCTGGGTTATTTTCCCCAGCTGTTGGGAGATAAGATGTATGAGAAGAATTAGTGGTGATGGTTTGCACTGGAACATTAGTAGTGGTCACAGAAACTGCTCCACTTTGTGGGGGAACCTGAACCTCCTAAGTGAAGGGGGAAAAAAAGACTTTTATAAATAAAGCTTTCAAAAATTAAAAGCAAATTATAATTGCCTACAGGAAGTCATTGAAATGAATCCAAATCAGAATTATTAGAAACTACCTCTCTGTGATTTACTTAAAGAGATAGTTCATGCTTTACATAAATCTGCATTTCATATATTCAGCATTCAAATGTAAACCATTCTGAAAGAAATCTGCATTCTTAAAAAATTTTACTATATGGTACGGTATTCTTTCTCTCCACTCCTGCCCCTCTGCTTGGCATTCCATGACCTTCCATTCTCCCACCAAAAAAATCCCTAAAAACAAAAAACCCTATTGCCACCGAAGGATTGGGGGCTTAACTTGAGACCTCTAATGCTGAGAAATCTTCACCCCACTCACCCTCTCCTGTGTCTGTCTTCTCTTTATCTGCATTAGGGTAATGTGTGTCTGCCCCTAACTCCCACATGTCACTTGTCCTCACATATCTGTGTCTATATCTGGCCCCCATGTGTTCTTCCTCTTGGATTGAGTCAGGCCCTGAGATGGCTGGCCCCAGTCCTCACTTGTTCCTCCTCTTCCTGATCTTGCTTCTCATCCCTAGCCCCAACAAGGCTCTGAACTGTGAGCTACCCTCTCCCGACATGGATGTGAAACCCCATTCCTGCCTCCCTCACTTTTCCGCATTCATGCACAAATTTATTTATGTAAAAATTGCTTTATGTAAAGGTCTGCAGAAAGGTCCACTTATATAAAATGAGTACTGTCTGTATAAGCACATGTGCAAAAGCTGGATTTTTTTTATGGCACAAGAAGTAATAATTTGGATATATTTGGCTCTTTACACACTATAAAATTATAAAACTGATAGAAATAGAAAATCTATAAACACCTTTCATAGTTTGAAAGTATCAAGGGCTTATTATTAAGACACAAGCTCATGAAATCCAATTTAATTTTCCCTGTAGGGCAAGTGCTATCTATAAACAGACAATTGATGTTTATGATAAAATGAACAGTACTTACAGATTGAACATCAGAAGGTAGAGTTGGATCATGAGAAGAGAGAATTGGTGTGGAGGATATGCCATGAATAAAGCCTGGAGGCCCTTGACATTTTAAAAGACAAAAAGGAAGGGAAAAAATACTTATACTGTTTTTAGAATTAAGAAGACAGTTTAATTATAGTTCTTAAAAATGTGTCACTCATACTAACCAGAATCAGAAACGCCGTGAGAACTCTGGGCATTGATCAGAGACATCTGCGTCTGCACATGCTCATAGAAGGTTTTGTACATCGTGGAGAAGTCAAAGTTGGAAGGTTCCTGGGCTGGCTGAATCTCTTTCGTGCTGGAAGGATCTTTTTCATTTTCAATAGAAACTCTATTAGGTGGGTGTTTCTTAGGACCTGAAGACACTGATGGAAAAGGAAACAAATAATTCTTCTAAACAAAGATTATGCCAGTTTTTGATACCATTTGATTCTAAGGTTAGATGGGAACTCTAATAATCATTTGTTCCAAAGTTGGAGAGGATATGGAAAAATAGGTTTAATTTTGGCTGAACAAGTTTTACAGGATTGTGATGAAATAAGATTGTACTCTAAGAAATTGTGAAGGGGATAGTTTCAGAAAAACTTGGCAAGTCCTATATGAACTGATGCAAAGGGAAATGAGCAGAACCAGGAAAACAATGTTCTCAGTAATAGCAATATATATATATATATATATATTTTAAACCCTTACCTTCTGTCTTAGAGCCAATACTGTGTAAGTGGTAAGGGTAGGCAATGGGGGTCAAGTGACTTGCCCAGGGTCACACAGCTGGGAAGTGTCTGAGGCCATATTTGAACCTAGGACCTCCAGTCTCTAGGCCTGAATAGCAATATTTTAACAATGATAAACTGTGAAAGATTTAGCAATTCTGATCAAGATAGTGATCCATGACAATACCAAAGGACTTCTCATGGAAAAATACGACCTATCCCTAGAGAGTACAGATTGAAGTATATCAGTTTTTCACTTTATTTCTTACTTTTTTTTTTCAAACATAGCAAAAACAGAAATGTTTTACATGGCTTCACTTGCAAAATGTATATTATAGGGGGCAGCTGGGTAGCTCAGTGGAATGAGAGTCAGGCCTAGAGACAGGAGGTCCTAGGTTCAAATATGGCCTCAGACACTTCTCAGCTGTGTGACCCTGGGCAAGTCACTTGACCCCCATTGCCTACCCTTACCACTCTTCTGCCTTGGAGCCAATTGGCTCCAAGACAGAAGGTAAGGGTTTAAAAAAAAATGTATATTATATCTCTTGCTTTCTCAAATGCTTGGAGAGGAACTAGATGGAAGAAGAGAATTTGGAACTCAAAATGAAAAAAATTTAAGTATCCATAGAATACTTAAAAAAAAAAAATCTGTTCCAATCTCCTGGTTTGTAAACTCTTTAATATCTCCAACAAAAGAAATTCTACAATTTCCTACTGATATATCTTGTTATATCATCACACTTAAAAATTAGTTTTTTAAATCCTTTATGGTTCCCATTTTTCCAGAATGGGAATATATAGAGTATCCCCAAAGTCTTAGTCTTAGTGCAGTTTTAGGACAGATGACACAGACATGGACACACACAAGGGGAGACACATATATACATACATACACACACACACACACACACACGCACACGCGCACGCGCACATACGCTTATTGTGTGTCAAGAACTATACTGCCCTCAAGGAACTTATGTCCATATAAGGCAAAAAAACAAATAGAGAACTAGAACCCTGCTCTCAAGAAGCAGTTAGTTAAGCATCAGTCTTGCTGATGGTATTTCCTGTCTTATTATTCAAACGTCTCTAACCTTATTCTTTGCTTGAATCCCTTTTCTGGGCATTCTTGATCTTTTCTTTAATTCATTTCCTAGTCTTTACCACTTATCTGTCCCTAAAGTACCTGTTCCTTTAGCTGACTTTTTCACTTTGACTTCAGTCTAACTCCACCTAATTATCCTCCACCCCAATCTCTTGTTCAGGGTAATTCCCATTTGGGCTTGCCCTGTCCTGTCATTAGATTATGCTAGCTTGATATAGGTACATTATTTCACTAAGTAAATTCAACAAATATTAAGAGTTATCTAACTAATCATGCATTTAGCCAGATAAAATGTTTTAAAAATCTGCCTGAACCCAATGCCAATCAGTGGCAGGCCCTCTTTCCCTAGAAAGTTTATTTAGATACAATTCTTCTCTTCTCTGTTTCATGTACTTTCTCTATAGTTCATTTAGCCATGTTTAATGAAAGTACATTTTTTGGTGGATGTATCATTAATAGAAGGGAATTTGGGTAGAAAGGAATGTGTTTATGTAGTTAAAGCAAATTTAAGAATATTTATAAAAATAGTGGCTAGAGGAAAAAGGAAAACTGAAATCTAGATATCCTCAAATCTCATTTTTGTCTTGCTGCCAACTAAAAACATTTTTAATCAGAGCTGTTTTTATAGTAGTTATACTGGACATATTTTATTTGAGGTATGTGTGTGTGTGTGTGTAGAAACATGCTAGTTAATAAGCATAGAATAGTGAAGAGTTGGGAAGCAAGACAGAGAAAGAAAAGAACCACTACTCCTACTCTCCAACTTTGAGAATACTAGTTATAGAATGCATTATATGTATATATAACATCATCAAATAAAAAAGGGATTTTATATGCTAATAAGTAAAACCTCAGATATATGCTTTCTATTTAAGTCAGGTGTGAAAATTCAATACCAGATTGTACCCTTTCTTTGGCACCCCAAAATGAACTTTGGATTTTAAAAGGTTTAAGATTAATACAAGTTACAACTCTGCTCCTTAGCCCCCACTCTGGTTGAATAAGAATGAAGACAAAGCCTTTTGTTTATCAGTAAAGCAGCCTCTTAAGATAGTGAGGTAGAGGAATAATAGTGGGGTACAGAAAAAGGAACATGCACACTCTGCACCTATTCTAAAGGTCTCCAGGCTTCCCGGTGACTGAAAGACCTGCCTCTTGCCCAGAGTAAGGTCAGAACTCTCCAATCAGAGGGGCTTTGAAAAGGGACAACATGAAGAGCATAAATTGGAGTACCAAGAGGAAGTGGGGGCTTTATTCTGGGAATCCAGAGTACTTTATACACAGCTCTCAGAGAAGAATTGCTATGGGAATGGCTGTCCACACAGGACTAGATGCCATTCCTTTCTTTGGCCTGTTTTTTAGTATTTAATAAATAATTATAAATTAAGATACAGTCTCCAGAGAATTTTAATCTCAAACACAGGAAAAAGAAAGGTGCTTACAAATTTCTTTACGGACACATGGAGGAACGGCATTTTTGGGGTGCCCTTTCTTTTTTGGTTTATATCCTTTGTTTTCCAAAGGTCTGGATCCAAGCTTCCCAGAAGATCCTTTTCCTGGATTCCCACAGATTGCCTCTGAAGATTAATTTAAACCAAAGGTCATTAAAATACACAAAACAACTTATGCAACAAAAAATGATCATTAATTAAGCATTATAAAAATAAAATCTGAACCTCCATTCTGCAAAATTTCCTGGAGTAAAGATGTGCAGCGTTCAAGCCCCTGGGGTACTGTTCCAACCTGTAAGGAGACTATCTTTTAGAATAAGGCTGATATAGGTTTCTAGTTAAAGAAAATAGACACATAAGACAGAGGTCGGCAACGTATGTCTCTAGAACCATATCTGGCTCTTTTGAGGGCCAGATATGGCTCTTTCTGCAGGAGCCATAAAGTCAATTTGTTTTCAGGTGCTGTTACAGGAGCGCGCACTGTGAGCACTGTACGGCTCTCACGAAATTACATTTTAAAAAATGTGGTGTTTATGGCTCTCACGGCCAAAAAGGTTGCTGACCCCTGCATAAGAGGATAGTGAGTACAATGACAAAGACAGTGGAGCTGCCAGGTACTTATTATATGCTAAGAAGGCAAAAAAAAAAAAAAAGGCAAAAACAGTTCTTGTCCTCAAGAAATATCCATTCTAATGGAGGAAGAGAATATATAAATAACTAGGTATACACAAGACACACACACACACACACACACACACACACACAAGCATGCACACATGAACGCAGTAGATGGAAAGCAATCTTAATGGGGAAGGTACTATCAGTTATAAAGGAAGGGCCAAGAAGGGCTTTAAATGCCAGAGGATTTTACATTTGATCCTCAGTGTAATGGGGAAAAAACTGGTGCTCATTGAACAAGGGGGGAGGAGTGTGTGTGTATGGTGTGTGACAGACCTACACTTTATAAAATTACCTTGGCAGCTGAGTGGAATATGGACTAGAGAGGGGAGGGGCTTGCCCAAGGAGATCAATTAGAAGGTTACTACAGTAGTCCAAGGGAAATTTGATGAAGGCACAGTGTAGAATTGTGGCAATGTGAGAGGAGAGAAGGGAACATGTGTCCTAGAAACATGAGGAAGGTAGAATTGACAACTTTTTAGTAACAGATTGGATATGTGCAGTACTAATAAGGATGATACTAAGGCTGTGAATCTGCAAAAATGACAATCTCCCGTGTAAAGGAAATTTACTTTTCTGGGGTCGCACACTTGATCTCAGTTCCTGCCAAATATATGACCTGAGGGGGCAGCTGGGTAGCTCAGTGGATTGAGAGCCAGGCCTAGAGATAGGAGGTCCTAGGTTCGAATCCGGCCTCAGACACTTCCCAGCTGTGTGACCCTGGGCAAGTCACTTGACCCCCATTGCCTACCCTTACCAATCTTCCACCTATAAATCAATACACAGAAGTTAAGGGTTTAAAAAATTTAAAAAAAAAGAAGACAAATATATGACCTGAAAGTCAGGATGGGGTGAGAGAAATCACTGGGTAAAATAGGTCACTTGAGTCTAAGTCAATGTGCGTGAGTTTATGCCATCTATGTCACCAGGTGTGGGTCACAGGATGGTGACCCATGCACTTGACCCGGACATGATTCTGAAAACTGATCTGGGTGTAAAGAGAAGGAATAAAAGAGGGGATCCAGGCGTGCTCTCTCTCTATCTTAGATGACCACGTGGTGGAAACTCCTGTAGTGGCCAGGCTGAGATCACTCACATGGGAGTTTAGATTAGGCTGTTTTACTTTTATCCTTTTACCCAATTCTGATCGTTACCTATCCAAGTAATTCTAATAAACTTTATAAAATTCTAAGGACCCAAGTCTTTTAAATTTAACTCTTACAGTCCTTAACAATTATAAAATAGCTGGGGAAAGGGGAGGGTTTTTAGGGGAAAGATAATGAATTCTGTTCTATATGTTGAAATGCTCTCAGGACATCCAGTTAGATATCTAAGAAGCAATTGGTGATGCATTCTTCAAGAGAGACTAGAGTCTCTCTAGAATACATAAAGAATAGAGAATATATTAAAAATATAGAGAAATATATAGAGAATATACAAAATTCTGGGAATCATTTGTATAATAATGAAAATCGAATCCATGGGAGCTGATGAAATTACTAAATGAAATAGTAGCATAAAGTGAGAAGTGAAGAGGGTCTATGATAGGGCCTTAAAGAAAACCAAGAGTTAGTAGGCACAACATGGATAAAGAGCCATCAAAAAAACTGAGAAGAAGGGGGCAGCTGGGTAGCTCAGTGGATTGAGAGCTAGGCCTAGAGATGGGAGGTTCTAGATTCAAATCTGCCCTGAGAAGAATCAGTCAGATAGATAGGAGAAGAAGGAAGAAGCAATGTCAGAAAAACCTAGCATGGAGAGAGCAGACGTATCTGTGCAAGGATAATTCTTCATGCTGGCCCAAATTGTACTGGTGTCTTGTCTTGTTGAAGTCTAGGAGCACTCTTTAAAAAAGAGGCAATAAGATCAATTTTGGTATATTTTAGAGTGGGCCTTAAAATTGCATGACTTCCAAGTAATACACAGCAAGGAAAGAGGAAGAGTCAGAAAAGAGACTATAAGCTTTAAAGTACAAGTTACTCGGCCTAGCCTATGTGGCCATTCTTCCTTCTGTACATGTTGTGATGTCTTTTGGGAATATTTTATGTTCTGAGGAGCTGATGCAGAAATGTAGACTCTGCTTCTTTAAGGATGTCTCCTGTATCTAGGTAGCAAAGTAAACAGAGAGCCAGGTCTAGAGTCAGGAAGACTCATCTTCCCCGAGTTCAAATCTGGTCTTAGACACTTATTAGCTGTGTGACCCTGGGCAAATTACTTAACCCTGTTTGCCTGCCTCAGTCTCCTCACCTGTAAAATGAGCTGGAGAAGGAAATGGCAAACCACTACAGTATCTTTGCCAAAAAAATCCCAAATGGGGTCATGGAGTCAGATATGACTGAAAAACAACTGTGTCTTGAGTCAAGTTGCTGTACTGCCCTGAGGATTAAGTACAGTAAACACCATTAAAGATTTGGTTTGTAACAATTTTGAACTGTCAAGAATCAGGATAAGCTGTTTATTTATCATTATTTTAAAAATTTAAACCCTTATCTTCTGCCTTGGAGCCAATGGCAGCAATGGAGCTCCAAGGCAGAAGAGTGGTAAGGGCTAGGCAATGGGGGTCAAGTGACTTGCTCAGGGTCACACAGCTAGGAAGTGTCTGAGGCCAGATTTGAACCTAGGACCTCCCATCTCTAGGCCTGGCTCTCAATCCACCGAGTTACCAAGCTGCCCCCTAGGATAAGCTATTTATATGAGGACTAACTTTTTTGACCATCTACTTTTTGGGACATGTTTGGTAATTACTAATAATAAGAAACAAATCAAAAAGAAGCAATCATGTTTCCTAGTTATCAACTAATATTCATATGTTATTATTTCTATTTATTAGGATTTACAGATGGACAAATTAAATGAACTTTTGTATCTACCACGACAGAATTATTTTTATTTTTAATTCTTACCTGCTCATCAGAATCAGTAGAATAAAGTGAATAACCAGAATCTGCATCAGCTCGGGCTATTTTTCTCATATGAATCCTAGAAAAACAAGGGCATTAGTTTTCTGGGTTTCTTTAATCAAATTTAAAAAACATATTTTTTATCCCCAAAAGTCATAAAGAACAAATGCTGATTTGCTTAATTTTACAATAGATTAACCTTGCTATCTTAGCCATCTTTAAAATCTCTTTGAAGGTTTTAAATCATTAAAACTTAAAAAAAAATTAAAGAGAACTGGGAAAAGCTAGCCTATGGATTTTTAGCTTACACTCAAAGAAATCTAGACAAGTCAAGAGGGGAAAATGAGGAAGGAGAACATTCTAGGCATGGGAGAAGCTAGTGAAAATGTCCAGAGGTAAAAGATGGAATGTCTTGTTTCAAGAAACAGCAAGGAGGCTGCCCTTTGACCCAGCCATACATTACTGGGTCTGCACTCGAAAGAGATAATAAGGAAAAATACTTGTACAAAAATATTTATAGCTGCACTCTTTGTAGTGGCAAAAAATTGGAAAATGAGGAGATGCCCTTTGATTGGGGAATGGCTGAACAAATTGTGGTATCTGTTGGTGATGGAATACTATTGTGCTAAAAGGAATAATGAAGTGGAGGAATTCCATGTGAACTGGAAACACCTCCAGGAATTGATGCAGAGTGAAAGGAGAACCAGAACATTGTACACAGAGACAGATACACTGTGGCACAATGGAATGTAATGGACTTCTCTACTAGCAGCAATGCAATGACCCAGGACAATGCTGAGGGACTTATGAGAAAGAACACTATCCGCATTCAGAGAAAGAACTGTGGGAGTGGAAACAGAAGAAAACCATTTCCTTGATTATATGGTTCGATGGGGATATGACTGGGGATGTAGACTCTAAAGCAAATATTAATAATATGGAAGTAGGTCTTGATCAATGACACATGTAAAAACCCAGTGGAATTGCTTGTTAGCTATGGGAGAAGGGAGGGAATAGGGGAGGGAAAGAATACAAATCATGTAACCATGGGAAAACATTCTAAATTAATTAAATAAATCTAAAAAAATAAATAGCAAGGAGGCCAACATCTTTGGATATAGATGGATTTACTGGATACTATCAGTACTATATGGATACATTACATACTAGCTTGGAACCTCACAAAATCTTTATACTAAAACTAAACAGTGTTAAAAAATTTCTATTTACTACCCTTTCAAATTCAAAGGTAATTGATGACTGAGTACGTTATGAATCTGTACTCTGTTGGATGTAAATCATTATTGCTTACTGTAATTTAAAGGTGTTTGAGACTATCTTTCTCTGACAAATACTGTAAGTTAACCTGAAAAGATGCAAGTAAAATTAGCATTTTAATGTCTGAGAGGACGTGGACAAACTTTTTACAGCAGGCAAAATTTACAAAATTTTATAAAATTTACTAGAGACATTATTTTGGACCCCCAACTGAAAATATAGCAAGGAAAACTCAGAGCCAGTCCAGAATGTAGTTTCGATTAGAGGCTATGAGAGGAAAAACTAATGTAATCTGATCCCATACTACGAAAAGGAGAAGGCCAAAATAGTTTAGTAATAATATTTCAATCTGTTAGTGGGTTATGAAAAGAGTGACAATAGCCACAATGCTGCTTTTTTAGGACTAGATATGAAAAAATGCATTTACAATGTAGCAAAGAGTTTTCAGATAAGATACTTATATGCACTGATTATAAAGCTTGTGAAACAATGAAATATATTAACAACAAGGTCTATGGAACCTTCTGAAACAGAGGTTTTTAATGAAAGGAAAGCCATCTTTTTGAAGGAATTTGATTTTAGTCTTTGCCAGAGACTAGATAACCTATTAAGAACCCTTGAAGTCTTTTAATTATGTAAGTTCTTACCCTTTCTTTCCATTTGTTGATTTTGTTGATGCAGTTTGTCTCCCAGATGTTATCTGCTAAATATTAAAATAATTGTCCAAATATTTCTTATCATAGCACATTAATAACATTACTAATTACTTTTAAATGAATTAAATCCACCCCAAAATTTGTAGTTTTCACATATATGTAAATAATCTTTTAAGTCAAAATATTATAATAAAAACTTTTGTTCTGTATGAGAAAACTTTAAACTTATATTTTTCCTTTTAGAATCAATACTATGTTTTGGTTCTAGGACAGAAGGGCTAGGCAAATGTAGTTAAGTGACTTGCCCAGGGTCACATAGCTAGGAAATGTTTGAGGTCATATTTGAACCCAGGACATCCCAACTCCAAGCCTGGCTGAGTCACCTAGTTGCCACCTGTACATGAAAACTTTTAACCACAACTGTGCATTCTGTAATGTACCATTGTCCTCTAGCAAGCCATGCTGTTCATAATTGAGAAAAGAAGGCTCTGAAGAAGTCTCATCTTTTCCCCTCAACATTTACCTAAATTACTTGCTCTCTTAATTTATGAAACATCAATCTGGATGTTGTAACACTTTATAAAAGCTTATTTCCCATTTTAGAACCGAGAATCATCTCTACACTTTGATAAAGAATGATGGCAGAATTTTAGTACAAGCGGGGAGGGGGGGGGAAGCTGGGTAGCTCAGTGGATTGAGAGTCAGGCCTAGAAACTGGAGGTCCTAGGTTCAAATCCGGTCTCAGACACTTCCCAGCTGTGTGACCCTGGGCAAGTCACTTGACCCCCACTGCCCACCCTTACCACTCTTTCACCTAGGAGCCAATACACAGAAGTTAAGGGTTTAAAAATGTAAAAAAAAAAAAAAAAAAAGAATTTTAGTACAAGACTACAATAAAACCCTTTTTTGTTGTTGTTAATAAGAATGTAAAATAATACACACAATTTCTACTGCAACAGATCATGTATCCAAGGGGATCAGTTAATAAAAATTAAGTGTCTAGCTAGGTAGAATAGTGGATAGAGCATTGCACTGAAGTCAGGAAGACCTGAGTTCAAATCTAGTCCCAGACATTTAGTAGCTGTCTTACTCTGGAGAAAACAAATTTAACTCTTTGCCTCAGTTTGCTCTTTTGTATAATGGGCATAACAATAGCACTGATCTCTCAGGCTGTGGTGAGGCTCAAATGAGGTAATATTTGTAAAGCATTCAGCAAAGTGGTGGGCACTATATAAATACTTACTACTACTATTACCACAACTTGGAATACAAAGATAGGTAAAAAAGCCTGCACTCCCAAGGATATCAAAGTCTAAAGGGGGAGATGCTGTGCAAAATCTATGATATTTGAGCTATATACAAGATAATTGAGAAATAATCATTAAGAGGGAATGAACCTGAATGAAATGGGTTTAGGAAAGATTTCCTATGAGATGTTAGTTCACACCTGAAGAAAACTAGGGTAAGTCTGGAGACAGAGATGAAGAAGTGTGGGACACAAAAATCCAATCTACAAAAAAAGAAACCCAGGCAGAACTCCAAGCACAATGAATTTGTTAAACAGACTGGTGGTCTCTTAGCAATTGAATCCAAGATGTTTCCTAGTCAAAGAACCCTCTGCTTCTGAGCTGAGCACTTTGATGGATAGTGGAGATACCAAAAATAGACTTTCACTCCAAGAAAACAAGAAAATACAGAAACCTTCAAATAAACAAGTATGATCAAACCAACCCCTACAATAGATGTGTTAAAAAAAAAAGTATGTTTCAATTTGCACTGAGTCTATCACCTTTATATCAGTTGAGTAGCATATTTCACTATAGGTCATCTTGAATTGTAGATAGTCATTGCAGGGCATTGATCATTATTCTCAAGTTTTTCAAAATTGTTTATCTTTACAAGATTTTTATTCCTGGTTCTGCTCACTTCCCTCTGTATCGTTCATATTTCTTCCCATATTTTTTCTTAAAACCATGTCCTTTGTCATTTCTTATAAAACAATCATATTCCATTCCATTTACATACTATAACCTATTTAAGGAAGTATTCCCCAATTGACAGGAACTCCTTTAGTTTCTGGTTCTTTACCACCATAAAAAGATGTTATAAGCATTTTTTAATATATAGGTCCTTTTCCTCTTTCTTTGATTTTTTGTGGGTTACAGACTTAGTACTCTTATCACTGGGTCAAATGATACGTATAATTTCATAGCTTTTGGGGTATAATTCAAATGAACAAGTCATTCTGATGTAAAAAGTAGAGAGCCTCCTAGCTAAGGCAAATGGCTCAACAGTCACTGAAAAACAAATTCTGATTTGATTTTTCTTAAATAGGGTATTATTAATGGACCCTATACAAGCAATCGTAAGTTTAGGATGTTTAGTTTTGAATGGAATATAGACAACTAATAAGGAACAAAATATAAGTAAAATAAAATTGTAGAGTGAAGTTGTTTTAGAAACACTTCCTGAAAGAGAAATTCTTGAGTATGCTCTGTAAGATTTGTAGCATTCAGTGGCAGCTGGGTAGTTCAGTGGATTGAGAGTCAGGCCTAGAGACGGAAGGTCCTAGGTTCGAATCCGGCCTCAAGACACTTCCCAGCTGTGTGACCCTGGGCAAGTCATTTGACCCCCATTGCCCACACTTACCACTCTTCCACCTAGGAGCCAATACACAGAAGTTAAGGGTTTAAAAATGTAAAAAAAAAAAAAAAGATTTGTAGCATTCAGACAAATGAAGAAGAGGGGGGAATTTTGGGTAAGAAGAATTGAAAATAGAATCAGGAAAATGCAGGTAGAGCTATTTTAGGAGATAAAAGAATTGGTCTACTTGGAATTAAAGAAACTTTCTGAGGAATAATGAGAGCTAAGTTAATGTTTTATATAAAAAGGGGAACCAATTATTTAAGGACCCTGTGTGCAAGGCAGAGAGGGGTTTGTATTTGATATAGTAGGGAGCCATTGTAGGTTCCTGACCAAGGAGAAATATTATGAAAATGTAATTTTAAGAGGTTCAATCTGGTAGAACAGAGCAGAGTGGAGAAGGCCCAGAGGAAGAGATCAATTTAAAAAATCAATAATAATACATAGGTGATTAGACTAAAATGAAGGTGGTGACTGAAAATGGAAAGAAACAAATTCTGGAAAATAATCAATAAAATATAATAAGAAATTTGATGGGAGCTGGTAGAGGGAGAAACTAAAGATAACTAAGATATAAGGCTAAACCAGGTGAATGGTAGCACCACTGACAGAAATGAGTCCACTGGTAAGGAGAACAATTTTTAATAGGAAGATAACTTCGGTCTTAAACTGAGTTTGATAAAAAGAGGCAAATGAAAATGTTTTGTAGGCTATTGAAGTTATAGGAGTTAAGAGCAAATGAGAAGTCAGAGATGGAAATGTAGATTTCGGAATCATTAAAAATGATGACTGTTGAAGACCTTTATAATTTGGGAATGGAAAGATGGACTCTCTAAGGACATATGTAAAGAGAAAGGAAAGATGAGAGTCCATCATAATGCTGGGAAGCGGAAGGAGAATCGTTTCAAGAAAGACTCATAAGAAAAGTCATAAAAAGTAAGGGAAGAAAGTTTCAAGTAGAGGGTCACTTTGTGTCCAAGCAGCAGAAAGTCTGTAGAGGAAGAGGACTAAGGGGAAAAAAGTGACAGAGGATTTAATATTTGATTCTTGAAATGATAGGAAACCAGAGGAGTTTGAGTAAGGGGGAGGCAACATGTTAGATCTCTGTGTTAAGGAGATTACTTTTACAGAGGAGTAAAGGTTGGACTCCAGTGGGGAGAGACGGGAGTCTATTGATATACACATACACACAATGCATATGTGTGTGTGTATATATATATATTTCTATATGTGTGTGTAAATGTCTAAACATATGTATGCATATACACACATTCTTTTCAAGGAGTTTAGTCACAAAGGGCAAAAGAAATGTGATAATAACATAAAAAGGGCTTTTTTGAGGATGAGGAGATGAGGGTATGTTTGTAGTTTGAAGAGAAGCATACAGTTAAGAGAGAGAGACTGAAAATAAGTGAGGCATGTATAGCTGATATATTGCTTGCCTTCTCAATTGGGGAGGGGGGAGAGGGAGAATCAGGAGGGAGAATTTGGAACTCAATATTGAAGAAAAAAATGTTAAAAAAAAAAGGCCTATTAAAAAAAAGGCCAATTTTTTTAAAAAGTAAAAGTGAGAAGGGGACATGATGGAATTGAAATGGTTGACACTTGAATAAAATAAAACTAGGTGGTGGGTGTTTCAACCTCGGCAACTCCCAAAGCCGTTACAAGATGCCAACGATCAACTGAGAAATCATGGATTCTGTCGGAGTCATCATTACCTCGGTGAAAAACAACTATCCCTCCACATGGTCACTATCCGGGCTGACACGGTGGGCCCAGGCTGAAAGCCGGGTTTCCTGACTACCAGACCGGGGTCAGATCTTTGCTCTCAAGTTGCTGAGTGTTAGGCCCGACCGAGCCCCGTCCCCTCACCTGAGCAAGCCGAGGCCCAGGCCTCACCATCTCTCGGGCCTTGAGGCGTCCATCTATCCTCCGGCCAGAAGGCAAGCGGTTGATCGCGTTAACGGCCATGGGAACAGCGAACCTCTCCTACTGACTTCCTTTGCTCTAAGGACTTCCGCTTCCGGTTTGGTTCCCGCGAAAGCTGCACTTCGATTTTTCAGCTATTAACCAATCCAGTCTTCGCCCTTCACGGCTTGTGCGCAGGCGTGAAGCTGAGGGCATGCGCAGTTAGTCCCGGCTCTACGTGTTACTTCTGTCAGGAGCTGAGGTAGTTCGTAGAGGTGAGAAGACCCTGGGTTTCTAATGAGTTTCTCTCTGAGGAGAGGGGCAAAATGGTATGGATGTCACTGAAGGTCGGCAGGCATCCACTGAGAATCTGGGTTCGAATTCAGATTACTTCTCTGGGCCTCAGCTTCCTTTTCAGCAGAATAAGGGTGCTGGACTCAATGAAATCTGATTCTTTCCTGCCCCAGATCTACAATTTTCAGATCGTATTGAACCTCCCAAGCAGAAAGACACCTTTCACCTTGGTCATTTACTCTGTTATCAAGTGAAATGACATAGGTAATGCAGGTTGCAAACCTTAAGGCGAGATATAAATGTTAGTCATTGTTTTTGTGGACCAAAGAAAGTTCTGATCTATCTGGTATTCCAAGCTCTACAGTCAGACACCGTCTTACCTTTCTAGCCTTATCTTCTGGTGCTCACTTTGCCCTCTAGCCTTGGACCCAGGTTTTTTTTTTTTTTTTAATGGCTTAGAAGTTTTTTGTTTTTAATGGAGGCCAGTTCTCTTTTTGGGCAACAGTGGATAGAATCCTGGACTTGGAATCACGAAGACCTGAGGCTAAATCTTGCCCTTATTAGATTTATGGCCTTGGGAAAGTCTTTTAATCTCAAGCTTCCTCTATAAAATTGGTGGAGGAGGAATAATAGCACTTAACTTACAGGGTTGTTGTGAGGATCAAATGAGATAATACTTGTAAACTTCTGCAAACTTAAAAAATATATGAACACTTGCTTTTATTATATACCAAGTATTAACTCCATTTTATAGGTGAGATAATTCAGACTAAGAGAGATTATCAGTTGCTGGATTGCAGAGTACTTGGATGTACTGTAGAAAATGAAAACTGAAAAACAAATTTAAATAGTTCTTATTTTTCCCCAGTTTTTATACTTCATCTCTCAAGTGTTAGACCTGTTGACCATGCCCTCCTGCACGTTCTTTTTCCTCTGGGTTTTAAGGACACCGTTTGTTCTTTACTTGTAGGTGTGATCTCTTTGTCTTTGTAATTTCATTATTTCAGTCCTCTTATGCATGGGTGTATCCTAGGATTCTCAGTCCTAGACTCTCTTAGGAGTCTATACTAAGATTCTTATAGTATCTCTAGATGCTGTGTTCCCCATGAATGCAGCTCTGCAGATGACTCCCAAATCTACACATCCAGCTTTTATTTCTAAATTTTAATCCTCTATCTCTGAAATGCTTGCTCAACATCTCCATTAAACTCAAAATGTCTAAAATAGAACAACAATCTTTTTCCCTAAACTTGTCACTTCTCATAACTTTCTTTGTTCTCTGTTGAAGGTACTATTATTTTTCCAGTCACCCAGGTTCACAATTTGGAAGTATTCCTTAACCCTTTTTTTCCACTCATCCTCCCTTCCCATAGCCAATTAGTTTCTAAACTTCCCTGGCAACTGTTCTCTTTTTTCTATTGGTCCTTTATCTCTTCTCACATGCCTAGTCTCCTAATTGGTCCCCATATGTTCATTCCCTTCTCTAATTTAACCTCTACACAGCTGCCAGATTAGTATTCTAAACGAATAGCTCTGTCAGGGCAACTAGGTAGTTCATTGATTAGAGTGCCACACCTAGGTTCAGGTGTAGCCTCAAACACATTAGCTGTGTGACTAAGGACAAGACTCTTAACACCAATTGCCTAGCCCTTATCTTTCTTCTGCCTTGGAAGCAGTACTTAGTATTTTCTAAGACAGAAGGTAAGGGTTAAAAAAATAGGTCCATGTCAGAAGCTATAGAAGCTCAATATTGTTTTTGGGATAAAATACAGGCTCCCTTTAGCATTTAAAGTTTGATTCTAACCCACTTTTCTAGACTGATGCCTTATTTCATCTCAAGCTCTCAGCATTCCACATAGGCATAGGTATACCTCAGCTACCTGCTTTTCCTCCTCATGAGACATTCCCTTTCCTATCTATTTGTCTTTTCACTGCCTGACCCTTCTGGAAAGTTCTCCCTCCTTACTTCCCCCTCCTGGAACTCCTAAATTTCTTGAAGACTCCCTTGGCAGCTGTGTGCCTCAGTGCATAGATTGTGAGACTTAGCCCAGAACACCCGAGTTCAAATCCCACTTTACTAATTTATTACCTGTCTCTTGATCTTTCTCGGCCTCAGTTTCCTCATCTGTAAAGTAGGAATGTTAATAGTACCCACCTTGCAGAGTTTTGAAGATCAAGTGAAATGGTATAACTTCAAAAACCTTAAAAATCATATTTTTTATTAAAGCTTAAGCATACTTCCTTTCATGTGAAATATGTTCTTGGTATTTTTAGATAAGCCAATGATATAGGTTTGAAATATATCCTGAGAAAATTGCTGTCAGATTACTTCACTTTTGTCAATTTCATCTTTGTAATATCTCACATGTGCCCCCTCTGACATTACCTCCCCTTGAGTACAGGCCCTCAACACCTCATGTCTGGGTAATTGAAATTGCCTGCTGGTGAGTCTGCTTGCCACAAGACTCCCACTCAGATCCATTCTCCATTTAGCCACTAAAATGATTTTCCTAGGGGGCCACTGAGTAGCTCATTGAATTGAGAGCCAGGCCTAGAGATGGGAGGTCCTAGGTTCAAATCTGACCTCAGACACTTCCCAGCTGTGTGACCCTGGACAAGTCACTTGACCTCCATTGCAAAATGATTTTCCTAAAGGGCAAGTCTGATCATGTTACCTGCCTATTCAATAAACTCCAGTGTCTTCCTATTACTTCCAGGATCAAATACAAAATGTTCTGCTTGGCATCAATCTTTCATAGTTAGCTCTTTCCTACTTTTCCCAAGTCTTCTTATACCTTACACTCTGATACACATGCTTCAGTCCAGAGACACCAGCCTCCTAACTATTCAACTAACAAGACACTATCTCTTGGTTCCTAGGCATTTTTTCTAGCTATCTCCCAAACTTAAAATGCTCTCCTTCCTCCACTCCAACCACTGATATACTAGGCTTCCGTTAAGTCCCAACTAAAATCCTAACTTCTACAGGAAGTCTTCCCCATCCCCTGTGTCAACATGGAATCTAGAAGTCCCCCAAATTGTAACCTAGTAAGAGTTAATGACCCCCAATTTACTTAGCTTGAAGGTGAAAGCCCTGGGTTTGACTTTGTCACAAGAGAGTTTCTCCCGGAGGGAAAGTCCAACTTCACTAGTCTCAGACTAACAATAGACCTTAAAATAGTTTAAGTGGGGATGGCTAATCCCATCAGGTGTTAAATATCTCTTTTGTCCCAATGGTTTCTTCCCCTTAGGCCAAAATCCTTTACCCGTGTGGCCCAGCCCTTGGCTGGGTCTTTCCCTTTTGTGTCCATTGTGTCCTGCACAGTTATTCCCATTGGGAACTCCTTGTTTTCCTTTGTTGCCATTGTAAAGTCAATCAGCTATCCCTTTCATCCTTTGTTCCCATGTTCCACAGAGAGGTATTTAAGCTAACCAATTTTAATGGTTCCTCCTAGCAGGGTTGGCCTTCCCATGAGTGTGACTAGAGCCACCAGAGTTCCTTGAACTCTGCTTGGGAGTGTGGTGTGAAGCTCTATGTGGAGGCCTAATTTAGCACTGTACCCCTTTAATTAAAGTGGTTTTTCTGACTATTTAATAATTCTGTGTTTTTTTCCCACTCAATATCTTTTAATCCCAGTTCTTTCTCTCTGGTAGTTATTTCCTTTTTTTAAAAACTCTTTTCTTCTGTCTTATTAAGGAAAACAAAGATCAGTAGAAAGACAAGAGCAGTAAGGGTTAAGCAATTGCGGTTAAGTGACTTGCTAAGGGTCATTCATCTAGGAAGTATCTGAGGAAAGATTTGAATCCCAGATCCTTCCAACTCCAGGCCTTGCACTCTTATTTACTGGTCTACCTACCTGCCCCTATTTATCCTTTATAATATAGTTTGCTTGTATATATTTGTTTGTGTATCATCTTTTCTATTAGATTGTAAGATTCTTGAGGACAAATCTTTTTGTATCCCCAGTGCTTAGCATGGTGCCTAGCACCCAAAAGGTGTTTAATAAATGTTGTGTCCACGTGGAATCTGGAAGCCCCCAAACTTGTAGCCTAGAAAGATTCAATGAACCCGTTTAGTTAGCTCAAAGGTGAAAGTACTGGGTTTGACCTTGTGATGCTTCTTCCCTAAGGGAAAGTCTAATTTCACTAATCTCAAACTAACAATAAGCCTTCCAGAAATTTAGGTGGGGATAGCTAATCCCCAGAAAAGGTATCTCTTTTGTCCCAAAGACTTCTCCCCTTAGCCCAGGGTCCTTTTCCAAGGTGGCCCAGCCCTTGGCTGGGTTTTTCCCTTTTGTGTCCATTGTACAGGCATCAGCCCTCACTATTATTCCTTTTGAGAACTCCTCATTTTCCTTTGTTACCAATGTAAAGTCTATCAACTCTGGTCCCTCTGGTCCTTAGTCCCCGGGATCCCCTAGAAAGGTATTTAAGCTTCCCAACTTCAATGGATGCCCAGAGTCGTCTTCTAGCGCTGTGGCTCTCCCAAGGGCCAGGGACCAGAGCATCCTGAATTCAATCCTCTTATAGGCCTGTAGCCCACAGCTCTGTGTAGGGGCCTATTCAGCCCTGTGACCCCTTCCTTAATTAAAGAGTGGTTTTTCTGACTAATAGTTCTGTGCTGTTTCCAAGTCAACAGTTGATTGATCACAGGGCTAATAATGTTTAGTGCTGCAGTGTCTGAGAATTGAATTCAGTTTCAGATTTCAGATTCCATCTCTTATTTGCTGAGTGTTCCAGGACCCAGATCTGTTATCTTTTAATGTTTATAATCACATAATCATAGAATATTGTAGAGTGGGAAGAGACCTCAGTAAACATCTAATTCATTGGAAAAGGAATCCTCTTACGATATACCTAGTCATCCAGGCTCTTAGAATTGTTGAAAGTTTTTCCAGACATCAGCCTTAGACTTGGCTTCTTAAATCCATTTGTTCCTAGCTTTTTCCTTTTGGACCAAGTAAAACAAGGCCCAACACTTCAAACACCTGAAGACAGTTATGTCTTCTTGGCTAAATATCCCCTTTTCCTTCCATTAATCCTTTTTGACATGGACTCAAGCCCCTTTACTATCCTGGTTATCTTTGTCTGGACATGTTTCACCTTATGAATGTCCCTTCTAAATTGTTTTCCAGAACTAAACAGAATTAAAGTGTTTTTCAGGCATGAACAGTCCAGCAGAACTATCATCTCCTTATTCCTGGAGGCTATTCTTTTTTTTTTAAATTGCATTATCAAATTTTTTCACTCACCTCAAATCCCCACATTGAACATGCCCCAAAATCTATATCTCATTCTGCCTGTTAGTCTATTTCCTCTCTGTCAAGATTTTGGTAGCATGTTTCATTGTCCCCTTGAATTCTATTTGATCATGTGATAAATCCATACATCTTTCAAAATTGTTTTACAATGTTAATGCTATAATAGAAATTGTTTTCCAAATTCTGCTCACTTCACTCAGAATGGCAAGTTTATATAAGAATTCCTAGATTTCTTTTTCATCAGTTCTTAGAGCACAATAGTATTATGTTACAGTTATTTACCATACTTTGGTTCAGCCCTTAGGGCATCCTCTCCTTTACAAAAGGAGCTGTATTATTTTTGTACACATGTCTTTTTCTTCATTTGATCTTTTTAGAGGCATAGGCCTAGATATGATTTCACTGGGTCAAAGGGTATATGCATGGTTTAATAGCTTTTGGAGCTTAGTTCCAAATTGCTTTCCAGCATGGTCATACCAATTCACAGGGACATCAGTGTATCAATATGCTTGTTTTCTCATAGCTTGCTGTATCACTGATCATTTTCTTTTTCTTTTTTTTTTTTTTTTTGGCCAGGATTAACAGTCCAATGTGTGTAAGATAACCCGTCAGTTATCTTAATTTACATTTATCTATAAGTGTTTTGGAGCATTTAAAAAATATATAGGTTATAGTTTGGAATTCTTAGAAAATTGCCAGTTCAATTGTCTCAAAGTCTTTTAAATTTTAATCAATTCTTTATGTATATTTTGGAAATGAGACCTTCATCAAATAAACTTGCAGCCACGTTTTTCCCCACCTGTTTCCTTTTTAATCTTAGCTGCATTGGACCTATTTACTGAAGTAAATTTTAAAAAATTTTTATATAATCAAAATTGTCCATTTTTATCTAGTGTGAACTTTTAAATCTCTTTTTTGGGTCTATCCATAGATCTGCAAGGTAATTTCTTGTTTTTCTAATTTATCTATGATGTGACCTTTTCTCAGTCATATGTCTATTTAGAGCTTGTCTTGGCAAGTGGTAAGTGATATTGGTTTGTATGTCTTAATGGAGATTAAAAATCTCATTCACTTTTTTGGACACACTGTTGACTCATTGACCTTTCAAGCCACTGAAAACCCCAATTTTTTTTTCTTCAGAAAAATTGCCACCTTCCAGCTTTATGAAGTTGTTTTTGTGTGTGTGTGTGTGTGTGTGTGTGTGTGTGTGTGTGTGTGTGTGTTTTTATGACCAAGTGTAAAATTTGACCTTATTAGATTCAACCTAGTGCTTTGGAATCTAAAGATTTGGACCCTTGACTATCATTATCCAGTGTCCTAGTTATTTTTAGGATCCAAAGAGTTGATAAATATACCATCTTTGCCTTTTTTTTTAATCATTGAGATGAAAATGTTAAATAGTAGTGAACCTCCTTACCAAAATAACATTTAGCCAGTTCTGAATCCATCCAGTTATATTATCATCTAATTCATGTTCCTACACCTTTTCTATAAGGTATATAAAGGTTAATAAAATTGTCAACATTATAGATAGTGGAAAAGTAATCAAATGAGAAGATAAGCTAAAAATTGTGTTTGATGTCAAAAAATGTCACATGTCATGTTGATACAACTTAATAAAAATCATGCACATCATTAAAAGTGTCAAATAAATATTCCTTCTTTTATGAAATCTAACATTCTACTCTCATGGTATTTTTCCAGTCCTGGCCTTATTATCTGTTTGTTGACCTGGTCAAAGCTGGGCACTCCTGTACCCACCCCCAGCCCTTTTTCACCTGAAAACAAAAAACAAAACAAAAAAAATTCACATCAATATTCATGTGAGAACTTCTTAAATTCACATACATTTGTAGCTAGCATGTTTGCCTAATTGTTTATTAGTGTACCAGTTGTACAAGAAAATTGACATTGGATGTTGTATGGGGTGCAGTCATTATGAAGCACAATTATCTCTGTATCTTCCTTCCTTTAAAATTGCTGGAGTTGCATTTTTATTCCAGCCGTACCCTGGGATTTTGGGTAAAGTCATTCACCTTGATTAAACCATCGGGACCGATTCTGTTTGGACCAAAAACATAATCTTAGTTCATTTAATAGACTCATTCTTTTACCAAGAAGCATAACATTTTAAATACTTGTCTCATTTCAACATGATCCCTCTAACCTACTTATTTCTAATTCTTGAACACCTTTTATTTTCGATCACTTGCTATTTTTCCTTTGCTAATCTATTCTTCCTATTTTTGTTCTCCATGATATTCCTTATTTTTATAGCAAAACTTAATTTACTATGTGTTTCCATCATGAATCAAAGACCTGATACAATCTCTTTTCCATTATCCTTCCGCTCATCTTATGAAAATGTACTTACACTTCTTGTTCAATGTAGTTCAGCATTCGACTGACGTGGGATGCTGAAATCTCCCCATCCACTTCAGCAATATATGTGTAAAGAAACTGAAAAGTGCTAAAAGGGATTCGGGGAGGTCCGCCATCATGTTCAGATGATAAAACTTCACACACAATCTTGAGGGTTTTGGCTATGGTCTATAAAAGTAAGATAAAAATAGGTGGTTAGATTTTGAGACCAGCTTAGAAAGGTAATGACAAATAGTATCACTTCTATCAAATTGTATGGGAAGGAAATCACAAACTTGAGCAGAAGTTCTTAACCTTTTTTGTGGCATGGACCCCTTTGGCAGTCTGGTGAAACCTGTGGACCTTTTCTCAGAATAAATTTTTTTAGATGAATAAATCAAATACATAGATTCACAAAGGAAACCAATTATATTGAAATAATGTTAATAAAAAAAAATTTAAGTACACAGACCCCAGGTTAGGAACCCCCTATTCTAGAAAGATTATAATCCTGATATCTGAAATAGTTTCATTCCATTTTCACAATTATTTAAAAATATACTTCTTTATTGGCATTCTGGAAATGTTTACAATTACAAATAATAAATTGTATTATAATTATATTTCATATATTTTAAAAGCATACCCTAGATACTATTGTTAAATCAGTCATGTACCAGTTGTACAAGAAAAGGGTATTACCCTTCTGTGTTGCCAAGATTCAATCACAAAACAATTGGAGAGGCAGCCCATTAAAACAAATACCCCATTATTAGTACTTCAGACTTGGACAAGAATTACAATGAACTGATTTCAAAATTGAATAGGAGGTGGAGAGAATGAGCTAGATTGCATTTGGAAAAATTACACATTTATTCCAAGCTAATCCCTCACACAAAAATCACTTTTAAAAAACCCTACCAATATTCTGACCATGCCAATTATATACACATTGGTAAGATCACTGATCTATTAAAGCATCTTATTTGCCATAGGGAGGAACAGGGATGAACTTTTCCCTGAATTCCCACTTCAGTGCTTTCTTACTCATTTCTTTCTTACCTTAGCCAAAAGAAAATGCCATGAAGAGAGATAAAGGGATCAGGTACAAAGCACATAATATTTATAAATATTTCATTCATTATACAGCTGAGCCAGTATGCTTGCAAATGATACTCAATGTCACTATTGAGTCATCTGTGACAGAAAGATTACTTTTCCAGGGGATAAGAGCTAACCCTTAAATAATGCTAAAAATTAGGATACAACTCAATAGGGGTACTATGTACTAATTTAGTAATAGCATTTATAACCAATTATTTCTTCAGTATTTTTAGTAAATATAAACTATGAATATAAATGCTACCCAATGAGATTCTGTGCCAAGTTGTATAACTGGGAGGAAAAACCTAATAGGAAATGATTTTGCCAGAATGAATGGTTACATTTCCATAAATGGTTAAATGAATAGTTGTTATATTAAGAGTAAAACTTTTTTTCAGGTTGATTTTTTAAAAAAACTTTTTTCTTAAAGAAAAAATTTTAAGCCTGTACAGAGTTTGGACTATTACTGTATATTTATCTTTTTAGGCAAACCTAGTGCAGGTCAGACTATAGACTCAATCTCCAGCCCAAGAAAGCTGTGCACTGGGGTCTCTCAAAGGACCAAGGTCACAGATTCAACTCTCAAATAGTTTTCCTACTAGGCTAGTGATACTAGATGGCCCTAAGCAGATCCTTGAAAGAAGAATTAAATAAATAAACAGAAGATAAAGAGCTATTATGAGGCCAATGATACATTAGGCACAAACCCAGAAAAAGAGAGAAATCCTCAAACACCCACAAATAATGCATCTAAAAAAAATCAGTTCACTCAAAAGACCAACTAGAGGTTTTAGAAGAAATGATATAAGTGTTAAAATGGTATTATAAATGACATGAGAGAAATAGAGGAAAGAAATGAAAAAAAAATGAGAGCTATGGAGGAGAGAGACTTGGAATGAGAATGATCAGCAAGGCACACTAGATGTATGAAATGTTATTCAAGTAATAGATTTCCTGAAAATTAGGATGAATCACATAGAAGTGTTGTTGTTTATGACTTAAGACCTCAAAAGATTGAAAAAATAAAACAAATTATCACATATTAAAAAATAAATGTCTAGGAAACATATTAAGGGAAAATAATCACTGGGCTTCCCCCCAAATCTACAAACACTACCACTACTACCACCCCCAAATTTTAAAAAGCCTGGATATCATTTTATAAGAACTCATGAAAGAAAAGTGGCTGAACCTCTTAGAATCAGGAGACAAAATGAAAATAGAATCTACTGCTTACCTTCTAATAATAATAACAGCAAACACTTATATAGTGTTGTTTAAAGGCTGACAAAGTACTTTACAAATATTACCTCATTTTATTCTCATAACAACCCTAGTAGGTAGGTGATATCTCTATTTTACAGATAAGGAAACTGAGGCAGGCAGCGGCTAAGTGACTTACATATGGTCATATAGCTAGTGAGGCCAGATTTGAATTCATTTCTTTACTCCAAATCCAACACTACTATACTACCTACACCTGCCTCAAAGAAATGAAATGAAAATTCCTAGGAATATCATAACCAAAATCCAGAGTTTCCAAGTCAAAGGGGGAAAAAAGTACTACATAAAGCTGCTAGAAAGAGTTTAAGTTCTGAGAAAGAGTTTAAGTACTGAAAAACTACAGTCAGAATCTCATAAGGTTAAGCAAATTGTGGTAAACATGGAGTAAGCATTCCAAAAGGAAAGATAGTCTTATGACCAAGAATACTTTACCCAGGAAAACAATGTAGTTTTATTTGGGGGGAAGGGAGGAAGGGCAGTATGAACTTTTAGTGAAATAGAGGATTTCCAAACATTTCTGATGGAAAGACTAAAGCTTCATAGAAATTTTGATATACAAACACAGGAATCAAGAGAAATATAAAAAGGTAAAATACAAGTTTGTACTTGAAAAATATAAGGATGAAATGTTTGCATTCTGGTAGGAGTTAGTGGAGTGATACAAGCATCCTCCAAGAACCATGATGTCAGTAGAAATCATAGATTTAAATAAGATGAGGATTCTGGGAGTGATTTTTGTTATGTTTATGTGATCTTAAAAGAAAAAAAAAGGGGGGGAGTGGGGTGGGGAGGTGATGGGCCCTACCAGAGAAAAGAAGAATGGGGAACTTCTATAATGGGGAGCACAAGTAGAAGATTATATTTCTTGAAAGGTAGTTTTTAAATCTAGAAGTGTTCAGAAAATTAAAGAGAATAAAAGTTCTTTGGGGGTGGGGATTATAGGACAAGAATGGCATATCTTTGAATAGAAAGGGGTGAGATTTACTTACCACAGTTACCTCTAATATTATTTTAAGCCTATAAAGGTGAAATTAGGCATTTTAAAACTAGGAGCTATATGGAATAAATTTTCTTTTGCAGGATATTTTACACTTGGCATTATACTCTAAAAAAATTATTTTCACTATCTTTTTCACTGGTGTGCTTGGCATGGCATGTTACATTTTCCAAAGATTGAACTGGGAATCATATGTGCTATAAGAATTTAGTGTAGGATGATTTTGTAAATACTTATATGAATCACCAATGAACACACCATTTTTATTCCTATAGTGTCAAGCATAATCATTGACTGTTGAGACAAACCTGGTACCAAAGACACTGTTAAGAAGACTTAGTCTAGCACATGGTAAGCACTCAAATACTTTAAAAAATTCATTCATTTCATGACACAGGAACATAAGAGCTCCTATTCCAATCATAATAATCATAGGATCATTGATTTAGAATTGGAAGAGGCCACAGAAGGCATCAAAATAAGTTCCCTCTTTTCATATGAGGAAACCGAGGCGGAGAGAAGTTGTAACTTGCCTAGGTTATGTAGCTATTAAGTATCCAAAGCAAGATTTGAACCTAGGTCTTCTTAATGTCAAATCCCTCATTGGAGTTGTGCTTGGTTTTAAGGTACCACCAATAGACAATAGTTCAATCTTGGATGGCCACTTAAAATTTTCATAACAATAGCCTTGTTTTCAAGTTTCTTCCCTTTTTCCCCTTCTGGTTGAGCTGAGCACAGAAACAAGCTAGAAATAGGAGCTATAGTACCTGGATAAATCAGATTGCAGCAGTAGCCTCTAGTTGGAAGATCAGGAACTGAGAGGATATACAGAAAATATTAAGCCTCAAGCCTCTGCCTTCTTTTCCTATCTTTCCCCTGCCCTCTAAACCTTCCTGGAATCACCCAGAGAGGAAGTTCCCACCTCTCCAACAAATAAAAGGCTAAAGGTAACTTACAACTCCAAGAGAACTGCAAGCCAGAGCTAAAAACTTGAGCCATTCAATCTCTTCAGTGAAGCGTCCGACATTCATCACACTGTTAAATAGATCTGTTGGGAGACTCAGCACCTTCCACATCTGGGCCAGTTCATCAGCATGTATGATCAGCCTTCCGGCCACCTGTGGGGAAGAATAACATATACAGAGAATGAGGCAGGTTTCCAAGTCTAAGATCCACTGGCTTGGAGATGCTGTGCCTCAGTCCTATACCCCTCACCTCCCCCCGCCCCCTCCCCAAGCTGTCTTCCTGCCTTTCATCAAGTTGAGGATTCAGGGTTGGTAGTCTGGGCCTCTGCATATCAGGAAAGAAGGAAGAGAATGCCTTACTGGACACTTTGGTGTAGCCCGGTGAAGAGAAAGCTGGGTGATGACTTAATAATGGTGTCTAGACATGGTTAGAAATGTTTTGAAGCTTTTCTCCCTCTCAGACTACAGAAGGGAGATGGACTTGGCAGCAAGAACTTCCTAAAAGGATATGAAGTCTTGGACTTCATGGGAGGAGGAGGGCTGGGAGAGCCCTCTTGGGGGTGATTAGTCATAGAGAAGCTTATTCATCATAGATATTTCAAGTGGGTTTCAGAGCTCAGGCAAAGGAAAGTAGCCTGTAAAACAATCTGAAAGCTGCTTGAAATTCTGTCAAAATATCACCTCATGGATGCTAGCAACCCCTGGGGAAAACTGGGGTATCCTTTACTTAACTGTTTCTGTGTATGTAACTTTGAGTAGCAGGTTAACATGAAAGAACAGAGTGGGGATGTTTTCCAGCCCGTAGGCAGGTGGGCTGCTTTCCCAACATAGGTTTATTGGAGTTTTTTCTGTTTGATTTTTAGGTCAGGTGTGTGTGTGTGTGTGTGTGTGTGTGTGTGTTTTGGGGGGGTGTTTGATGAGTGTTAGTGGGTGAATCTGCCAGGATACTAAGAATTCAGGAGAGGTAGCTTCATAAAAGCTTCTACCTTTTGGAAGCTGAGGTTCTGTTGTGGTCTGTTAGTAAAGAAAGTAGTACTTTTAGACAATTTTTATACTATATAAAATTGTATTCTCAAATGAAGACAGTGTGACATACTTAGCCAAAGGGATCTAAGTTGTCATACATTATGACCTGGCTTAATTGGTATGGATGTTGAACAAAGCATTCTATTTGAATAAATTTTCTAGATAACTGAAGCTTGAAACACAAGAACTTTTTACAAATTCTAATCATTTTGAGGGAAACTTTCTTAAATACATTACCCACTTACATTTTTAAACAGAATTTATGTAACGTTTTATTTCTTGATGAATCAAGGAGCTAGGATTATAAATATTTGTATTGTGAATTAACACTTCTATTTGTACTTTTTAATCTCCTCCCTTTATTGTGCTTTTTAAAAATAGAATCACCTTCCTTATCTTACCTCCTATTATGGACTGGGAGACCAGATAACCAAATTGCTAATTATACATCTTGAACTGGGTAACTTCATCTTTACAAAAAAAAACCCAAAAAAAACAAACAAACCAAAAAAATCTTCCCTATTACTGTTGAGGGCACTGTTACCTCCCAGTCTCCCAGGCAAGAAATCTAGGTGTCACCTTCAACTTCTCACTCTTTTCTCAACCTCTCCCTAATGCTACTTAGTTTGTTGCTAAGGACAATTGAGTTTACCTTGATAACATCTTTCTCATACTATCATTTTTCTTCTCTGACACTTGCCATTCTTGATGTTGAAAATCATCACATCATACCTGGACTATTGAAATAGCCTGCTGGATGTTCTCTCTGTCCATAAGTGCCTCCCTCCTCCAGCCCATCCTCCACTCAGATGGAGGTTTGATGGTGCAATGAAACCCCATAAACTCCAATAGCTCCCTACTGCCTCTAGTATAACAAATACAATTCTCTTGTATTCAAAATCTCTTTCTAATCGGTTCTCCCCATCTTTCCTGTCTTATACCTTATTACCTTCCCCTCCTCCACCCAATATATTCTGTGATGCAATGGCACTGGCTCTTGAACAAGACATTCCATCTCCTAACTTCAGGCATTTTCAATGGCTGATCCCCATACAGGGAATGTTCTATCTTCTCATCTCTCTCTCTTGACTTCCTTGGTTTCTTTCAAGTTTTGTCAATTTTATCTTCACAACATCTCTTGTTCATTTGCCCCCTTTTCTACTCTAACACTCCTTAAACTGTGATGTAGTCCCTCATCACCTCATATTTGAATCTTTGAAAAAGCCTATCCTGCCCCAAGCTTTTCCCTGCTATAGTTCCTGTGCCTTAACTGTCAAAGTAGTCTTTCTGAAGCTCAGGTTTGACTCTATTATTCACCCCCTATTCATTAAACTTCGGTGATCTCATGCTGTTTCCAGGATCAAATATAAAATCCAGTTTGGCTTTTAAAACCCTTTATATCCAACCTAGTCTTCTATTTTTATTCTTTCTCACCTCACTCTATTTATTGTACTTTGTTATCCAGTGACACTGGCCTTCCTGTTTTTCTCATAAGACAATTCATCTCATGACTTTAGGCATTTTGACTAAATATCCCCCAAGTCTAGAATTTTCCCCTTTCTCATTTTTGCCTCCTGGCTTTCTTGATTTCTTTGAAATTTCAGTGAAAATGCTACTTTTTGCAAGAAGCCCTAGCTGGTTCCCCTTAATGCTAGTGTCTTCTTTTTGAGATCATCTCCAATTGTTTCTATATGTATCTTGTTTCTACATGGACATTTGCATATTTTTGCTGCTATTAGATCATAAGCACTTTGAGAGCAGAGGCTGTTTTTGTCTTTCTTTGTAAGTGCTTAACACAGTGTCTTACTCATTATAAACACCTGAGAAATGCTTTTTGACATTTCTTCATTCTATGGACAGTCAATATCCAAATGTCTATCAATGTCTTTTCAAAAACAAGATATATAAAGAGCTGAACATGCTATTTCACATGAGGACTGCCCAAGACAAAGCAGGCCTTGGACACAAACAGCAAATCTCTTAATGCAGCCTGAGATCACAGGACTATTTTTTCTGGCTATCCTATCCTTTTGTTAATGCATACTGAGTTTGCAGTCTACTAAAATCCCTTGATCTCTTTTTATATGGACTGCTGTCTTGCCATAACCTACATCTTTTACTTGTGAAATATATTTTCTGAACTTGAGTGTAAGATTTTATCCCCATTAAATTTCATCAGTTTAAATTCAGCCCTATTTTCTAGCCCAGTGATGGTGAACCTATGGCACAGGTACCAGAGATGGCACACAGAACGCTCTCTATGGACACACGGTTCACCCTTCTCCTGCCCAGAGTTTGTTACTAGAAAGGCACAGGGCCTCCAGCAGAGCTGCTTTCCTCCCCCTCTCCACTATGTCTGATGACATTTTTTCACATCCCCAACCCCTCTGCCCAACAGCCAATGGGAGCGCACAGGGGGTAAGGTAAGTAACTCACAGGCAGCAGAGCTGGTGGGGAGCAGAGCATTCAGGCCATTCCCTCCCCCTCTGTACATTCTCCGAGTACATTCCTTATTCCACCTGCCTAGCAGCCCAATGGGATGAGTCGGACTCTTCTGAACAATGGACTCTTTTACTATTTCCCTATTTATTTGCCTTGCTACTGACTCCACATTGGCCATTTTGCTCTCCTAATTCAAGTCCAAAAATAATTTCCCTTTTTTCTAGAGGAAACAAGCAAAATAAGAGTAGAATTAATCCTGCTGTATGTCATCTAATGTTCTATTCAATTCAACAAACATTCATATATGTCTTCCAGGTACTGGGGATACAAAGGCATAAATAAATAGACCATGACATCATTCCTACCCATCCTGATCAGGAGTCCTAGATCTTTCCCTTTTTTTCACTCACATATGATTTATTAATTTAAAAAAAATTAATTAAAATTAATTTAAAAACCCTTATCTTAGGGGCACAGCTGGGTGGCTCAGTGGATTGAGAGCCAGGCCTAGGATGGGAGGTCCTAGGTTCACATCTGGCCTCAGACACTTCCCAGCTGTGTGACCCTGGGCAAGTCACTTAACCCCCCCCCAACTGCCTAAGATGGAAGGTAAGGGTTTAAAAAAACAAACAAACAAACAAACAAAAAACAAAAACCTTATCTTCTTTCTAAGAAATTGATCGTAAGTTATCAGTTCCAAGGCAGGAGAGCAAGAAGGGCTGGGCAATTGGGGTTAAGTGATTTGTCCAGGGTCACACTGCTAAGAAGTGTCAGATTCATATTTGAACTCAGGACTTCCCATCTCCAGGCCTGGATCTCTATCTAGTAACCCACCTAACTATCCCATATATAGTTTATTTTTAAAGCGCCCCTTTTAGTTGTCTTCAGTTTTTCCTGGTTAACCTGAGCTCATTTTGAACAGTTATGTTCTAAATTAATGATCTTGTTCTTGTATGCATTTGTGATCACATTCTATTACTTGCCCTCATTTCTGGCTTCTGTGTTTGCCTTTTGGAAGTATAGTTTGGCTGAAGTTGATGAGTTCTCTGTACATTCATATCAGACTCTTTAGAGAACTTTCCCTTTTCCTCAATAGAACTGTTTTTCTTTGTTTTCACAAAATGTCATTCTTGAGAACTTGCCACCTTCCTGAACTGACTTCCTCTTTAAAGTTTTACTTCATAAGATACTGCTCATCCTTTCTCTGAATTTTTTGAAATTTCTCTTTAAACTAGGGTGCCTGTCAGACTATCTAGTTTTTTTCTTCATCAAAAATTTTTAAGATTGAACTTTTATTTTCTCCCAAGATTCTCTTCATTTTTACCTCCTAAATCAGTTCCCCCCTTGATGGTGCTAATATGATCTAGAATATGATTTTCCTTCATTTGTTCTTCTTGTCTTTTAAATGATGAAATGATTATTATTGTAAACCTAGAATTTATTAGCTGCCTTGCTTTGGAGAAGAAAGAGTTTCAGATGATGTCTATATAATTGAAAGATTCTCCTTACTACCATATCACATCTCTGTGCCAGGTTTGTGATTTGTTTTCCAAATTCATTTGTTTCCTCTTTCTGCCCAGGTGGTTTGTAGTATATTCTAATGACAATTTTTCTTTTGTTTTTGTTCCCATTGTCTTTACTCAATTTATTTTCATCTTGCTTCCCCAATTTGCTTCCTATTTTTCCTCAGAAGTACAACTTTATAAGATATGATGTGTGTGTGTTCAGAGACCTAGGGAGTAATATACAGAAATTTTGTACTTTTTTTTTGTTGTTGTTGTAGGAATGGAAGGTAAGGAGAGGGGAAGCATGTTGGAGGAGGGAAACCATAGTTGGATCAGCTTCTGGGCAAGCTAACCCAATGACTTACATCATGGAAAAGTGCCTAGCCTGCTCTCACCTTATTCATGAATATCAATAGCTTGGAACAGAGAACCATAGCACTGCTATGCCATCAATTTCTGTTTTTAACATTCCCATTTGTTGAGGCAGGATTTAGTCATAGCTTATGGTCACAATTTTAGAATTGTGATTTACTGGTCCAGGTTGTTCTTGGACCAGCACAGCTTTTAGACAGTTGATAAATTTCCCTTCCCATGGTGTTAGGGACCTCTTACCCGAGAATGAAGGATCTTTAGCAGTTCAGGTGTGAGTTCGGCCCAGTTAGACAATGGGATTCGCTCAGATCGCTCTCTCACTGGAGGAATCTCTCCTCGGGACATGGCTCCAAAATAGCTATGGTGAAAAAAAACAAGCATTCCTTACTTCAGTGACTGTTAATTACTTTAGGAACCTATTAAGTTTAATATACAAAAGGACTGGCTGGCTCTAGGGATAGAAGGATGGAGCCAGAGTTTGTTTAGAACTCACTGGTGCATATAGACATGATTTTAGCCAGCCCTACCTACTTTCCTTAAGACTTGCTTTTGTTATTTAGAAGGCACTTTTCCCTGCAGAAAATTTCCTTATTGGTTAATCAGGGGTCCAAAACATTTGCTCTCTTATTTTAATTTATATTATTTGGCTCTCTGTGATAAGTAATACTACTATAGAGAGAAGGAAAAAACATTCTCCACTCCAACCCCTCAAAAAAATCTTGAGGACCAAGCAAGAAAGGAATAAAGTCCTAGAATAAAGACACTAAAAACTGAAATAGAGATTGATACAGGGATAGAACACACAACGCAGACATCTAGGGGCACTGCCCCATTTAGGAAAGTACCCTTTCCTCTACCTTTGCATGTGGTATATGTACAATGGGGAATGCTTGCTTGCAATAAATGAAATGAAAATGTTTAGGAAAATATTTTGAAATTTGGCAATTTCAAAAAATTGTATATCGTCTAAAGTACCCCAGGTCTTTAAGTAAAAATTAATCACTTCTAAAGTATTTTTCACTTTTTACATGTCAATAGAGTTCCATTCTCTTTTGTCATGTTTAAAGTACACATTGATTTCCAGAAAATCTCAAGCAGCCAAAATATGTGATGTAGTACAAATCAAACTGGCTACAACAGAGGAACAATTTCTGCTGTAAATGTCAGAGACAAAAGGAGGAATGCAATTTTTATTATAGAATAGTAACGCAGGCAAAATAGAGTATAAAGCTACTATATAATATATAACAAATATTTTCTGATTATGCCAGGGAAAATTTGTTTCCTGGAGCTAAAAGTTCCAACTTCAGTTATCAATTTAAGTTGGGAAAACTAAATAGTATGTTATTATCAGATGAGGCCTCCTGAGAAAATATTATTGGCTAACTTCAGTTTTATTTGGAGAAACCTGGTGCTAACCCAGGAACATAAGACCTATTGGAGCACTTTGAGGTAGTGGCCCAAAGAATCCCCAAGGTTCCTCAAAGGTACTTTAACAGCACCATTCTTCCCCTAGCCAGCACTGCCCAATTCTTCCTCCCACTCCAAATATATTCACACTCCTATACCTAATGGAGCCCCCACTCACAAATTAGGCTACCCCTACCCCACACCTGCCAGTCCCTCTATATCTCCTAATAAAACTAATAAGGCATGCACAACCTCTGGATCTTTCCTTCCATAATATTTTCTCATATCTGTCAATAATAAAACACTACAAAAATATTCCCATTAGGCATCAAAAACAGTCAAAGTGTTCCAGGAAACAAAATCCTCCTAGTATACTCAAAACATTTACTACCAGACTCAGCCTCATAACTGAGTCTAAGAAGCACTTATTTCAGAATAGTGATGACTTCTTTATGAAGCTATGTCTACAATAGCTATTGTACCTGATAAGCTATCTGAGATACCTCTGGTGGTCTCTCCCTGAAAGAAGCTGAGTGGTGTGTTCATAGGATCAGAGAATTTAAAGATCAACTATAAAACTCCTTATTTGAAGATAAAAAAAATTGAGAGAGGTAGTAAGTGAATTTCCTAATGCTATACAGGTCAGGAGGAGAGTCAGGTTTTGATTCTGGTTCCTCCAAATCTAGTCACTGCTCTTTTCATATCATCATGATGCCTTAAAAGTGTTCTGCTCGGGGGCAGCTGGGTAGCTCAGTGGAGTGAGAGTCAGGCCTAGAGACAGGAGGTCCTAGGTTTAAACCTGGCCTCAGCCACTTCCCAGCTGTGTGACCCTGGGCAAGTCACTTGACCCCCATTGCCCAATTGCCCACCCTTACCAATCTTCCACCTATGAGATAATACACCGAAGTATAAGGGTAAAAAAAAAAAAAAGTGTTCTGCTCTTGGTATGGCCTTTGGCTCAAATATAATCAATTTTGCTGTCTAAGCCCAAACTAGGTTACATGCTGTTTGGGTATGTGATATAGGATCAAATCATGATTAAGAATTATCAAAATGAGTTTAAAAAACCCAAACAAAACAAAACAAAAAAATCTCTTTCCCTCATCTCTTGATTATAGACATAAGTATGAGTTGCAGTTGAAGTAGAGAGAATGCCTGGTTGGGATAAGAGGAATATACTGGACTATTCTTTGCTCCTCCCACAATCAGTTTTCCTATTCCCTACTGGCATTCAGTGATGAATACATTCATCCCAATACTCTCTTCTGGTGTAAAGTTGTTAGATATTGCGGGTGCATAGGGAGAATAAATTCATGATGAAAATGAAAGTCTTTTAAATGAAGGTACTCAACATAGCTGTAAAGCTCAAGAGGCATTTCCATCCATGTAAGTTACTCTCCCCTCCCCTCTTCAAGAACTGACAGAAACTTGTAGAGGTAGCCTGAACTTTTCTGTAGGAAAATGAAATAACAGTGGTGGCCTAAGCTTTTGGAAAAGCCTCATAGCTTAGCATCTGGAAGTTATCCCTGTATCTCATATCATATATACCCACCATAAGCAGCTGGCTTCAGAGGGTGCCCCACCACACTCATCTTGATACTGCTTTCTTTAATTTTTAAAGGTTCAGACATATCTGAAAGCCATGAAGATTGTGGTAATGAATGTTGCCCAACTACTGAATTTCCAGTCCCTGCTGACCTGCACCCCCTCTCAGAAGTTGCCCATAATCTCCAGTTTTAGACCCCGATGTAACAGATGACTGATAGGATAGGGTCTATCAGAGAACAAAAACCTACTCAGCAGCCCATTGGATCAGATCCGTAGGCTGGGTCCGGATGGCAGCTTTGGTAAACTGCTTCAGCAATTCTGGAAGCTCCGGAGGGATGCATATTTGCTTGTCTGTCTGAGGCATGGTTAACTTGACCTATTAGAGAGAAACAGTTAATCAATGGAAATACATTGAATCTATATTTAAAAATCCATTTGGTATGAATAGAGAGTTAATTGGTACTTTCTGAAATACCTTTTTGAAATTAGGGAGCAGTTGTTTAAATTTACTCAGTGGGAAAGTCTCATTCATTTAACCAACATATGCCAAGTAACTACTAGGCTCTGGGGACCCAAAGATAGAAAATAATCACAATATATGACAAGATAAAATATGGCCATAGTTTGTGATGAGTTTAGGAATGAAATCCAAAGAACTCAGAAAACTTGCAGTTAGCATACAAATTCAGCATGCAGGTGATGTTTCTGACAATGCTGACTGATTATTACTTCTTTGAGGTGGGAAATTCCAATTTCAGTTTTCTAGCAAACAGAAGTTCCTCATTTCTTCTCATGTTGGCTGCATATATCTTGATTGGGAGGAGTAGTGGTATCTGTTTTCTTGTTATTTTGCAGTCATTTAATTTCTTCCTATTCTGAGATCTCATAGAACTTCATGTAATGATCAGCCCCTCATGAGGGCCTATATAAACTAGTTCTAAGCATGTCCAGATTAGCCCAGATTACATTTAATAAAGTAGAGAAAGAAAGAAGGCAATGAACAAAGGAAAATGTGGAGACCTCCATAATGATGTGTTATGAAATTTTAGATTGTCAAAACTGGAAAGTACCTTAGAGATCCTCTCATTGAGCTTGTTTTACATTTGCACAAACTGAGGTTCTATATATAACTGATTTCATAAAATCACTTAGCAAATTAGTAGCAGAGCCAGTACCAGAACCCAGATCTCCTGATCCTTAGAGTTCGGTGTTTTTTTTCCCACTACAATCCTGATGCTCTCACTTGTGCTCCAGGCCCATCTTTTCTGCAACTTAGAACCTCCCTCCAAGACACTGAGGAGGTAGTATCATATTGTGGAGAGAATAATAGATTAGGAGTCAGAAAACCTAGATTAGAATCTAGGCACCTGTGACCTTGGGCAAGTGATTTCACTTCTCTGATTTCCTTTCAGTTTCCTCACCTGTAAGATGAGAGAATGCTACAAGATGACTTCTAAGTGCCTTGCAATAAGCTTATAATTATATTGTCTAAATTTCAATGCCTTATTTATACTTGGGATATCCAAATCCAAACTTATCTCCTCCACAAGTGAATTTTCCATCATAAATTTCTCATTTGTCTTAAGGATAATTGTTTCAGTTACTATGGCTATTTTTTTTTTTGCTTAGAAATCTGAAAAGATTTCTCATATTCCTTTAACCAAATCTGTCATAAAATTCTAAATATTTCTCCTTCAAAAAAGATATTAGATTCCTCCCTTTCTTTCAATTCCCATTCATATCACCTATTTAAGTCCTTGATCCTCTTGACTTCAAATCTGTATTTCCACTTAGTATACCGCTTCCTGTCCTCCCCCAGCCCATCTCTCAATCTCCAGCTGTTTTACTCTCTGAACTTCATCATCCTGATTAGCCAAAGTCCTGACAACTATCAAACTAATTGTCCTAAAACTCTGCTTCAATCATATCTCTGTTCTGCTCAATAGCTGCTAGTGCTTTTTTATGTTCAGGAAAGGGTAAATTAAATACCAAGTCAAAACACTTTTACTTGGTTTTCAAAAACGTTATGGATATGACTTATCCAAACTACTTTCTTAATGCTGGGTAACATATACCCTTTTCCCCAAGTGGTCAGTCCACTGAATACATCATATTCATTCCATTTTCCCTCTATGTTTTTGTTTATACTGTTCCTCCTGAGAATTTCTTTTCCATTCCCATGCATCTATACAATTTCTATCCTTTAAAGAATTATTGCCCTCATGAAACTTCCTCAGCCAAATCTTCACTCCTTTTCTGACCTTCAAAAAATATCTATTATCTGTATCATAGATTTGGGCCCTTAATTAGATTCCATGTTGTTTTGTTCGCTAAAGTTTCACGTAAGTGGGCTTTGTCTCCCTGTGGTGAAGACACTTTATCCCTGTTTAAAAAAGAAATCCACCCAAAAAAAGCCTTGTTAAATCCCATTTAAATGTTGTTTTTTAAAAGCTTGTTCTGGAAACTGGCCCTTTGAGAAAAGAGTTTCTGCTATAAGCTGAAATTATGTAACTCCAAAGCACTCTTTATCAGAAAGGAGGCTGTAAAAGTACTGGTTGCTAAGGGAACAATTAAATTCAAATTTCAGTCCACATTAGACACAGTAAAAGTATTGATCAGAAGGGAGGAAGAAAGCCTTGAAGCAAGTTAGAAAAGCAGCTGAAAACTTATTTTGGTTGCAAAAAAAGGAGCAACCATGGAGTTTCAAACAGAATACATAGTGGCATCCTGGTGCTAAGTAATTTTCCTCTTTCAGGAGGAAACAAGAGCTGAGAGTTTGATAAGAAAAGAAGCCTAACTCCTGGCAGGAAGGAGCCTTAGAAAAGCTAAACCAATGCCTGCCTTTTTATTAGTTCACATGCAGATAGTTAAATCTCATTTAATGGATGAGTTATAGAGGCTGGTTTGCCCAAGAAATAATACTAACTCACATTTGCATAGCACTTTACTGTATTCAAAGGCTAAAAAAGGCCTCTGAAATCTGGGAGAATTATGGGGCTATAGAGGTCCTAGGGAAGTTTTTTTGCTCTTAAGAAAAACAAACTGAATGAAAAAGAAAGGATTTTCTTAAGAGAAAGGAATTAGGTTAAACTATTTTAATAAATATTATGAAAGGTGTCAAATTATACCTGTGTCAATTAAAAAAAACTTCCTCCAATTTAAATTTTTTCTTCTAAATAGTGAGTTTTCTTGTGCTCTCTTCCTTCTTTCCTTCCTCCCTTCTTCCTTCCTTCCCCCATTGGCTTCCATGCCATTCTCTAGTTGTAGCTCTTTCTCACTGTCTATTTTTCTCTTCTCTTCCTCCTCCATTGCAAAACGATTTAGAATTTCCCTACATGTTTTGAGCTACTTCAAAGGGACACATACTAATTGCCTAGCAATCCTTTTATTTATATTTTATTAATGGATTCTTGAAAATAACTGTTCCTGACAATTTTTCAGGCATCAGTTTTTTTCCTCTCTTTGGCCTTACTCTTGACTGATGCCTTCTCTTTTTCATTGAGATCAGAGCTATGTGGCATGTACTTCTGCATGTACTTTTGTCCTCATTTTGCTACATCTGTGTCCAAAGGCTTAGGCCACCACTGGTATTTCATTTTCCTACAGAAAAGTTCAGGCTACCTCTACAAGTTTCTGTCAGTTCTTGAAGAGGGGAGGGGAGAGTAACACATGGATAGAAATGCCTCTTGAGCTTTACAGCTCTGTGTTGAGCACCTTCATTTAAAAGACTTTCATTTTCACCATGACATCCTATCCACCAGCAATATCTAGCAACTTTACACCAGAAGAAAGTATTGGGAAGAATGTATTCATTACTGAATGCCAGTAGGGAATAGGAAAATTGATTGTGGGAGTAGCAAAGAATAGTCCAGTATATTCCTCTTATCCCAACCAGGCATTCTCTGTACTTCAGCTACAACTCATATTTATGTCTATAATAAAGACGTGGGGAAAAGAGTTTTTTTGTTTTGTTTTGTTTGGATTTTTAAAATTCATTTTGATAATTCTTTGATCAATAATTGATTTGATCCCATATCACATACCCAAACAGCATGTAACCTAGTTTGGGCTTAGACAGCAAAATTGATTAGATTTGACAGAGTCCCTTCTATTCCTATTTCCTAAATACTCTCCTTCCACCAGGTCATTCCTTTTCAACCTAGCTTCCATCCCCACCAACCTATTGAAGCTACTCTCTTAAAGGTCATCCATGAGTGATTCCTTACCACTAAATTCAATTGCTTTTGCTCAGCCCCATTTCCCTTGACTTCTCTGCTGCATTTGGTGTTAACTGTGCTTCAAGAAACTCTTCCTCAGCTTTTCTGACTCTATATTCATCTTTTTCCCCTTTTACTTCTTGAACTACTATTTCTTGGTTCTTTCTTCTTTTGGTATTGGTTTTCTCATCTTCTTCCTACTCTGTAACCGTGAGCTTTCCTTAAGGCTCAATCAATAAAGTCCTATCTATGCCTTTACTTGCACTCACCATGACATTGACTTCATCATCTTACCCATCTGTTTTAGCTTCCTCTTTCAAATTCCTTATCCCTATTAACTAGTATAATTTTTAAAATAATTTATTCGTAAAACCTTGGAATAATCTTTGATTCAACCCTTTCTTTCATCCCCCATGTTTAGTTGGTCACAGAATCCCATTAACTTTTCCTTTGAAATATTCTGTTTCACTCCATTTTCACTGCCACCTACTTGATCTGGGCCCTCTTCATCTTATTTTCACATTAATACAAGAGTCTATTAGCTGTGGTCCTCTTTTTTTCTAATTGCAGAATTATACATTCTAGACTGTAAGAGCCTAAGAGAGCATCTAATCCAGTGTAACCCAACTCAACCAGCTTAATCCAGTAGTACCTATGAAAGCTTTATCTGATAATAGGTCTCTAAGCAGTTCATACTACACCCTGTCCCCTCAGTGATGTGCTAGGTGGGGAGCAATGGCCACCAGTAATCTTCATCTTCCTCCACCCCAACAAATACATATTGATTCAGAGACTTTGCTATTGTTTCCATTTCTGTTTTCCATGCCATCAACTCAAGGCTTTAGGGAAATGAAAAGTAATTCCTCCTGATCAAAAAAAAAAAAAAAAAAAAAAAAAAAGTGAGTTGAACTTCAATCCCCATGTCTAGCATGAAACCTTTCCAAATTATTTCACTCCTTGTTCTATACAATGTAGCACATTGTTATAGAATCAGAGAATGTTTAATTTGAAAAGGACTTTTAAAGATCTCTCTCTAGACCACCTTTTAAGTTTATGATCTGTTGCTCTGTATCACTGGATGTTTCAATTCAATGCAATAAACATTTATTAAATTTCTACTATGTGTAAGACAAGGTGCTAGAAGGTGGAGGTACAGTGATAAAATTGAAAACATTTTTGCCCTCAAGGCATTTACATTCTACTTGGAGGTTAGGTGGGAATATAACATTTAAACAAATATAATTTGATGAGGAAAGAGAAAACTAACATCTAGAAAGATTTAATGGCATGGTGGACTGGGCACTGGACTTGGAATCAAGAAGATCCAGGTTCAAATCTTACTGAAGACACTAACTTGATTGTGACTCTGGAATAGTTATTTAAACTCTCTGTGCCTCAGTTTTCCAATCTGCAGACCCACAAACAATAAGCACAGGATGATATGAACTGTCACCTGGTCCATATTTGGTGGCTTTTTCATCTTGTTAGGACCTTTAAGAACTTGCCTTTCTCTGACATTCCCTTTTTCAAGCCTAGAGTCACTTCTACTACCTAGTGAGGCATCAGATTAAGACTCCAGTGGAGGCCTGGGAAGGTATAAAGACCAAATAAAATAGGCAGTCATTATATACTGTATACATTGTATGGCAAAATACATTTGACTAGGATTCAAGGAGTCTAGCTTCCATTTTTTTCTGTTACTAATATCTAGTTAACTCTGGGCAGGTCATTGAATGTCAATGCTTTAATTTCTTCATCTGAAAATGTAATTCTCTACCTATTTCATAGAATTATGTAAGGATCAAATGAATATATGTGTATATATATAAATATATATATATATATATATATATATATATATATATATATATATATATGGAAATGGTCAAAATGAATAAATTATTTTGCTTGTGGAATTTGGGTTCAAATTTTTGGCACTGCTACCAGTCCCAAATTTAAGGAGACTATTTTCCCACTGATCTCTGGGCATGATGTAGCAAGAATTGTTGAAAACATTGTTGGGCCAGACATGACCAAATTCATACCAGGGGACAAAGCTAACCCTACTTCACATACTTCACTGTGAGAAATGCAAGTTTTTTTCTGAGCCTTTGCTTGAATCTCTGTGTAAAAATCAGGAGGAAAGAGAAACATTTCATGACTCAGAAGTAAAAGGGAAATTAAAACTCCTATTTCTGGATCAAGGTCTAAAGACAGAACTAGCAGGTTTACATATAAAGAAAAACCAATTTACTGTTTCATAGGGAGTAGATTCTTTCCCCCTGAGACACCTTGGTGACTGATTCTAATCTTGTTAAAAAAGATCAGAATGAGATTTGGCAAAAGTTTGTCTGATTGGATGTGGGGTTTCAATAGGCTGTGAAGCTTTGAGTACTACTTGCCAAGGTTGTACACATCAATACAATTCTTCACTGTCAAAAATTGAGTCAGTTGTTTATAAAAACTACAGAGCATTGATGTTTTTAAAACTATAGGACATACTGATTTATTAGCCAGTACACTTTGCAATAGGGCCCTAGCCAATATTTTCACCTCTAACTGCTTAACCCTTCTAAATCAATCAGTACACTGCTGCCTGATTTTTTTTTTTTTTTGACCAGTCTTGTAATTTCTTGTTTCCAAGGTGAAAACTCATCTACCAATACTGATTAGCACCTAAACTCTACAATTCATAGTCTTCATTGTCTGGAGTACTAGAGATTAATGTCTTGCACAGGATCTTACAGGCAGTGAGTCTATCAGAGTTTGGGCTTGAGCACAGATGACTAGCTCCTTTTCCCTGTCTTTCTAAACAGGGCTAACTGATCGAAATTTCTCCTGACAGATTTAATCTTCCTTAGTGCAAAACTTTGGTGATATCCTTCTTTTCTACCAAGCCTCAGCCTGACCATTTTACTATCAGACATATATTCCTAGGGTTGTTTAGACAATTTGGAACTGAGATGAGACAAGATGCCTGATTTGTAGTCTTGAAACTGGTTTATGTTTTTATGAGATTTATGTGTCAACATCATAGCAGACCTTAAAGGTAGTTATAAATTATTGAATGCATTTCAAGTTATTCTATTAATACTCACTGTGATTTTTTTTTGTGGCTAGCATTTCTTTTATATGTAGAAATAAATTACTTTTCTTATATCTGACTTATGTTGTGTGTTGAGTAATATTCTCTTACTTTTCTCTCTTGGGAAAACTCTAGATGTGAACATAACCCTAAACTATAAGTAAATTTGCCTGGGGCACCAGGTTGTTGGTACTTAATGAGCCAAAAAATGTGTGAAAATTTAATTTCATCTCTCCTTAGAAGCTTTCTAGGACTAATCCCAGTTCAAATTTCATGACTGGTAATAGAGTAGGTAGGTAGTGAACAAAGTACCCTCACCACTGTGTGCCCAGTGGCAGTTCCTCAAAGTTAGGTAGGCACATATCTTATCTAACATTTCCCTTAAAAAGCACATTTCATGTTCCATTTTGTTTCTGCTTTTAATCTTATCACTTCAGCATTATCATTAGAAAGATCATCATTATCACTAGAAAGCATTAATTAAGCAACTATTTTTGGTATAGCATTGAATTAGCTTTTTAATTTTACAGTGGGAATTAAAGAAGCAAAGATCTAGTTATAATACCTTTCCTTAACACCCCATGGACCTGAGTTTACCTTTAAAACATGAGAAAATTGAGCTCAATCTTTTTTTACTTAAATACCACATACTTAAGTATATCTTCGGGGCACTATCTATGATACAGAGCCCACATATCTACATATGTTATTCCTATTTGCAAAATGTGCCCATTGGCACTTTGGAATGCTAGTTAAATGTACTAAAATTTAGAGGAAAATATACTCAAAGATAATTAAAGCATTAACACTGAAAAAGCAATGAGTTAGCATTAAATTAGCTGACCCATTCTAAATAAAATAATGAGCCCATTAGAGAAGAGTACCTTAAGAAATTATGTATATAGTTATTTTTTTTTAAATATTGTTTCCCTTCACCTCCAATAGAATATAAACTTAAGGGAAGGACTGACTGGTTTTGACTTTTTTAGACAACATCTAACATGTTATATGCTATATAGATCTTGTTGGACAGGACTGGATTAGATTGGGTCATATTCATATTGAGCACAAGGGTGATAGATGAAATTTGTGGGATTATTTCAAGGACAATAAGATGAAATCCTCAATAACAATGATCCCAAACCCTCCAAAGTTATAAAATTACAGGATACACTTGGAAAATGAATATATTTCTTCTAGGTCAGTAGTTATCACACCTTCTAGCCCTTCACCATAACCTCATGGCTGATCTTGGTTCTAAATCTGACTCTTCCCACCTCCCTTTTTTCTTTCATGTGGTTTCAATTTGTTTGTATTTCATTTCCCATACCAGATACCTTAGTTTGGTTGGATTATTTTACTTCTGGGCAAGATGACCATTCAGTTCAGACAACTAAATGGAATCAGGGGAGCTCTTCCTCAAATTTAAAGATCTCCAGATTCCATGCCCTTACCTAGTCCTTTATTACAGTGCTTAGCAGTTCTCAAATCAATCCTTTAAAATCAATACATTCTCTCAAATCTAATCCATGTCCCTTCTCACTGCAGTCTATAACAACAGATATTTACTGATACTGCTATGTATCAGGTGGTTAGCAAATTTAGACTGTTCTCTACACAAAACTGACCTGTTTACAAACTCTCCTTTAGCCTAGGAGATGAGTTCTTTGTGTTTATGTGTAAGTAAAGACTTCTAGCAACACAACCAAAGAAAGAAAAACAGAGCCACAGAGTAGGCTAGGCTCTTCAGGTGGCTATTGGAGATAATGGAACCTAGCAATGTTCATCTGATATGTAGGACAAATTTTCCCAAGACATCCTGTGCAGAGATGGGGGTGGGCACTAGCTCCTGTCTGCAGAAACTATGAAAAGCCAGGCCAATTGCTGGGGAAGCATGTATTGGTGCAGAGTCCAGGTTGGGGCAAGGCCAAGGAGGAACTCATCTTTGGTGTTGTTGGTAGTGGTAGGGGGTGTGGTATGGGAGGGAGGGGATGATGAAGTAAGGGGAGAGAAAGAGCTGTGTAATCTGGTAGCTTCCTATTTCACTTAATTGTTCTTACTAATGTATTTCATGGATTGCCATGACCAACCTCCCACCCCAAACCCCCAAAGATTAAAATGGGATCAAGAGTAGAAGATGTCATTAAAGAATTATATAAGAACAGTGATGACAGATGGGCAGAGTTCATCACTTTCTTATTGTGTCAAGAGAAAGAGAGGAAGGCCTCTGGCACATTAGGTGGGCTCTCTTAACCTCATACTTTCAGGAAGACTTGGATAAGAGTCTCACACAGAATGAATTGTGATCTGCACTGTAAAAGTGACCTTCTCAACAATGAGGTCACAGGGCCATTGAACTAACTTTACTAAATGAATGCTAAGCCCAGTTGTTTCTAACTACTGAAAGTACCAGAGTACCAGTTCACACTTTTCAAATTTTAGTACCTTGGGGCAAGATCTAATTATAACTCTGGGGGTTATATCATATAGATGATAATGTCTCTGTGTGTTTAGGTCTGGAAGAATTGAGTAAGAGCCATAAAATATGTAGAGAACATATGGTATTCTCCCATCTAAAAGACAGCAAAATAGTTATGGTGAATATGTTTGATATATAAGTTTGTCTAGCTGTAGACAGTCCAGGCTAATGAAAGGTATTGGTAGATTGGATGATTCAGAACACTAATCTCTAAATGATGTAGTGTCTTAAATGACTGCTTATTCTCTGCCTCATTGATTGGCTCCTCTCTTTCCTGCCATCCTCTAAATATAGGAACTCAGCAAGGTCTGATCCTTGTTTGATATTCTCTCCCTGCTGATATCATCCATTCTTATTGCAATTCAGATGATTTCCAAAATCTTATCTCCAATCCCTATATTTTCCTGAGATTCAGAACCCATATTTACTCATATTTTCAACTGTCTGCTACATATACTGACACCTGGATGTCCCATTGACACCCCAAACTTAAATATCCCAAGCTGAGTTTTTATTCCCCCTCCAAAATGTTTCACTTCCTTTAAACTTCAGTTACCTTTTAGTTCAACCTTTTTATGTTTCCCATGTAATAGTGTTACCAAGTCTCACTGATTCTAACTCTGCAATCTTTTTCTTCTGTCCTCTCCTTTTTTCCCACATGACTCTAGTTAAAGCCCTGTACCTGATGGCCTACTGTTACATTTTTCTTATTCCTGCTTCCAGTCTCACCTCTGTCTTTGCAATATGTATTACATGATGCTATGAGATTAATCTTCCTAATGAACATCTCTGGTAACAATACCCCACTCAGCTCAAAAACATTCAATTGCAACAAATTACATATAGAAAAAAAATTCTAAATTCCTCATCCTGGAATTTATATTATCATTCCTATTCAATGTTTTGTATATAGTACGTGCCTAATGTTTGTTCAATTGAATTTGAATCTGTAATGGTTATGTCTATCCACTACGTAAAATATGTTATTAAATAATAACCTTTGGCTCTGCTTGATGTAAATGAATTTGCACTAAGTAGCTCAGGAAGAAAGATGATGACTAAGAATAAATGTTGGCCATGGAGAGGAACAAAGTAATATGGAGATTACTATGTTTGACCATTTATAGGGAGAGGTAGGATTTTCATCACTGCTATCAATAAAAGGCAAAGACATCAGATGAAAGAGACAGATTTGGGAAATAAGCCTGGTGCCTAAGATTGGAGATGTAGTAAAAAACTAGGAATGATGTGTCTTTATACTAATGAAGACTGGTGCTATTTTTGCCTAGTTTTAAAAAATCTAATAAAAATGGTTTTAAACCAAAAAGAAAGAACAAGAAAACTGCCTACATTTATATCTGCTGAGCTAGATATTGTAGAGAGTAGCTACTTTGTAGAAAGATAATCAGTAACTCACAGGACAGACAATTCAAGAAAAAATCCTGCCATAAAATCCATGGCCTCAGAGAGTTATAGACAAAGTATAGATAACAAGTAAGGTGAACTAAAGGTCTTAATGCAAGTAGGTAAACTTGAACTCAAAGTTATCATTAACACGTAGTAAGATGTCACCCACTGCTCTGGAAGACTGTATCTTGTACAAAAACAATGGAAAAGATAAAGTACTCTGAAGCTAGGGATGGAAATGAAGCAAGAAGAGGAGTGGCATTATTAAGAAGATATGCTTGTGAAGAAATCTAGGAACCAGAGTAGAAGAAAAGTGGTGAAGAAAATTTAGTTAAAGGTCAAAGTAGAAGATATTGTTATGAGAGATTGCTAGAGTGAACCCAGACAAGAAAAGGTAAAGAGGTGAAGAATTTTGGGAAAAAATAAATCTGGTATGGAACTATATTATAGTAGTAATGGAGGATTTCAATTATTTGAACCCCCAAAACAAAGTGCAATTCACTGTATTCTGTTTGGAGATTTCCAGGAATCTGCCTTTGGTTCTGTGCTGTCTAGCATTTTTATCAATTCTTTGGAGATAGAAGACAGGCACCGTGTAGCATATGGTTAGAGAGCCAGCCCAGAAGCTAGGAAGACCTGTGTTCAAGTCCCACCTCTGGGATTTACTGGCTTTGTAACCCTTGTGGAAAATCAGTTAACCTCTCAGGGCTTCCGTAAACTTCTTTAAAAAGTCACTCTTTAAGACTAAGTTGCTTAGGGGGCAGTTGGGTGACTTAGTGGACTGAGAGCCAGGCCTAGAGATGGGAGATCCTAGATTCAAATCTGACCTTAGACACTTCCTAACTATGTGACCCTGGGCAAGTCACTTAACCCTCATTGCCTAGCCCTTACTGCTCTTCTACCTTAGAACCAATACATAATATTGATTCTAAAACAGAAGGTAAGGGTTAAAAAAAAAAAAAAAGACTAAGTTGCCTAGAAGGAATAATTAATACTTATAATGGCTAAGACAGTACTGGGAGGGATAACTGTCAGATTGGATGCTAGTCAACTTACATATTAGCTATTCTTCCCAGAATTGTATATTAATTGATTGGAACTTAGTAGCATTATAATAGGGACTAATAATATAGTCTTACATTGGGTTAAAAAAAAATCAACTTCTTAAGTACAAGACAAAGGGAGGCAAGGCTTGATAGCAGTTTGCCTGGAAAGATCTGAGGTTTTTGAGGACTGTAGCAACAATATGATTTAACAGTGTGATATGACAACCAAAAATGTTAATGTAAATTTAAGTTCCAATGAGAGATAGTTTCCAGGATCAGGAAAGTGAGAATACTGCTGTAGTTTGCTCTCTGGTCCAACACTGCCTGGGACACTTCATTGTAAGGGCCACATTTTAGGAAGTGTGTTTGATGACCTGGAGAAAGTCCAGAGGACAGTAACCAGGTGAAGGATTTTGAGATTATGTTTGGGCACTGATTAGAGCAAGATATAAGAGGTAGAAGTTATAAAGTAGATTTAGATTCAGTAGAAGGAAAGACTTCTGAATCATTACAGTCATACAGAAGTGAGTAGGGCTGACTTAGGGTATTTCCTTAATTAAGGTATTTCCAATTTCCCTTCACTAAAGGTTTTCAAGCTGTATATCAGTTAGGTACAATGTAGAGGGGATTCTTTTACAGATGTGTGTGTGTGTGGGATTGGGTAGGTGGGGTCATTTTAGATTACAAGTTCTTAACCTTGGATTCATGGCCCTCCATGAAGTCTATAGATAGATTTCAGAAAATCTAATTTCAGAAAATAAAGATGTATTTTTTTTATCATCCAAGTTCACAAACCTTAAGTGGGAAAAACACATCTTTAATTTACTATCCCTTAATTGAAATTTAGCATTTCATTCAACTAAATTAGTTAAAAACATCATTTTAGAAATGTGTCCATAGACTTCACTAGACCGCCTCTCTCTCATTTACACACACACACAAAATCTCTGTTCTGGATGGCCTCTCAAATTCCTTGCAAGTCTGAGATTGTCTCGTCCTGAGCTGTTTCTGAGTTTGTAAAGGGGCTGACTGTGAATTTAACATGTGAAAAGAGGAATGGATGAAAGGACCAGTATGACCAATGGGATGTAGATCATGTTTTGGAGCAAAGAGCAGTTCATTTTAGGGAGGGTATAGACTAAAGTATGAAGAGGAAGTAAATGAAAAAGGCTGAAAAAGATAGTGTGGTGACATTATGGAGGGTCTTAAAGGCATTTTAACCTTACTTGGAAGAGAGTAGGGAGTCACTGAAATTTCTGAGTAAGACATGACCATATTTACAATGAAGAAAGCTTATCATTGAAGTGGTAAGTCTATCCTGCAGTGGTGGTATGAAGACTTGATTGGAGGATAGAGATTGTAGACGTTGACCCTATTAAAAGTTTGTTGAAATTGTTCAGATAGGTGGCTAGATTTGTTGTTCAGTAGTTTTTAGTCATGTCCAATTCTTCATGACCCCAGTTTGGGGTTTTCTTGGCAAAAATACTGGAGTGGTTTGCCTTTTCCTTCACCAGCTCTTTTTACAGATGAGGAAACTGAGGCAAACAGCGTGAAGTGATTCACATAGCTAGTGTCTGAGACCAGATTTGAACCCATGAAGATGAGTCTTTCTGACTGCAGGACTGACACTCTATCCACCCAGCCCCTTTGGTAATGGGATTGTTAGGTTAATTGGGAAGAGAGAGGGAGTGAGGGGTTGTCTAAGAAGTCGAAAAGGAAGAATTGACAGTATTTGCGAAGTTTTGTACATGAGAAAAGAGGGACAGAGAAGAGCCACGGATAACCCCGAGGTTTCCAACATGGAAGTCAGTGAATGGCATACTGATAGTGGAGAAATCCCAAAGGCGGGAAAGGAGCATTAGGGATAAGTTGAATTGGAGTGCTGGTGCCACATCCGGGTGGAGATATCCAGTTGGTGGTTGGAGATTCTGGCCTGGAGCTCAGGAGAGAGGTCAAAACAATAGAAAATTAGTATTTAAAAAAATCACAATCATCGGACACTCTTTCGAGCTATGCCTTCTGTCCTACCAACTAGGCTTGGCTTGGGGACCTTCTCCCCAGAACTCATCCCCGGGTGCGCAAGCCCACAAGTAGATCTTGATCTTGCAGTCTCCTTCAGCAGCTCGGTCCACCGAATAGGCGCTCCGACGTACCTGGGGCCTGCCGGGAAGCTGCCGCCCACGCCCACCCCCGGCCCTCCTCGGGGTAGCTCTACCTGAGGCTTGCTCCCAGACGGGCTCAGTCTCGCTCCTGGCGGCACGGGCGCCAAGCCACGGGCGGGGTGGGGGGAGGGGAGAGACAGGCGCCTCGCACCCAAGGCGGAAGGAGAGCAGCAGGACCTTAGAGGGAAGGGTGGCGCAGATGGGGGTGGGGCGGGGAGGCACCCCTTTGTTTGCGCCTCTAGTTTGCTTGACAACCAAGCGTGGGGGTTCGTCTGTCTTAGCAACCAGTGGGGGAGGGTCGAGGTCTGTCGGAGCAAACGTCACAAACACCCCAGACGTCGGGCAGGGCTCTGATAGGTTCAAGGGAAGAGGGGGGAAAATGGAGGATGCCCTCGAACTCTCGTCCAAAGAGGGAGGGTTGGAGGTAGGGGAGCCTGGAAACCACCTAAGGGTTCCCGCAGGGAAAAAAAGTTGGGCTGGTTAGTCAAATGGAAGGGTTTAGGGGAGTCTAAAAACTGTCCTCAGGGGTTTGTGGCTGGAAAGGACCAAAATACGACCGAGCGCAAGGGCCGAATCTGGCCAAGGGAGATCTTCCGGGAGGGGCAGAGAGCCCAAAGATCTGCAAACGGATCCCTGGCTTTAGGGGAAGGAGGGCGGGGGAGAGGTAATAGTTTTCTGAGGTTTGTGAGGAAGGGGAGTGAACCTAGAGGAAGGGAGTCACCTGCTTAAAGGTGAGAGGGTCAGTGGTTAGGGGCGGACAGGCTGCCCTGGATGGCTTCTGAGCCCCCACTGCCTCAGAGATTCCACGAATCTGAATTCTCAGAGCGTAGATAAGAATCCAACTGTCAGAGGTCAGATAAAGGGACCCACGGGGCTGCCAAGGGCGTACTGGTAAATGTTTAACAATCGTCTCTCTGGGGATTTAAAAAAACACAGAACTACCCTCCTGACACACTTTTAAATTTAATCCAAATTCCTAACACTTACCTTTTGGCAATCGACACAATATATATTAACTTAGGTTGCCTTGGAAATTAAAACGACGGGGTTAGAGCCACCTTCAGTATGATCATGGCCAATTGGCATGGAGGCAGGAGAACCGAGGACAGGATGTATGGCAAGCCCAGGGCCTTTTAAACTGTTTAAATGGAAATGGATAAAAATTTATTCAGCATTTTCTACATGTTAAAACATCCGGACAAATAGAAAATCCTGCTCTCGAGGAGCTCACAGTTTAGAGTATGTTGAAGGTTGTGGGTAAATATGATAAGAGTTAAGGGGTAGGGTGGTAATGGGTGATAGCACACAGGCCTGGACATAGGCAAGATATCCTCAGGCTATCTTTTCCCCCTTCCCTCCAATCCATTTTTAAAGAGGATGTGTTTTCTCCTTCCTCCTCTCCAGCTGTCCCTGCTCAAATTGGCTTTCAAGTCATTTATACCTTCGTTTGAATTTAGTGGAAATCCATTTCTATTTTACCCCAGAGTATTTTATATTTTAAGACTCTTCTCTGATGTGGAGTTTTTATTCTTTTTGGACCTTTGTGGCAGGAAGGATTTAGGCTTAGATCTAAGTAAATTTCTTGTCAGGAATATGAGAAGTTGAACTAAGCTGGTCATCCCTAGACTATCACAGGTTTTGAGGGGGAAGAGATGATTCTTGATCAGTTTTCAATGAACAAGGGTTTATTTAATGCCTACTGTGTGCCCATATTGCTCATCCACATGAATTTATTGAGCAGTCCCTGGAAAGGCTAATTGAATTTACAGTTTTGATAAATAGCATTGAAATGGGAGTTATGACCAGGTCATTATATCTCATTTAATACTATGTTTATTAGAAATTAGGTTTGCCAGGTCATAGGATCATAAATTTACAGCTAAAGGGACTTTAGCAGAATCATCCTTTCTTTCTTTCCCCATCCCACCTGCATGTTACACATAAAGAAACAGACTTAGAAAGTACTGAAGTGTCACAGTTAATAAGTAGCAGGTATGAAACTTGAAATAGCTCTCCGACCCTAAATATAGTCTTATTTCCACTATACCAAGAGACCCTCATCTGAATAATAATTTTTGAATTTTCTTTTAAGTGCTTCAGCCTTTCTTTGTTCCTTCCATTGTCTTCTCCTGATTCTTAATATGTGGGTATTCCTTAAAGTTATCTGTTCTCAGTCTCTTCTCCTTTGACACTTTCTAGTCTAAGATTTCATCTAATTCAACTGTCATTTCTTTATAAATTTACTCCTACATCCAGAGGTAACTCTGAGCTTTAGCTTTAATTTCTTACTGCTTCATAGGATCATAAATTTAGAGAAAGAGGAAACTTTATAGGTCACATAGTCTAATTTGTGTATATTAAGATGAGGAACTGAAGACCAAAGAGTAATTTAATTTGCTCAAGGTCACATAGGTAATTGGTAGCAAAGTCAGGATTTGGATCAGTCATCTGATTACAAATTTCCTGCTTTTTTCACAATATCAGTCTTTCCAACTTGTTGTCCTGCCATTGCCTCAAAGTAAACATGTCTAAAAGCAAACTTATCTGTCTTTTCCCCTAGATCAGCTCCAAACTTCCTTGTTTCTGTCACTGTTGTTATAGTTTCCCAGTTACCTAGGCTTAAAGTCTTAGAATCAACTTTTAGCTCTCTGTTTTTCTCTTCCTAGTCTAATATAAAGTTCTAATTTTACCTCTATCTCATCTTCTCATAGCCATCACTTGGTGGTACAGCCTCTTACGACCTTATTCCTGAACTATTACTTTAACCTCCTAAAGACCTTCTATCCTTTATTAACATGTATTCATTAAATACCTACTATGTGTCAGGCATTGTGCTAAGTGCTGGGAATATGTAACAATGGTGAATTGGTCTCTGCCATCAAGGAACTTGTAATATTCCAATTCATTATTCTACCTGCCAGATTAGGAAACACAATTTAATGGTTTACATTGTCTATTCCTTCTACATTTCCCACCAAGAATTACAATTAGTCAAGCATTTATTAAACACCTACTGGTAAGGCATTTTTCTAGGTGCTGGAGATATACAGATAAACACGAAGCAGTAGCTATCCTAAAGAAATTTATACTATATTGAGTATATATACTGAGATACAACTTGTACACAGATAAACTTAAATTATATACAAAGAAAAATTTGGGGGCAGGGAAAGGGAAGTAAATAACAACTGGGAATATTAAGAAAGGCTTCAATAGCTTCCCATTAATACACAATTAACTGAAAACTCGAGCCTGGCATTCAAGAGAATTTCAACTACTCCCAGATCTTGTCTTCTACCTTTTTCCTATACAAACAGTTGAACACCTATACATTATTCCTGAATAGATCATTCAAATTTCTGTCTCTGCTTTTTGGTTTCTAGTCTTCTTGGCCTAGACTGTCTTCTTTCCCAGCTATTAAAAAATTTTTTTTCTCTTATGTTTAAATCTCTCCATTGAAGTCCTAAACTTAAATATCACCTTCTCTAAGAAGTCTTCTAGGATCAGCCACTTACTTCCCCCTTCCCCCCAATTAGTGACCATACTCTCTTCTAAGTTTCTAATCTTTAATGTCAATTTTTACTACTCTTGGCACTTAGCATATGCTAACTACCTTGTGTTATGCTTTATCTGCTTGTGGACTGGATGCCACAGACTCGAAGCATCTGAGCAAAGAGATTAGATGAATCTTCTTTCCTTAACTATATGCTTTAACTATCAGAGAAAACAAAGTCTCAGCACTCTGCCACCAAGAGTTAGCACCACCACGGATGGATCTCCTTGAAGGTTTCAATGGAGAGGAACATGGTTCTGAGCATTCACAATGTTTCCTTCTTAACCATGTGAGCTTTTTGACTACCATTACTATTGATCTCTCCTATTCTGGACAGTTGAGCTATTCTGATCAATTTATATTCACTTTATCCTATGAATAGCAAGTTCCCCAACCCGATCCCCTAAATCTGGTATTTCAGGGGCACTATCTGCCAAAGTATAGACCCCTTTCCATGGTACATCTATCTTGCTTCCATCTTGTTTGGTACTACCCTTGCCAAATCCCTGTCTTTGTCTACCTTCCCTTCCATTGTGCCTTCTGAAACCCCAAGGATATCCTTAATAAATTCCTCCTTAGGGCTCTTCTTATATTCTATCTTGAGCATATAGAAACCTAGGTTTCTCTAGATAATAACTGCTTACCTTCTCTATTTCTGGTTGCTCCTTCTCTTAGGTGCTCTAACACAATAGTCCAAGAAGAATAATGGGTATACTCTTTCCTCCCTACTGTCACTTCAAGGCTCTTCCTTTGTCACTCATAGCCAATAACTATTCTCCTTTTAGAATCTAAAATTTAGATGAATTCCATCTATAGCATCTTATCCATATTCTTTGTGCTTACCTTTATGAACATCTATGTCTCTTATTTCTTTTTCTTTTGAGGTATCAGTCACAGTCTTTCTAACCCCAACACTTTATTTGTGTTTAGGGACTTCAGTATTTACATTGTGACTGCAAGCACCCTGGCCTCCAAACTAATAGTCTCCTTGTATCTTTTGAACTTCATCTTTACTCCACATCAGCCACCCACTGGAGTTTAGACTTACCTTTACCCAAATGAAGACAGAGGCAGTGTAGCATGGGAGATGGAATATTAGGTTCAGAATAAGGAAGATCTATAGTCGAGTCCTACCTCAGATGCTTATTAACTGTGTGACCTTGGGCAATCTCAGTATCCTCATCTATAAAATGGGGATGATGTTTCAACCTACTCTATAGGGTTGTTAAGTTATCAAATAAATAATATATGTAGAGCTCTACTTAAACTTTAAAATACTATGTAAATGTGAATCACTGCTGCTATTTCTGTCTCTCACTATACCAGTTCTGTTATTTGAAAACCGGAAATGCACTACAATGATCATAATAGCCTGTCCCTCCACCTCTCCACCTTACTTTTCCTAAAACTAATTTTCCTCAGTGCTGTGGTCTCCAGTTCTTCTAATCTGATGCCCCTCCCCGGGCTCACTTTTCTTCAAAAATCTTTACTCTGTAGAACTGAACTGTATTTTATCCTGCTGTTGTACACACAGAACAGGTCACCATCAATCTGCCTCTTATCTCCTATTTCTCAGCTGCTGAATACTACTGAAAGAAATCACAGACTCATGTTGGTTGGGCCCATTAGAAGTTCATTTCATTTAATCTCAATGGGGCTCTCACTGTTGTACAGCAATCCTTTTATATTTCCCTGATTGACCATCATACTACTGGTAGTAGCTATCTCAAAATTTCACTTTTTTGAAGGTTTCAATGCTAGCCTCTAATCCCTTCTCTCAATGGTAGTTGAGAAAAATCAAGGCCATCTTTCTCAGACTATCTAATTTCCTCTGGGCTACATCTCAGTACACCTTTAAATTTTTACTTGTCCCATTCCTTCTTGTTTCCTTTGTACTCTCTCTTTCTGGCTCTGTTTCTATCTTTCTCTAATTATCTCACTTTTCTCTAATTATTTCTTTGTCTTTTTGTTTCTCTAACTCTGTTTCTGTTTCTCTTTGTCTCTCTGTGTCTGCCTCTATCTCTGTTTCTCTGGCTCTCTCTATGTCTGTTTCTGCTTGCTTGTCTGTATGCCTGGCTTTTTCATCTTACCCTGCTTAAAGTTGTTTCTCCTGAGGCCTACAGTTCTTCCCAAGCCTTAAAAGTCATCATGTGATTGTGACATCCTCTAAAGCTATATTTCTTTCACTGATAAGCTCCTAGAAAGAATTATCTTTACTCATTGTCTCAATGTCATTTTCATAGTCATCTATCCATTTTATCAATCCCTTGCAATCTGATGTTTCAGTCCTTTTACCAAACTGAAATTATTGTTTGTGTTTTTTCATCATCTCTTAATTGTTCAATCTAATAGCCATTAAAAAAAGCCCTTACACTCTGTCTTAGGATAGATTCAAAGGCAGAAGACCAATAAGGGTGAGGCAATTGAAGTTAAGTGACTTGTCTAGGGTCACAGAGCTAGGAAATGTCAGAGGTCAGATTTTAACCCAGGTCATCCTGACTTCAGGTCTGGTGCTTTGTGCATTGTGCTACCTAGTGGTACCCAATAGCCTTTTTTTTTTCTTTGCCCTAATTGATGTTTTATCAGCTTTTGCCTATTCTTCCTGTATACTCTCTCTTCCCTCAGCTTACTTGACTGATTTCTTCTTGTTCTTTCCCCTACCTTTCTGAAAATTCTAAGCTTTTTTTTCTTGATTCTTATCCATTTCTTTTTACTCTCAAAGTTTTATTCCTAGCCCCCTTCTCTACATTTTTTCCCATGGGAATCTTATCTGCTTTCATAAATTTAATGCTCTCTATACTTAAAATTCCCAAATCTAGATGTATGATCCATATTTCTCATTGGAATAACACTCTAGGACTGCCACTACTTGCTAGTCATATCCTTCTGCTCACTCCATCAGTATCTCGAACACAACATATCAAGATGAAACTCAATGTCTTTCTTTCTTTTAAATCTGTGCTACCTCCCAAACTTTCATACTTTTATAAGTACCATCATCCTTTGAACTACTGAGGTAATCTTGGAGTCATTCTAGTATTTCCCCTTGTGCCTCATCCTCCTCATCAAATAAGTTAAAAAAAAAGACATATATAACCTATTACCTGGACTATTGGAGTAGATGTCTAAATGGTCTTTCCAAGGGTAGTGTCTATCAACTGTCAAAATAATTTTCCTATGGCCTAAGTATGACCAAATAACTACCTTACCCAAAAATCTTCAGTAATTTTCCCTTATTTGGGAGATAAAATGAAAATTCCTAGACTTGATACTTAAGGCTCTTTACCATGTGGCTTCAACCTACTTTCCTATATATATTTTTTTATTAATCCCTTTTACAAACTCTACATCCCTGTCTTGGAAAATTTGATGTCTTCCAAACATTTCCTGTCTCCTTTAGAAAAAGACTGTTTAGGCTGTTTCCATATCTGGAATACTGCCTCTCCCCATATTCATCTTTCATAATTTTTCCTTCAAGGCTTAGCATAAGTACAAAAGCCACTTTCTTTGTAAAGTCCTTCCAGATCCCTATTTTCCTACTTCCCAATCTCCCTCAAATATTTTACACTAATTTGTATTCATTCAGCAGAATATATACTCCTTGAGGGCAGGGATGTTTTTTTCCCCCCATTTTTGTCTTTGTATTCTTAGCACAAGTTTCTTTCTATACTCTCACCCTAGCCCCACCCCTCATGTCCTCTCTTAGCTAGTATTTCCAGTTTCTTTATAATCTTTGAATGACAGCAAGTTCCTTCTCTATTTCTACTCAGGAAGTACTCTAGTTTGTTCCTTAAATGTGGTACCTTGACTTGAACAAAATAGATGAGAACTGACCAGGGCAGAGAACAAGTGGTATTTTAATCTCCTTTATTCTTTTTTTTTTTTTAAACCCTTACCTTCCGTCTTGGAGTCAGTACTGTGTATTGAGTCCAAGGCAGAAGAGTGGTAAGGGCTAGGTAATGGGTTAAGTGACTTGCCCAGGGTCACACAGTTAGAAAGTGTCTGAGGCCAGATTTGAACCTAGGACCTCCTGTCTCTTGGCCTGGCTCTTAATCCACTGAGCCACCCAGCTGCCTCCTCCTTTATTCTTTTTTTTTTTTTTTTTTAAACCCTTAACTTCTGTGTATTAGTTCCTTGGTGGAAGATTGGTAAGGGTAGGCAATGGGGGTCAAGTGACTTGCCCAGGGTCACACAGCTGGGAAGTGTCTGAGGCTGGATTTGAACCTAGGACCTCCTGTCTCTAGGCCTGGCTCTCACTCCACTGAGCTACCCAGCTGCCCCCCTCCTTTATTCTTAACATCATGTCTCAATTCAGCAAAAGATCACAATGACTTTTTTTGTCTGCAGAATAACACTAATGGTTCACACTGAGCTGCAGTTGATTGAAACTCTCAAATCTTCCCCACATAAACTATTGTTTAGTCATGTCTTCCCTGTATTTCAAGTACAAGTCAAATTTTAAAAATACTCAATTATAGGAGGATTCATTATCCCTATTTTTACTAGATTCGGCATTCCATTCTAGTCTTCCAAGGTGGTTTTTAAAATACATATATTGTTATTAGGTTTCCTGTTTAGCTTTATGGCATCAAATATTTGATAAGCATACTATTTATGTCTTTATCTAAAACGCTGATAAAAATATGGAACAAAGTAAGACCAAGCATAGATCCTTGTGATTCATTAAGAGATTTTCCTTCTGGTTTACCTTGATTTATTTTTCAGTATTTCTTTGGGTCTGACCAGGCAGGTTTTTTAAAACACATTTTTTTTATTGATTTCTTTTTAAATCTTATAAATTCTCCCATGTAGCCTTCCTTTTCCTCCCATCTTAGAGAACTATCTCTTATAACAAATAATTGAAAAAGAAGTTTGGAAAAAATTCAGCAAAATGAATTAACTCATGGAAAAAAAACCCAATATGTGAAATTTTCCACACCCTGGCTTTTACCTCTGCAAAGGAAGTGTCTTCTCATGTCTTTTCTTTGGGGGCAAATATCCAGTCAATTCTGAATTCACTGCTTTATCTAATATAGGCTATAGCTGCCTACCTTGCCCATATGGATATCCTGATATATGCCCATAAGGATAAAATTCAGACTTATTATCTAGGGCATTCCACTTATCCACAAGTCCAGTAACTATGTTTCACAATCTAAAAGACCTGGAAGAGAAGCCTTCTGGTCTAACTCTTATCTGAACATCAATCCCTCTAGAATATCTTCTCTGACAAGTGGGCATCCACTTTTTGCTTGAAAACATCTACCTCCGATGGCAGCCCCATCACACTTTTGTGTAGTCATAATTGATAAGAAGTATATATCAAGCTGAAATCCACCTCTCAGAAAAGTACAAAAATGAGTGAAAATTCACTGTTTCAAGTGTTGCCATGCATAAGAGCAAGCTTTTTTGATGTGATAGACATTCAAATACTTGAAGATGACTCTTATCTTTTTCAGAACAAACATTCCCAGATCCTTAAACTGATCCTTGAATGATGTTTTCAAGGTCTCTCACTATTGTAGCTGTCTTTCTAGTTCCATTTCACCTCAATTATTTTCTTCCTAAAATATGGTGCCCAGAACTAAACAGAATACATCAATGGGGTTTTGATAAGGATAAGTACAATAGAGAGATTATAATTACTGTCCTCATTCTAGCCTCTCAGTGCATATCAGGGTTATTATTTTATGCTTCTTTATATCTGGCAACACTTAGCACTATACTCTCTGCTTTAGATAAATAATGTGTATGTATTTGTTGTTGAGGATAACAAAATTTATTACCCATTTTTCCTGCCTTAAACAAAATTTTTGAATATTATGGGCCTGTATCTTTAAATCACTAGGCTGTTTTTATGAGCACCAACTGAATCAGTTGCAAATCCTGTCAATTTTGCCTTTGTAATATCTCTGTCATACATCCTCCCAGCTCTCTGACACTGCCACCATGAGGGAATTGAGGGAATCAACACAGCAAGTGTTTACTTGTGGGAATTGAGGGTTCCACACTGATTCCATCTTGTGACTCAATTCTGGAATTAGTTCAGTTCCTTTTCTATTCAATTCTGAGTCTAGTCCAAATTCTGTCTAGTGAGAAAACTTGATTCATTTATGGGAATTGGGAGACAATCTTATTTCACTGGTTGAACCTAGTCCTGGTGGCAGGGAAATTGGATCACCTCTACCTGCTGTTTAGAGATCTTTAACTAAGGATCTAGGTTATATTGACCAGAAACCCAGCCAGATCTGAAGATTGATGTAAGGAGTTTTCTCACAATTGTACATCTCAAGCAATTCATATTTCTTATCTGAAAACTGATCCTATATCGATCAATCAGTTATTGTTTTCATTTTCCTTCGATTGTTTACTGACACTTAGGGGGCTTTTTCTGATTTCTGGGAATTGTACTTGTTCATGTATCTTCTCTTCCTAACTTGGAAAGTCTCTAATCTTTCCTCCAATAAGAAATCAGATTCCCAAATGTTCTATTGTTTCCTTTTAATTAGTTGGCTTTATTTGATTGTTTTTAGTATGTCTCCCCCTATATTTGGGATCCAGCCCTAAGGTGAGAAAGGGGCCTAGTTTAAATTTGTTAGCAATTGTATATATGGCTTAATAAATCAAAGTGCTTAGAAAGCTCAAATCTGTTTCCTCAGTTATTTCATCTTTCTCCCACCACACCACTTGGGCATAGGTTCTAATTCCCTAATTCCTGAGCTATTATAATAGCCTTCTAGTTGGTCTTTCTGCGTTTATAATAGCCTTCTAGTTGGTCTTTCTGCCTTAAGCCTTTACCCATTTCATCCTCTACTCAGCTAAAGTGATCTTTCTAAAATTTAGATCTGCCCATATCACATATTCAGTGAACTCTAGTGGCTCCCTATTGCCTCCAGGATCAAATATAAAGTCCTGTGTTTGGCTTTTAAAACCCTTCACATTCTGTTCTCTTACTAACTTGACAGTATTCTTACACTTTATTCCCCTCTTCACACTTTCCAATCCAGTGATACTGGCCATTTTCATGTTTCTCAAATATGACACTCCATCCCCCAGCTCTGTTCATTTCCATTGGCTGTCTTACCTGTCTGGAACTCTTTCTCTCTCTTCTCATCTGTCTCCTGGCTTCCCTGGCTTCCTTCAAGTTTCAGCTAAAGTCACTTTCTGAAAGAAGTAAGTCTTCCTTAAATTTAGCACCTTCCTTTTGAGATGATCTCTAATTTATTTTGTATATGTTTTGTACATATTTAATTGTTTGTATGTTGTTTCCCCGTTCCTCCCTGCCCCATTAGACTATAAGTGCCTTGAGAACAATGACTATTTTTGCTTTTCTTTATATGTCCCTGGCACCTTTTAGGCACCTAAAAATGCTTGTTGGTTTGTTGATTTGTACTATGTAACACAGCAGTGATCCCAGAGGCTATTGAGATAAGCTATCTCATGAGATACATAGATAAGTTTCCCCTTTATGTTAAATGACTGTTGACTCCTGTATTCTTAGAATTCTTATGCCTGCTTTTAAATTTTAAGTTCTTTGAGAGCAGAAACCCATCCAAAGCACATAGCAAAATAGTAGATTGTTCTCTTGTATCTGACTCTTCATGACCTCATGCCAACCTGAGAGGCTCATCTTCTGATGTCATGTCTTTTACCATTTTTTAATACTGTTCATGGGGTTTTCTTGGCAGATTTTCCATTTCCTTCTCTAATTCTATGCAGGCAGCTGTTAAGTGACTTGCCCAGGTTCACACAGCTAGTAAGTGTCTGAGATTGATTTGAGCTCTGGTCTGTCTGACTTTAGGCCCAATACTCTATCTATTGTGCCACCTGGCTGCCCCCAAAATAGTATGTACCCAATGTTGGTCAAATGGAAAATTGGTTTTTCTTTTTCTTCCTTGCTATTAGCTGTTCTCACTACCCATATTTAATAATTTACCTCTTCTTCCCACCTTGGGTCCTTTTAAATTGCTATGTGGTTAGATATCAGATAACCAAACTTTTAGGACTGAGTCTCAGGATCTGAAAGGGCGGGAAAGGCTGTCCTAGGAACAAAAGGACTGGATTTTGGCATCACTTTTTTAGATGTTGCAAGAATTTTCCCCTCTAGGTCATTTTCTGGGTAATGGTAGAGCTATAGGTACCCTATTATAGTTATGACTGTGACTTCTCATTAAGTGAAGTGTTACAATGGTCGATTTTACCACAGTGTATCAGTCTCTGTGCAGAATGCTCTCCTGGTTCTGCTCCTTTCACTCTGCATCAGTTCCTGGAGGTTGTTCCAGTTCACATGGAATTCCTCCAGTTCATTATTCCTTTGAGCACAATAGTATTCCATCACCAACAGATACCACAATTTGTTCAGCCATTCCCCAATCAAAGGGCATCCCTTCATTTTCCAATTTTTTGCCACCACAAAGAGCATAGCTGTAAACATTTTTGTACAAGTCTTTTTTCCCTATTATCTCTTTGGGGTATAAACCCAGCAGTGGTATAACTGGATCAAAGATAAGCCCTGGTTCTTTACTTCGCATATGTCCTTTAGTTTTAGATGATGGATATTGGAAGATAGAGTCTTGAGAGTTTTGAAAGGTCAGGAGAGCTAGTTCACCAGGAGGTCTGGGAGTAGAGTACATGCTGGAGTTTGTAGCCATCCAGCTTTAAGGTCCCCTGGATCAGGGACCCAGCTTATTAGTATCTGAGATAGAGATTCATCCAACAGTGGTGCTGCCTTTATTTGTATGTGAACTTGTTAGGAAAAATGCTACACAGAAAATTTAAGTCCATTTCCATTCTCTTCAGAGACTGAGAAGTAGTATAGAGGAGAGTATGCTGCTGAGGTGTTAGAAAGAATGTTTATACATTTGTTCTTGCAATATCTACAAAGTAAATATCACTTGGTATAAAAGCTAATTGGGGTCAGTTGGTTAAATGGAACTGGGGTACTAGTCATTGGTAGTTACTAGTAGGGGGAACCACACTGGAATCAGCTTAAACTGATAGGCTTGGTTAGGTAAAAGACACAATCCCTCAGGAGCACTCCTAGAACTCTTAGGAGCAGATAGAGTTGATCTTGCTCTGATTGAGTAAGACTAGAATTCTTAGTATACGTTCAGTTTAGAAAGTTGGAATCCTCATTTTGGTCACTGAAACTTTAATATGAAAGGAGAAAGGAAAGGAGGAAAAAAGGCCATTTTATTTTCTTTCTAGTTGTTAGTGTTTGTATTTGAAAGAAAAATCTCTTTTCCTTGAACCTTAGTATTTCTCATCTTTCCTGAATACCTGGTTAACCCTTTAGTTCCAGCCTGGTGTTACTGGCTCTAGTTTCTTCTCTATCAAAAAATCAACACCAATATTATTATCTCTAATCTGGGCTGGGTGGAGAAGACTAGTAGAGGCCCCAGGGGATAGCACATTTTGCAGAATAGACTACAGTACTGCCAAAGGTTGGTCTGATAATGTGGAATTGGTGAAACTTAGATGAACTAATGAAAAATAGGGTGTAGCTATAGATTTTTTAAGTATATATATATATATATATATAT